>NW_027526385.1:7914074-8420011 GCF_048455015.1 Haemaphysalis longicornis | reverse complement strand
CTGCTGCCACCAAAGTTTACTGAGCTGTAAAATTAGTCCCAAGCGGTGCATCAAAAAAACGCTTCTCTTATTGCACTCACCGGGGTTCATAGTACTGGAAAGTGTAAAGATTACAGTTTTATGACTAACACTGTTTCGCCTATTGTTCCACCATTAATGGCTAATTATCTCTAATTATCTTGGGAACTAATTGAGCGACTAAAAAAGTAATGGCATATTTAGAATCAGTAATTATCTTGGGAACTAATTGAGCGACTCAAAAAGTAATGGCATATTTAGAATCAGTAATTATCTTGGGAACTAATTGAGCGACTCAAAAAGTAATGGCATATTTAGAATCAGTGGGAAAAAGCAGCTAGGCTGACAAGTTTCACAGCGTTTACCATATTAATTCGTATAATGATCGCACTCGCATAATGATCACCCCTGCAGTTTGTCGTCAAAATTCCATTTTTAAAATTTCACACGCAATGAACGCACCGTGAACTTGCCGCAGCAGTGTGTCGTATGTGTGCCAAGTCTAGCTGATGATGGTCGTTCATACCTCTGTTTCCTTCCCTTTCAAAGCGGACATGGCTACGTTATTGCCGCAGACTTGCCGATACAGTTGAACCCCTTTATAAGAGACACATACCGGGGAGCAGTTTCTGTCTTTTATACAAGATGTCTCTTATAAGCAGGGTACCATGTTTTCACTTGCTAATCAGACCCTACTAATATTGTGGGCACCGTATGACTAAAATAAGCTCAAAAGAACGCTACAGCATGCTGCAAAAGGCTCATTCTAATTTATGTTTGGCCCCCAGAATTTATGAAACAGTTGTGAATCTTTGTTTGCTTCATGACTGTATTTACACTGTTTTTTACAAGCGATTCTACTATCTTTTTCCTTTCACTGTTTGTGGAAGATGAATCGTAGATGTTGAGTTCACAAGCCTGATGAATAGCCAAAGCGCACAGACATCTGCGATGCTTCTTGATTGGGAGCTACGCGAGTGGGAGAGCCCGCATGTGCGGTCGCGCTCCAATGGATGGCAGTAAGCTTCAACCACTTCTGCAAGTTGCATTTCCATTGGCAGGGCTTCTCATCGTCATTTCATAGCTGACTGAACCACTGTGTGTTTGCTGAAGTTATAATAAATAGCTACTGCAGGCGTCTGTCGCCCACCTGTGTTTCCACAATGGAAGCAACTGCAATTAGTGACTGGTGGCACTGGATCTGAAGTTAAAATGTCTGTTACAAGCGAGATTATTGATTAAAGTTCAAGGATGACTTGTCCCTTATAACCAATCTTCTACATCCGATGTCTGTTATAAAAGAGGTCAATTTAATGGGAAAGATAGGGCAGCCAGCCATGTGGGTGAATAGTGTCTCTTATACCCAATTGTCTCTTTCATCCATGTCTCTTATAACGAGGTTCAACTGTATTAGCGATAATGGCTAGCATGCATTCAATATTGATGAGTGAGAAACTCTCACTAAATGCACATAATGTACTCACAAGACAAAGAAAAAAATGCGCTCTGCTTGCTGCGTCGGCAGCCGTGTCTGTTTTGATTTCCCGCACTGCGACAGCAGCAGCCACTTATTGGTCGCCCTGTTGTCACCTCGCAACAAACTCGTTCTGGTGCATTCCGTAATTCGTGAAAACACTGCATTTTGCATCACTTTGGACAGCATCTGGCGGCGGTGTGCGGAGTTTTGTTTTTACCTATTATTTTCATTATGTTCATGAGGCCTACTGTAAAAATTATGACCCGCAACTCGCTTGCCTTTTCCGTGTTCAAAAGTTTTTCGCAAAAAATTTACCCCGCGTAATGAACGCACCCCTAACTTTGTATCAAATTTTTTTGAAAAAAAAAAAAGTGCGATCGTTACGCAAGTAAATAAGGTACTTAACAAATTAAGGAAGCTGTTTTAAGAGCCATGTCTCCCCCTTAAATGAACCAACGTTCTGGTAGAGACAACTAGTGGTGAGGCAGCCTGGCAATTCCAGACGTGCACCAACACAAACGGCGGTTCTGGTTTTTACACGCAATTATCACATGTGCTCTTGGGACGAAGATAAGATGGCGCCACGGGTTCACGACTGAACAGTGAAACTTCACTTCTGCTTTTGACAACATGGCGGTTAGAATAAATGGGGAGGAAAATTTCAATGATGGCTGGTGCAAGGCACGCAACCTCAACTTCACTTTTAAGATCTGAAGATTTGTCAATTATTGGTACATGTTACAAGCGCAAAAATTGGGTAAAAGCAAGCCCCAACTCGTTGCACAATTTAAAACTTTCGCGCGAAGCACAGTCACGCCCTCTTTGTCACCGTTGAAGTAAAAAACTGATGTCTGTTTCAGAATCTCCAACAAACACCCACACAAATACAAACAGAAAACAAAAAAAAAAAAAAACAAAAAAAAAAAAAAAAAAAGATGACTAAAAAGGGCCCTGCATGCACCTCATGGCTCGCAGTGCGCGGAGGTCCAGGGGGTCGCGAGACACAAACGCCCCCACGGCCAGTCCCAAGAGGCCCGGGTCTTGTTGGAGCAGTGCGGCAGCGTTGGCGGGCAAGTAGCAGTGCGCTCGGTGCTGGTTCGCCCGGTGCCGTGCTGGTGCGTCATGGACTCTGGCCGCGAGGCACTTCTGCACTGCTGGCGCCGCCCTGGTGGAGTGTTGTGGCAGTTTCACGCATCGTTAGATGGGATCAGAACAGTGTAGTAATTGTACGTATGCAGCTTAGAGTAAGGCACTACTTGTGCCTACATGAAAAGACACTGCAGAGAATGTGTGACAATCTTACTAGTTGCTGTGATGTGAAGTTACTGACTTGGGTGGCATTTTATTTTGCCCAAAAAAAGAAAAACAAAGAAAACACCTTACAAAATACCCTGCACCTATAGCAGATGTACTGTAATGTGCAGTGATGTTTAGCTGTTCCTCAACATGATTTAATGCCATCTCGACCTTCAAAATTCCTTTTGTGCCTTTTTTGAAGTACCGGAACCCTGTAATAATGAAACCACCGGGGAAAGCCAAAAAATTCCCTATTTGCAGGAGTTTCGTTGCCGTGAGAATGAAACATAAATGACAGTAACATCGCCCGCAAACCGAAAATTCATTCCCAAAAGTCAGTTATATCAGTTTGTGAGCCTTACCTTGCAGTAACTTCACAGCTCAGCTCTCACACTACAGGAAGTGGTTCACTGCTAGTCGGCATAAGCGCCTAAGAATGACCGAATCGTGTCCTCGGCACTGAGTATGTCCGATCATGCAGGCAAAGTCCAGCTTCTTCTGTTGACGAACTTTGCCACAGAGTGGAAACTTGTGGTTCCGATGCTGTTCACAGAACTAAGTGAACAGTGCTTTGTTGACACCCAGAAAGGCCACAGCTGCCACTGTTTTGTTTTGCGCACGTGCACCTCGCTTTTCAAGATGGTGCAGCAAGCTGCAGGCGGTCCCAAACTTGTCGGCGCTATCCTGCCTTATTCCTCCACTTGGGCAATGATGGCTGCCTTAGTGATAAAAACTTCCGCTTTTGATTGAGAGCAAACGGCGTGCTGATTGCCGCACACACAACGACCGCAAGTGCGCTGTTCAGCGGTAGCTGGCTGGCGTAGCCCAAGCGAAAGCCGTGCTGCTATACTCGGTTACAACTCAAGAACAGCACCACCTCATGTAGTGTATCACTCCGCCAAAGCGCCAGACCCGTGACGTCAGTGCGCGCGCATTATGAAAGGGGTTTGCTATGAATGCGTGATATCGTCTGCCTTGTCTCACACAGTTTGTTCGTCGTCACTAGAGTCGTTTATAAGCATATTAGGTCCAACAAATCACGGGAACGGCTCACGCCATGTTCAAAATATTCCCAGTAACGCCCGACTTGCGCCGCGCGGAGAAACATCCGGCTACGGTGATAAGGCACAGCGGCAACTTCCGGTGGCGTTCTTAGGTTGTCACCGAGTATAGTCACCATGTGTCGCCCCCTGGTGGTGTCACAACAAGGCTGCCTCCATGGCTGCCTGCTGCACGATTGTTTTTGTTAACAAATATGGCGGCTGCCATGCAAGCGTGCTGCGGCAGAAGTTTACGCACTTTGAGTCCGAAAATAAAGAGTGCATTTGCACCCTTTTTGCCCACTGTTAGCCTCAAATGGGTAGATAAAATGCCGACTGGGCTTGCAGCGAATTTCGTTAACGTGGGATCACTTTCCAAAAAAATTTCGTTGCCGCGAGATATGAAATACACGGGCTCCTATGGACGTTTGCCAGGGATCCATGTCATTGATGCGTGAATTTCGTACTTGTGGGGATTTCGTTATGGCGGGGTTTGACTGTAAACAGGCAACTTTCCATTGGTTCAAGAACAGGTTTTAGACACTAAACATGTTCACAATCCACTAACTTGTTCAGTCTGCAAATGTGAAAGCACATCATCACAGCAAAAGTCGGCAAATCAGAATGGCCATGTGGAGAGGTTCATGGCCACTGAATCCCTTCCACTGAGAGTCATAACTGCAGTCATAAAGATTCTGCAGTTCCACAGTCAAGCAAGTACAGTAATGCTGCTCACTTTGTCTTTGCAAGAGGAGACCTGATCTGTGTGATGGCGTCGCATATCTTCGGCACCTGACACTCCTCCGGGGCTTTTCCGCCTTCAAGAGGGATGAAGTGGAGGCTGTTACGGTAGAGGTACACCTGCGTGGGGCAAGAGAAATGAATTTAGAAAATCAGTTCTGAAGCGGGCATTTGCTTCAGTGTTTTTTGTTGTACAGACGATGACAAAATCCTAGATCTGCTACAGTGTCATTTAGAGACAAGTTGTGTCCTTTCTTGCGTTGTCAATGCTCGACAAAACTTTTTTTGCTTCAAAAAGTGTGAAAAATGCTGTTCACAGGGCCACTAAGAATGTAAACTCAGCGTTGAAAGAAAAATTGAACAATCGAAATTGAAAAAGGAAAAAAGAAAATGAACAATCAGGTACAGGATTTTTCCTTTCTGTGGCTTTAAATATTGGGGCAGTCCCATATACAGCTATAAATGAATCCATAAAAAGTATATTTTTTGAGACGTTACTACCAAGTTTCATGCGCTAACACTACTCGGTTAAAGGGGGCTCTCAGATGTTAACTTTCATGGGTGGACTTGCAATAGGGTGGCATCCTCTTGTACATTTTCTTAAAGCCCAAAAAAAGTCCAACAGAAGGGTGAAGAAGGCACCACTGGCTCCACTGTCCAATGCAAGTGCATGGGACCCTGCGTCTTTTGATGTGGTATTAAAGAAGCTTCAAGGTGACCGGGAGTTTCAATAATCTGGATGGCAATGAGGATGACCTCGTGTTTGAAGAGGGTGCTCCCAAAGAAACGGGGCACAGACAGTGCCAGCTCCGAAGACACCAACAGTGATGACGGCCATGAGTAAGGTGCAACCAAAATAAATGCTGTGCATGCAGCCGCAATCTGACTCATTTCTTCAAACGGCGACAGAAATTACTAGTGCACGGGTCGCACCCCCCAAAATTACCGCTAGAATTTCGAAAAAAAAAAGAAGGAACTGCGACCCCTACAAGAGTTCATGTGGCATAGGATCCTTAAGCGCCAACCATGAAAGTTGCCAGCACTGTACTTACCCTGTTTTCACTGGTCTCTGGATTCAGCCATTTCGGGAGAGCCTCTGCAGCCTCAATAAGCAGGAACTCCCCGTCTGAGTCCTCGACCCTTCAAAAACAGAAAAATTGTGGGCCTGTGCTGACAGCAGTGACAGTGACAATCTGCCCTTACCGAACGCAATGGTTTCATGCATCGTACACTCATGTTGGTCGAGGAGGCGGTAGAAGTACACTGTAGCTACACCCAGTACAAATGCATGGGTGCATTTTATCAAGGACAGTTGAACCAATGGCTCAATTTCCACAACAAAGTCAATACGAAATTCAACTGTCAACATAAAACATTTCGGTTTCTTCCACCTAAAAACACAACCGACTTCAGGTAAGTGTCTACTGCACGTCACTGAAGCCTGAAATGAAGGACCAAGTAAAATCGAGGAACTGCCATTAATTCTTTCGCTCAATGTCCTGAAAGGCCAAATAATGAAAAACAGCTGTTACCTTAACACCCCCCCCCTCCCCCCCCCCTTCTCTTCGGGCTGCGTACAAGTTGCTGAATTATAAACATCACTGTCCACAAAACAAAGCCACAGGTTCTTAGCGACAGAAAGGTTAATCCTTTGATGTCAAATGCAATCATTCATTGACTACATTGGGGAGCAACTTTACTGCCATGCTTGAGAACAGCCTCACAAAGCCCCTCTTTTTCTAGACTTTCGCATGCCGATAAGTATTTACATATTCCGCTTTCGCAGTAAAACTGGTAAAACTAAGAAACTGCTCTACTGCCCGTAATAGCAAATTACGTCATCACTCCTCATCTGTTGCCATGGCGACGACGCTCCCGACCCCCCAGGCCAGCCACTACTAAATACAGCACAGCACTCAAAAGCTTTAAGCTACTCAAAATTCTTCCAAGGACACGGCTGTCCTCGCTCTCACTGTGAAACCGCCGCTGACCACTCCCATTCTTACTTGATGACTAGGTCCTTGTCGTCCTTGGTGAGCTCGAACAATAGGTGCACGATGAACCACTCGTCCTCGACATTGTCGCCGAAGTACGTGCTCCCTCCCAGATGAGGAGGCACGCCGTCTGCGAGGAACGGGGCGAAATCCGGCAGTGACAGGAAACGCCCTCGTTTAAATATTCGTTCGATCGAAGCTTCTGCGCGGTCGCGCCGCCTTCTCACCTCTTTGTGCGTCGACGACGCGCAGGTTGAACGCTTCGTCCTGCCAGATGTAGTCGGCCACGACTGGAAGCAGCTTGGCAGTGTACAGTTCGGCCCTCTTTTCGAGCTCGAGCCTCGCGTTTGCGGGGTTTTCGAGCTTCGGAAACAAATAATAGCACACGGTGTCGTCTGCGACTTGCCTGGCCGCTGCCATGTTTGAAATACGAAACTAGCTGACAGCTGAAACCTCCACATAAACAAAATTAACTCAAACGTTCGATAAGTGCAAATAAAAAATAAAATATTAATTTAAATTTTTATAGTTTTATTGTGCTATTTTATTTTGTATTTTTGAGGCGTCGGTTTGTTGCGGATTATTCGTGAGTGAAGGACTGAATCAGCCAGCTGTTTGCTCTTTAGTCGGTCGTTCGTCTTGTTTGTTGCTGATTAGCGTGCCGTCACATGATTCCGTGTTGACGCCTTTTGACATCGACCAGGGACGTTGCGGAGATCGTTGTGAAGAGCACTCGGAGCCGTCAAAATGCTCAAACCCCGGGCGCTGACGCAAGTACTGTCCCAGGCCAACACCAGCGGCGTCCTGTGCACGCTGTGAGTTGTGGGTGGCCGCGGCGCATTCGAGGGGTCCGAATTGACTCCCTGTCTTGACCAATTATATTGAATGTGTGTGCGTGGCTCGTGTCGCGAGCAGGGGCACTTTGGTTGCGCTCTGAAGGTTGCAAATTAGTCCACCGTCACGTTATCCGCACGCCCCATTTTTGGTCCGCTACTGAGCTCCGCTTGACTGTTTAGGTGCACCAGGGCCTGCCGATTTTGCCAAGTCTGTGTTTCCTACACCCCGCTTCTTACGTCTAGCGAAACATCATCGCCACCCGTCGGTTGGTTTTGCTATCGTGCTAGCTCGTCGAGTGGCCCGTACCTTAGCTTCGACTGGTAGCAGAGCGCATCTGTTGGATTCTCGTGGGGAGTACGGAAGTTCCTAAACTGCGCTTGCTCTGTAAATCGCAGTTACCTGTGGTGAATGGGAACAGGGCCGCTAAGTTGTGACGGTGGTTTTGACATTTGCAGGGCCAAAGCCCACAGTCGTTTCACACGTCTTCAATCGTCGCAGGAGAGCGTGCCCTCAGCCCTTGTTGCGAGAAATTCGTCCCCAGAAATTAGCTATTGCTAAGTTATGCCCGCCCAAATGCACAGACCATAACGCAAAATCTTTCGAGAACTCGTGAGATGTTAGACAAAGCATGCCTGTGTGCAGCACGTCTGCCTTTGGGCAATACCGGTCAGTTTTGCTTACATGAAAATGCCTTGGTCTAATGAGTGATAAGCTGTTCACTGCAGAGTTCCGCAGAAACCAAATTGCTTTCCTCTCTTTGCAGTCTCTACAACCACAGTGCTTAAATAGATTTTCGTGCTAAGTCTTTCATGCAGACAACGTATACATCTGTGGCGTCTTTCATTCGGTACAGTTTTCCAACGTAAAACCCCCCGGTGCTTACAGCCACACTGGTCGTTATTTTTGGCCTAACCAAGAAATAAAGAAATCTGGACTTACTGCTGGAAGTCTTCTCCGTATGTCTGTAGGATTTGTCACGTGCTTCCAACCAACAAATGTGAAAACCTAAGCACCGCAAGTGAGTGACCAATCTCTGAACCGATTCGGAAAGACCTTTGGACATTTATTCCAAATTGTCTTACTTCCCGTCTATGTCGGAACTGGCTTCCCGGACAATCCTAGCATCGTTGTGCGAGGGCCACTAGCGACCTCAGTTTGTGCTTAATGCTGCGACTTAAAGGAGCCATGAAGACAAAATACAAGTTGGGTTTATTAGAAAGAGTGCTTAGTCCCAGTAACAATGATACCACTATCATCGCCATCTTCGAACAAATAACGGAGATATGAAAGAAAACGTGTGACGCAGTCGCGACCCCGTAGCCAATTTCCTGCAACTTTTCTATGACGTTACGGAACCTTGTTTGTGCGATTGGCGGCCGCCTAACTGACCTGACGCAACGACACATGACTGGACGCCTGTAATGGGGTGGCCTCTAGTTCCATTTGACCGCATCACTTGAATGCTAACGTGCAGTTAACGCACTGAAAATTATGTTTTATTGTTGGCCCGTATGACGTCATTCTTGCTCATAACACGTCACTGTAGCGCAAAATTTGAAAGTTTTTAAATACTTCTTGCTTTTTTTTCGTTAAAAAAACATCTTTTGTGGCTGTAATGGAGCTGACTGAGATACTGAATCCTAGTTCTTTCAAATTAAACGAAGTTGTATTTTCTCTTCATGGCTCCTTTAAGCACTACAAACAATGACAGTTTTTATCGCAGAATGTGGTGTAGGCATGCCTGCAGAGAAAATGGCGCGCGTCTGTCACCCACCCCAACTATGTTTAGCCCCCTCGCTTTTTGCACTAGATTTCACTTCATATACGTCAACTATTATTACTTGCAGAACCAGACCTATCAGGTGCGCATGCCTGAACGCGGTATGTCACTCAACATAGAGTGGACATATCTTTCCTAGTTGTGCGGAGACTACGGCTGAAATGCATAGCAGGTTGCTGCTGCTGCCTGGGTCTGTTATTTTTCCCGCTAGAGTAACTGTTCTTGCTGAACAGTATTCCTAGCGTTCTGCTGCCCGACCGATTACTTCGAAAGAGAAATTGGCCCCTACTTCCCCCCTTTTTTGTGTGGCAGGCTGCTGAACCGGGAGGGCACCCTGCTGGCCTACTCGGGCTATGCGGACAAGGACGCCAAGATGACGGCCGCCATCGCCAGCAGCATCTGGCTCTGCAACGAGAAGAACGCCCACGCCGCCATCAGCGAGGGCCAGCTCCGGCTGGTGGTCGTCGAGTGCGAGGTGGGCGCTGTTGCGACTCTTGTTGCGTGGCCGATAGTCGGCTCGATCTCAAGTTGGGTGCGAACATCGAGGCCAAGTAGGACAGAGAAAGAACATACCTTGGGCTCTTACACGTTTCGAGTTTCAGTGAACAGGGCGGGCGCTCCTTTAAAGGAGCCATGAAGTCAAAACACAAGTTTGGTTCATTCGGAAGACGGCCTCGTTGAAATCATACTGACACCACTTTTAACGTAAACTTTGCTCAAATAAGCTACATAATGAGGAAGAAAGGGAATGGCCACGTGACCCACTAGCTCATTTCCCCACAACAGAACCTATGATGTCATGTTTCCAGCTTCGCGATTGGCTGAGGCCGGCCAAAGCAAACACAAATTTAGGCAGGGCTTGTAAGCTTGCCGGACGAGCTATTTGCGCTTAACTGTAATGCATATTCAGTTTACAACACTAAGAATGGTGTGGTACACAATGAAAGTTAGGTAAATACACGTAAGCATAGAAGTACCAATGCGCGCTGCTGTTGGTACTGGGTGCACTATGCTTGTTTTAGCTGCACAGCATTCCGCCGCATTGGAGTTTTCTCACACGACGCTGGCTGGCTGGCGTAAGCGACGCTGTCTTGCGTGACCCTGTTTGTTAAGGATACCCTGTTTCACGGTACAATTACTTTCTACAGTAACAAACAATTCAGATGCAAATATGATCAAAAACAAAGCAACGGCGCACAGCAGTCCGCGGCTGACTATGGGAGCACCATCTGGGAGGGACTTATGGTAAGGAATGCTGCAGAACCTAAGGACGCACTTGAAGTTAGTTTGAATGCGCACACCTGTGACGTCATGAAAACACACGATTTGGCAGGGGAATTAAAAGTTTTAACCTGAATTGATTAATTTCTCAGTGAATAAGTGCTACAAAACACGAAATCTTTCGAGTAAAACAAACTTGTATTTTGTCTGCATGGGTGCTTTCAACTCACTCGAGTTCGTCCCCTTCGCCGCCACAAGCCCCATAGCTAGGAATTGCGTTGACACGAGAGCAGCTGAAAATGTTCCCCGTGTCCAGTAGCTTGCAAGGTTAATGCATTCCAAGTGGCTACCATATCAATGAGCGGTGGATGTGCCGACCCACAACGGACTAATTGTGCTAGTCAATTCTCGGTTTACGACAATTGACGGCAGATACTGACGAGGAGGTTTTGGGTGGCTGCCGTTAGGCTGCAAGTGAAGATGACTGATGCACCAAAAGAGCGGACAGCTGCCAAAGGCGGCTCGGTCGTTGCAGGGTGCACCTCTCGTTTCCAACACCTGCATTCTCTGTTCCCGGTGCCTGCATTGTTTTAATGCATGAAATTCCACATTTGTAAACATGGGGGGAGGCAACACCAGCTTTAGCTGCTTAAAGGTGTACACAGTCTCAGTTGCATGGAAGATGGGTTCGCGTTGAAGATATCCGTGTATTGCACTGGGCGTGCTTGACCATAATTGACAAGTACTTTGAACAGCTGTACCTGATGCTTGAAAGGGCCAGTGCTCGAGGGGACACTTAAGTGAATTGGATGAAGGCTTATTTGGGGCTTCATTGTGCTGTTCAGCTGCGTAATCTCCTATTTGAGTAGATTGTCGGAGCTTAGAGCCTTTATTGATCGCACTATCTAAGCCCTCATTTTGATTTTCACCCTTTTCGTGGTTAATGTCGACTTTTTATTGGTTCCCGTGCAGCTTGTGCTGGTTGGACATTCGAACAAGCCACTTCATGTAGCCCTGCTCTGTTGCCAGTGCCGTCTGCATGGGAGACATTGGCAAATTGGCGGGCAGCGTGGTGCTAGGGAAATGCAACTTCTGAACGCGTTTCTCATTTAAAATTAATGCTAATCAACTACGCTTATGCCGCCTATGCATCCTGAACATTAATTTAACAATGGAGTTGATCCATGTTTACAATCCACTTGAGGATTTCTTTACTGCAAGTGGCCAGTGAAGACGCCAGGCTCTTCTGGAGTGAGCAGGAGAAACAAACGGGTCGGGGTGCTTGCATTCGTTGGCTCACACCACAGATATCGGATCACGTGGCAGTGCCTACCACAAACAGCTTGGCCAACCGATATGTACACTTTCACGCGTGGTGGGCAGCTTGCCAAGGGAAGAGGTGCATGTAAATTGCTCCAATTTTTTTTATTTTGCGTTGGGGTTTCACCAAGCTACTTAAAAGAAAACTTGCATAGACATTGACAAAAGAATGTTTGGAGTCATGCTTAGGGATAACAAAACAGCTGCGTGGATTAGGGAACAGACCTGTGTTGAGGACATTCTAGCTCAAATTAGTAAGTGAAGAAAATGGGCATGGGAAGTACACGTCATGTGCTTGGTGGACAACAGGTGGTCGATCCGTTTAACGGAGTGGCTGCCAAGTAAACGCAGTAGGGGTCGGCCAAGGACTCGATAGAGGGATGAGCTACGAGAATTCGGGGAAAGGGTGGACTCGGGTTGCACTCCATAGGCTTGGCTGGAGATCTTTGGGAGAGGCCTCCATCCTTTGGTGGACACGACCAGGGCGATTATGAAAACATGACCTTTGTGCTGTACTTGTGCAGTAGTGGTTGGCTAGCTTAATTAAAGGGGCCATACAGACAAAACACAAGTTTGGTTCATTCGAAAGATTGCCTCATTAGAATCATGCTGACACCACTTTTAGTGCACACTTCACTCAAATAAGCTACATAATTAGGAAAAAAGGGAATGGCCATACGACCCACTGTACTCGGTTACAACTCAAGAACGGCACCACCTCATGTAGTGAATCACTCCGCCAAAGCGCCGGACCCGTGACGCGAGTGCGCGCGCGTTTTGAAAGGGGTTTGCTATGAATATTAGGAAAGGGGTTTGCTATGAATATTATAAGCATATTAAGTCCAAAAAATCACAGGAACGGCTCACGCCATGTTCCAAATATTCCCAGTAATGCCCTACTTGCACCGCACGGAGAAACATCCGGCTACGTTGATAAGGCACAGCGGCAACTTCCGGTGCCGTTCTTAAGTTGTCACCGAGTATACCTAGCTCGTTTCCCACAACAGAACCTATGATGTGGTATGCAATTCGCTGAGGCCGCCAAAGGCAAACGCAAATTAGCCAGGGCTTATAAGGTTGGCGAATCAGCAATTTGTGCTTAAATGTAAAGCATATTCATTTTACAGCAGTAAGAGTGCTGGGGTAAACAATGAAAGTTAGAAAATACACGTAAGCATAGAAGTACTGATGCGCACTGCTATTGGTACTGGGCGCGCTATGCTTTTTTTAGCTGCACAGCAGACGGCCGCTTTGGAGTTGTCTTGCACGACACTGGCCGATTGGCATAAGCGACGTTGTCTTACGTGACCCTGTTTGTCAAGCGTACCCCATGTTTCACGAAATGAATACTTTCTACCATAACAAAACAATCCAGGTGCAAATACGGCCAAAAACAAAGCAACAACGGTCCGCAGGCAAGTGTGGGAGTACCATCTGGGAGGACTGGCGGTAGGCAAGGCTGCAGGGCCTAATGATGCCCTGGAAATTCGTTTGAATACCCACCCCCGTGTCCTCATGGCAGACATCGTGAAAACACTCGATTTGGCGGGAGAAGCGAAATTTTGACCTAAATTGATTAATTTCTCAGTGAATACGGTTGCTGCCGGGCAAACGCTAGGGGCACTATCAAATCAAACATGACATCTTTTGAATAAAACAAACTTGTATTTTGTCTGCATGGCCCCTTTAAGTAGAGCATTTTATAAAGATTTCATTGGAGTTTTACAGCTTGGGATATCGGATCCCTCCATGCTGCACAGTGAAAATACAGCCGCGTAACACTTGCGCTTATGTGTAGTGTAGTGTGTTCGGTTCTACATGTATGTTGCTCTTTTTGACTTTGCGCTGCTGAGCACGAGGTCGCGGGTTCGATTCCCGGCCGCGGCAGCCGCTTTTCTGATGGAGGCGAAAAGCAACAACGCCCGTGTGTACAAGATTTCGGCGCACATTAAAGATCCCCAGGTGGTCAAAATTAATCCAGAGCCCTCCACTACGGCGCGCCTCATCGCCTGCGGTGCGTCGGCGCGTTAAACCCTACAATCAATCAATCAATTGCTCTTTTTGAACAGTGGCCAGACCTGTTTTATGGTAGTCGCAATGCTAAAGCCGTCTTTACCCCCTCCCCCCGTTTTCCATGCAGGACGGTCAGGTGGCCATCACGCAGGTTGCCAACCTGCTTCTCTGCCTACACGCCAAGACCAGTGTGGGACAGGGCCTGTTGCGGGCCAAGGCCCGCGCTTTGGTCGAGTACCTCGAGGGGCCCCTGCTGCAAGTTGCCGTCTCGTAGCCGAGCCAATCCGAGCCGAGTCGGATCCAAGCGAGGGTGCCCTCCACCGTGCGAGTCCTATTGGTGCTGTCAACTCCTCATGGGCTGACGTATGGGGCTGAGTGGCGCCGTTTTTGGTGTAGGAAAAAAAGAAAAAGGAAACGAAGTATGTGCATGCATGGTCGTGCGTTGCAAGCATCCACATGTTGAAGAACACTGTTGAGAAGATGTGAAGGCTGTTTATGCAGTTTGAATGTGTGCATCACGGTCTTCTTGTATCGCGTGCATGAAGAAATCTGTGAATGGAAACAGTGCGATTGGATAAGTGGGATCAGCGTGTCCGCTGTTTGCACCTTGCCGTGAACGGCCCCGCGTCCAAGTGAACCAGTTGTCTGAGAGTTCTCGTGTGTATGGGGGATACATTTTAACACCAAAGCTTCTGCGCAGTGCTACTTGTTTTTAGAATTGCTTATCAGTAAAAGCGTCTGTTCTGAGTTGAACCTGTGCTGTGTGTAAGATAGCTTTTTCAAGAAATAAAGAGAGCACTGTTGTTAGAAGAGGCCCCCAGGCTCTTTTTACTCCAAACCACACAAGTTTTGCTTAAGGTGTAACTTCTCATCTGTGCCAAAATGCTTCAACTTTACAGGCAGTTAAGTGATTCAGGGATTGAAACTACATTTAATGATTTTCGAGAATTTATTTAGTTGTTGGATTTTGCATAATGTGAAGAGCTTGCTCAGTATTGTCTCAAAAATCTGTTAATACAGATCAACACTGGTCAGGGACTCTTGTCCAAAATTCTTCTTGCGTTATGTGTGCTGTCTGTTCATCATTGCAATGTAACAAGCACTGTAGATAGCTTAAGAAGGCAGCACAGTGCACCTTCTTTAGCTGCTGAAGCATTGGGGACAGTTGGTGCGTACAGCTGTGTCAGAAGTGGTTTGTGTTTGAGAATAAATGTTCACTCCGTTTTATATTCAGAGTCCCTTGGGTTTGTCTAGGAAATTGCAAAGCTTTGTTAATAAAACCTCTAAGCTAAACATTGCTTCTTTTCCTAGCTACAAAAAAAAAAGATTCAGCGTATACAAACTTGATCTCTATCGATCTATCTAATATGGTTCGCTTCAATAGAAACGTTAGAAGTTCATATGCGAGCTAATAAGTGTTTGCTTCGTTTCAATTCGCAGTACAAAAATATTGATGTGGCACAGAAGTACGAAAGGAAAGATCATTAACTATAGTTGGTCGTGATTAGGTGCTGACCAAAGGTTTTTGTTAGCCTTGTTCACCACCTAGTTTGGCAAGTTTTTATTTCAAAGTGCATGCAAGCTGCCGATACACAGGAGATGTTGCTCTCTTAGTGGGACTTCACACGCTCCAAGGCGTTGACTGCCAAATATAGATAAGGTTGTTCGTTTTCGGGTTTTATATTTTTTCAAAATTCGGATGCTGTTTTCCAAACTGATATTCGGGGAAAAATCCAAGTGTTTTTGTGAAAGCATTCCAAAGTTCGGAATTTTTTCAGGTTAAATCGATAGATGTACTAAGTTTATTTTTATACTCAGTTTATTTTAGAGGGTATCATGAGCTTTTTAACTCGAACGCGTTAAAAGTTGGTGCATATTTCAAGCTGGTAATCAAAAGGGGGGGGGGGGAGGCTTCAGGGTTCTCTTTAGAATGCTCTCCGAAATTTGGCATTTGTTCGGAAATGAAGTAATAATGACAGTAACTAGCAGTGGTAACTTCTTACAAATGAAACATTTTATTCATGAAAAGGTGGTCATCGATTGTTCCCTCATTCTTGTTTACATCCATTATTGAGATCTGCTTGCGCAACCTGTCGATCTTGATTCGAGGCCTGCCTGATCACTGAATGCATCACAACTGGGAGAAGGTTCTTTCAACAACGCAGCTTTCATTAGCTATGCTACTTTGAAAAGGCTTATTCAGGGACAAATTGGGTTTACCCCTAATCTCCTGAAACATGTTTGGGGTGTAAGAATCGGGTTAAATCGACTTTTACGCAAAAAACGAACAACCCAAAATGTACATAGTAAACCTTTCAGAACCCATTTTTATTCCCTGTGCAGACCAGTGTGATTGTTCACTCTAATAAAGCTCTTATTTTTAAATTGTACTGCCTAGTTTTAGTTAAGTTGCTAGCCTGACGATCACAGTAAAACAATTTTGTCTATGCTTCTGCAGAACATAGCCACCTGATCATGCAAACTTGCACACTCAACAACAGTATTAAATGGCGAGCTTGAAACTCCAGAATGAAAAGAGAGATAACCTTAACGGTAACTTGATGTCTGGTCTTGTAAAACCACAAAGCATACCTTGTCATTCTAAATGTCACACCAATTCCAGCATATTTCAATTAATGAAATAATAAGCTGGAAACTCAATTCTTCACCGCTGTTTTGAATTCCTGTGTATTTTACAGGGCCCTCACACAGCCCCTTATTAGGAGATTGTAATGCAAATCAACTAAGAATGAACATTTCCTGCACTAATTGCTCCAAATGGTGGAGTCTACAATGCAATAGCTGTTGTGGTGAGCTGTGTTGTTGGTAAGAAGTTCAGGTTATGAAATTATTGTGCAAGCAGTAGATTAGGCGTGTCGGCGAAATTTTTGCATTGCTCCACAGGTCTGTGGCAGTCCGTGAACAGAGTAAGTACAGAACAAGAGTGGACACAACATGTAAACGGTTGCCTTTGCAATGTTGCCAGGATGACGTCAAGTCTAAGCGCGGCTTGCCCAATACCTTTGCATAGTGTTGACGGCTCCCAAGGCTCCCACCACCGCTTGCACGCATTGTAGAACAGAGTGCAGCCAGTGCGGGGCAGCGAAACAAGACGTGCGCCTCAAGTCGAGTCTCGTGTTTCCAAAAGAAACGGATGGAAGGTTATGTCTTAAAGGAGCCATGAAGAGAAAACACAAGTTTGGTTCATTCAAAAGATTGTCTCGTTAGAATCATACTGACACCACTTTTAACGTAAACTTCGCTCAAATAAGCTACATAATTAGGAAAAACGGGAATGGTCATGCGACCCACCAGCTCATTTCCCGCAACAGAACCTATGTCGTCACATGGGCTAAGCTCTGCGATTGGCGGAGGCTGGCAGAAGCAGACGCAAATTAGGTAGAGCTTACAAACTAGACGAACGAGCGATTTGCGCTTAAATTTAGGGAACATTCTTTACAAAGCAATAAGAATGATGGGACAAACCGTGGAAGTTACGAAAGCACATGTAAACACAGAAGTACTGATGCGTTCTGCTGTTCGTACTGCGCACAGCATGCCTGGTTTCGCTGCACAGCACTACGGGGCTTGGGGTTGTCTCAGACGACACTGGCCGATTGACGCAAGCAACGGTGTCTTACGTGACCCCGTTTGTCGAGCGAGCACTGTTTCAGGGAACGAATATTTTCTCCCAGAACAAAAACAAGCCAGGTTTAAATGCGGGCAAAAACAAACCAAACGCTTGCCACGGTATGGTGGCGCCATCTAGGCTACGGAACGTAAAAAAACGCGGGAACAAACCAACACCTCTGTTCAGGGTGGAGACAACCTTCGAACGGTCCCGTGCCGCCGCAATTGTGCCAACGGGCTCAGCGCGTTATTCTTTTTGTTTCCCACGAGACCTAGCAACGCGAAACAGACAATATGATTCAAACTTCTTCAGTAAACCGCGTTGCGGCGATAATTTTAGCGCGGTTTTGACACAATGACTTGCTTCGGCGGCGAGCGAGCAACCAAAAATGGCGGCACCAGCGTATACGTGTCTCTACCCTGTACGGCGGATGCGTGAATGAAGGTACTCTAGGCTGCAGAGCGGGCGGTTTCAGTGATGTCACTTGGGACCACGAAAACGCACGATTGAGCGGGAAAATGAAAATTTTAACCTGAATTGTTTAATTTCTCAGTGAATAAAGCACCGTTTGTATCCGGACAAGCGCTGGGGGCACTATAAAACACGAAATCTTTCGAATAAAACCAACTTGCATTTTCTCTTCATGGCTCCTTTAAAGATGAACCACAATTTTTTGCAAAGCTTGCTACCCCACAGCGAACCTAGGAAACAACCTGTTCCTCTTAGCTTTGCCAAGGTCAAGCCAGCGCCTCGTACAGTTGCGTATGGCTGCCATTAATGATACAAAGGAGCGCTGGCTAAACCTCGGTTCGCTGTGCGTTTGTGCCTACAGTGCCAAGCAGCGTCAGTGTTTCGTTTTATGGTGCAGTTGTGTGTGCTTTCACTGCGCGCTCTTTAGCATGAAAACCGAGCTCGGCAAACTTTGTTTCATCGGGTTCAATCGGAGCATATTTATACGTGAAGTATGTGTCACCTGTATGCCGTATGTGCTAAAAAGCGAACAACCTGTAGTGAACAATATAAAAGAGCCAAAAAATTTGGGTGACGACGCAAGGCAAGCCGTTTTGACAAGGTTTGCAGAGAGAAAAGGGTTTGTTTTTTTCCAGACTCCCCAACAAATTTCTAGGTCAGCCCCAAATCGAGAACTGCTTTGCGAGAAGTTTGCTCTACCTAGCTTGATCGAAGTTCCGCATACAGACATTTTTGATTGTCCTGAAATACACAGAAGTAAAGAAAGCTCACACCAGGCGTGAGTTGCAGCGAAGCTCATCAAGTGTAGTCGAGTACTCTTCATCTGTTGAAAACATCAGCCAACTCTTTGCCGGTGAGCGGCCTCTTAATCGTGCGTCCGTACGATTTGCGTGCGTATTTTCTTTATACTGTTATACTGAGCTTTGTGAAACACTGGAATCAATTGCGAAGCTGTTAAAAAAACAACAGACCCTAGCACAACTGAACTTTCCTGCACAGAGCGCACTGAAACAAAAACCTGCTCGTTACAAACTACGGATAGGCCCTCAATTCCGTATGAAAGGGCTAAATGCTCTAGATGCCCACAAAAGACAGCCTAGGCCCAATGATAGGCACAGAGAATGTTTAAAATGTGTTATGGCTAATGTATTTGAGGTCACATTAAGCTTTGGGCATTGGCTCCGTATGTGCATTTGATAATGCATGCTTTGCTCACTTTACAAGCAATTCAGTGACTGAACTGAGTGTAGGGGCAAACTCCACTGCAGTAAGAAAAAACATTATCCACTGTCCCTATTTGCCAGTTCCCTATCAATCATTCTGAAACTGTCGTAACTGCAAAGTTGGAATTCTTTATAAGAACTGCTGCCGAAATCAGCGTCGTATAGAATACAACCCTAAGCATACGTACCCTCTGGAAGCCATTGAAGTTGTACACGCTCAACGCAACACACACAAAAGTGAAAAAACAACGCCAGAAGTGCACTTCCTGCCTGTATTTCATTTATTGTAAAAAGGTGAAGAAAAAAAAAAAAAGACCGCTTCAGGATGAACGTAAATGGAGATACACAATTGTTAAAGACAGGTGGTGTCCATCGAACAGGCAGAAGTCCAAAAAACGGCGTGCGCTAGGGTACAAGAAAAAGGGGTCCCACAAAAAAGAGGAGGAAAAAAAAAAATATTCGCACAGCGGAAATGTCCTTTTCAACAAGCACTATACGCACTCCAAAAAACAAGGCCACGCCTGTGGGAATTCAATTGGGGGGGAGGGGGAAATGTGGTGACATGGGCTGTCACACTAACACAGTTTTGTGTACCTAAATATCTCAGCTGTGTAAGCATCCTCAGGAACGGAAAGTTCACCTTCCTGCGTACATCTTGGCCACATTTGCTGTACGATAGACAAAAGCGCCACTTTTTTAATATAAATTTCAAGGAAATCTGCAGATTTTCAACGCGACAATGACCTCCAAACCACCATTCCCGAAAATGTTTTTTTCTCAAGCTCTTCCTCTAAATAGGGCGCACCGCGGGAAATAATGTACCCTTAGGGAGACTGGAAAGGTTGAGGTAGGAGCTGCGATTAGACACTTCGCCTGTTGCTCGTGGGTAAAAGAATTCTTCAAAACTCTCTTGGCAATGACAAATTTGGGAAAAATTGTGCAATCGTGTAATAAAATTCCATGCAACACGGCACAAATTCCTAGTGGACTTCTGTGCTCTCATCAAACCCTCACTGCCTTGCCACGGAAGTACCAAAACATCTCGTGAAACTGTGACGACTTTAGACAATGGTCTGGTACAGCAGTACACTGCAAATGGCTCAAGTAGAGGGGAAAAAAATACAAGCATACAGTTCATACTAAGCAAGTTGTTTAAGAAAGCATTCCTGTGAGTGCTCCAATGAGCTACCATAGAATGAGAACCAAATTTTGATGTGATTTTACTGTATAATTAAATTATTGCAATTTCAATGAATTCTCGCATGCACTGCTGGTTTTTAGGGATGCCATAAATCAATGCTCCCTAAACCGGGCAACAGGGAAGAATCTTCCCGCGGCCAGTCTCCCTAAAAGTTCCCACTACAGGTACTTCCGAGGACAGCGAGCAAAGAACTTTCCCCAATTTTTATTTCCATGTGGCCAGTTCTTCGAAAGAATGGTGGTGACATGTAACGAGGAAGAACGGAAAGAAGAATAACGAAAATGTTGCCGGCACTGAGCCCCACAGTCCACAACGGAGGACTGAATCAAGGTCCCAAGGAGTTGACGTCCCGCCGAAAGAAACAAGTCGCCAGGTGCCGCACACTTCCGGAGCCCCGAGAGGCGAGCTTTTTCACAAGGCGAGCGACATCAGGACGAGTTCTAAAAACAGCCACCGAGAAAAGAAATACATGACAAAAGAAGAGGAAGGGCATGGGAGAACGAATGGTGGTGAACATGTCTGGTGGGAACAGGAATGAGTAAATCGAGGGAAGTCTGGAGGAATCGACCAATTACACAGGCAAGTCCAACAGCAACAAGAGAAAAAAGGGGGTGGGGGAAATGAAGGGGAAAAGGAGAGGGGTTAAACAAAGAGGGGGGAAAAAAGGGCCAGAAGAACGTTGTAGGTCCTCTCTCTCTCTCGCTCTCTTTCTCTTCTTCGAAAATGGTGTGCAGGGACGGGGGAGGGTGGGTTGGGGGCGAGGTAAAGGTGTGGCAAAGTCTCACGCCCGCGCCTTCTTCTTGTCACTCTCGGTCGACGCCTCGTCGTCGTCTTCCGCATCGAGGTCCCGTTTCGCGCCCTTGCCTGTCGACGAGGAGGAGACGTCCGGTACGACCGCGTCGTCCGCCGCAACCGCCGACGAGGAACTGTCGTCCTCCGCCGAGTCGCCTATCCCCGAGGCCGCCGCCGTGCCGTTGTTGCTTCCCGCGGGGACGTCCTGACTCGAGCTCTCGTCACCCGTCACTTGTGCAAGGTCCGCGCTGGACCGCGAGTCTGACGGAGAGGACAGGGGCGCGTCTTCCGGAGCCGCGCCGTTGGAGGCGGCGGCTGCGCCGTGGTGGTTGTCACTGCCGTTGGCCGTTGCCTTGTCCTTGTGCTTGGAGAGGTCGTCGAGGAGTGAGGGCTTGAGCTCGCGCGCCACATAGTGCGCCCAGAGCACCAGCTCGACCTTGTGCGGCGTCCAGACGGCATCAGGGTCCTTCTGGGCCAGCTGCCGAGTGCAGTCCTTGATGCGCTCGGCGTAGTTGAGGTACTCGGCGAGCGTGTAGTCAGTGGCCTCGACGCCCGGCGTCGAGAGCATGCTCTCGTCGGCCATGTAGGGCGCCTGCTCGGGGAAGGCGGCCGCCAGGATGGCCGATGCGGTGGCCGGGCCGATGCCCTTGAGGTTGGTCAGCGCCGTGATGGCGCCCGACAGGTTGGGCAGCTTGCGGAAGGCCTTCTTGCTGGTCGACTTGACGGCCAGCTCCGTGTTGATGCGCACTAGGTCCAACAGTTGTGGCCGGTACTTGCCTCTCTGCGTCAACGAGAAAGGAGGGAGGGTCACCACCACGGTTTGGGATCGATGGTGCATGTCGGAGTTACTCAATGTACAATCGCGAAACTCCCCACAGGCCCCGTGTATCAGAAACAGGTCTGCAGTTTTGGGGCAACCAGGGGAAAGTTGACCAGCCAATCATCTGTCGGCAGAACATGGAAGCAGTACTTAGCTGCTTGCAGCTGCTGCCATGAGTCATAAAAGAAAAGCAGTAGAAGCACAACTAAATGTTACCTCATTCACGTTTCCTTATTTGAAAAGCAAGCTTCGTTTTATTAAGTTGTGCATATTAAGGTAAATGTTTTAGCAAAGTTCAGTTTTTGTTCCCTAGCTGCTGCACCCTTCGGGAAGTTTAAACCATAACCGTTCACTAGAACACATTTTAAATCAACCTTAATCCTTCCTCCCGCGAGAAGGCTCATCTGCGCCATCGAGTAAGCTGATGACAACATCTGTGGTTCACCCTAAACGGCCGACGTAAGGGCTCCTGTGATGTACCAAGTCGGCCACGGTGCTGTTGGCACGCACTTTTCCACCTTGTGCATAATGTCACACTTTTTGGGACTGATGTCACGTGTGTCTACGGCCGATCGAGTGCGTGCCCAGACCGAAATCGGCTGGGGTGCGACACGAACAGTGTCGTCAAATGCGTCTTCCCGTCATGGCGCCCGCCTGGGTGCTCGTTTCACCGAAACCGACACAAATTAACGGAGCTGTACGTAATTATTTATGCCGTGTTCGACAATCTAATGTGCTATTCTATAACTGGCCTCGTAGGCACCTATAGCCGTGAAAAAAAAAAAAAAAAAAAAAAAAGAAAAACAGCACACAAAAATTCCGTGTTAGTACTTCAACGAAACAAGTGTGCATTGAAGAACTCGAGAACAAGTGATACAGAGACCAACTGCAATGCAATAAAGTTCAAGAGTACTGAGTTGGAAACTTGGTGAATGTCTCATCATTAACGATCAGTGCACAGAAGACAAGATGCAAAAAGTGCAGAATTGTGCTGTTGGTTTACTTCGTCTTTTGTGCCCCAATCGTCAATGATGAGATCACAGATTGCAACTGTGGTAAGCCAACGCATCGGCACTACTTTAGAAGCACTTGTTGGAGAAAGAATTCGATTTTTGATGTGGGACATCAGGTAATCAGGACCGAATCAGACAGACTGATTTGACACGTGTGTCAAATCAGTCTGTGTATGAATGGCGAACCTTCTTGAAATAAACTTGTTGGAAGTCCAAAGACTGAGGCAATTTGTTGAGAATGAACGAAAAGCAACAGCAAGGGAAAATTAAAACAATAATGATGATGAAAAATGGACATTACAGAGCATTGTCCCGTTTCACACAGCAGTTCTTGCCCAAAGATAACAAAAAGGCTTCCAGATTTTTTTGTTTTTCCTTTCGCATGACTTGGCAGAGATCGTGGGCAAACGAACGTGCATTAGACTCGAGAATGTTCTCCTACCCTCTTGCTGCCAATTACAAGTTAAGGTCTATGGGCTTGCAGCAGTCCAACCAAGTTGCAGTGAGCAAACGAAAGTGCAAAAGGTAGCAGGCTGAAAGAATAACACAAGGACAATAGGTCCGATTAGCTTTAAAGCAATTAGCGGGAGCTATTTTAGCCTAAAGGGTGCATAGCAATGCAAGCAGCAAGCAAACAGAGAGCATTCTAATTCAGTCACAATGCAGACTTGAATTAAGAACTGTTTCGCCGAGAGGAAAGATTTCAGCAGAGAGCAAGGAAGCAGCAACAAGATTATGGAAGGCCACCACAAAGGAAGCTTCAGGCATAACCAGTTGGAGGCCAGTGATCGCACCATTAGTTTCCACTTCATTATTTTGACAAGTTCTTCGTGGACCAGATGCTTGTCCTTTCGGGCCTGGATGGTCTTGGGGAGCTGTTCCTGGTACCTGCACGGAGATCAAATGAAACGTCCATTAAGCCTGGATTACTTGTCAAGTCCTACCAATAAACTCTTCATAAGCCACTCATTGCTAGCCACAACACAGACCTCATTACAGCGCAAATATTTCACGTGGCTTGTGAGGTGGCATCGACTGTTACACTTTCAGAACTGAGTGAAGTTTTGTGATTTATATGTACAGTAGTTGACCGATTTTTCCGACCTGGAGGGGAATGGAAAAAATTCCGAATAAAAGAGCAGTCCAAAAAATCCGCGAGTCATTACTTCCATGGGACAACTGGCAGTTTCTTGGGAAAGTCCGAAATCTCCGGCAAGTCCGAATTTTCGGAGTCCGAAAAAACGGTCAGCTACATCAATAGACAGGTATACACATAACTTTGGTATGTGGCTCGAAATTACTCTATCCAAGTGGTTTGCTGACCACACGCAAGGAGAGCAGAGTTCATCAGGTGACCGTTTCCAAACTTCCTTGTTCTGAAGGAAGGAATATAAAAAAAAAAAAACATGAAATCTAGCCTGCCGACAGTGATGAATTTTCAGTGACAAAGCCGCAGTCGTTACACGCACGATCACCTCTATGCACTGGCAGCAACATAAAACTACGTCATCTATCAATGTTTACAAACGAACATGAGCGTCTCATTTGCTAAGTTGTTTCGCAGCCAGCAGCTGCATCCCGGAAAAGTGAGGCAAGCATGCATTGTTCTTTTATGTTTCTCTGACTGGCAAAGGAAGCGCTCTAACCTTAGAAAAAATAAAAACAAGACAAAAAAAAGTGTCTGAAACAACACAGCTGTCAGGGGACATTCACCACGGGCTTCCATTAAAGTGCAGATAAACAATACGCCGAGTAGCACTGTTACACAGGAGGAGGAGAGGGCAAAAGCATTTGAACAATTTTCTCGTTCTAACTCATTTCCTTTGTGTAGAGTTGTGCAAGGTGCATACTTTGCTTTTCTCTAATCCCACACAAATCATTTAGCGAAATGATCGACCTCTGAGAAAATGCGACACCACCCGAGGAAGTGAATTTGGGCAATACACAAACCACTTACAACCGTCGGAGAGTTACACAAGCACACTTTCTCGTAGTGAAAAACCAATTAGTAAACCCAAATTAGCAGAGCTTGCATTTAAGTGTTGCTAGGCGCATCATGAAACTTTTATCCTTCACATCGGCCATTTGTTAACTGCCTTACCACCACACGATACAGTAGACTCTCGTCGATAAACGGAACTTCAAGGCAGCGAAAAAATTAGTATCGTTTAACAGGAGTTCCGTTTAGTGAGATAGATGTGTGAAAGGGCAAATTTAGAGAGAGAATTGCTTTATTGAGGTAAGGAGGCCAGATGCCCTGGGGGCAAATTTATGTGCGTACACGCTCTTCATACCATTTCACGGAACTCTAAGCACTAGACGGTGAATGCAGCTGATAGTTTTTCAGAAAGCAAGAAAACTACAAGAGGCTTAGGGACAGCATTCACAAAGTCGATTTGGCAACAATGAGTCACTCTGCACTACAATACGCACCAATTATTTTTATTTGAGTCCTTGCAGCTGCAACTTCGCAAGTCCTTACGAGCCACTAAATTTAGAAGACAGCTACACAGTAATGAAGCGCGAATAGCACCACGATGGCACGAACGAGGCGGCAGGAGCTCAGATCTGTAACATGGGGCCTTGAATTGATATTGAATCGAGACCGAACGACTGGAACAGGAACTGCATGTTGCAATCGTTGTGCTAACACGTCTGACCACTCACGAGATGAGGCTTACAAAGCCAACGAGGCAAAAAAGAAAAAGAAAAGAAAGAAACTGCCGGAACCACAAAAAGCTGATTTCATGCCAATGGGTTTCTCAAGAAGTTCCATTTCTGGTTCCGTTTGCATGGTGATGCAGAAATTTTACTTCCGATTACCGAGAGTTTTTTTTTACATCATCTGAACAGAAAACCAACCAACTTACAGGCTACTGTTCCATTTAAGCAGCAATTCCGTCTAAGCAATTTCTGTTTATCGAGATTCTACTGTATAACATTTTTATTTGAAACACTATGCACTTCAGCTGCTATCCCACAAGCTATTCAATAATCGGCTGATATTATCAGAACAAGCTAGACGTAGCTGACAAGTCATCACCCTTTCTACTGTACATAGTGCTTCGATTTATTCCCCCAAAGTTCATGGTGTGGGTGTTATTTTGGATTGGAGAGAAGTTGTACGTCGTCTCCACTGTCCCCTTGAAGATATTCACATACATTAACCAAACGAAAATGAGTGTTTCCTTAATTTTTGAAATGAAAGAAGCAACCTGTACATTTAATATTAATGTTCTTCATAACTGTTCAAGATCATTCTAGGTCTGAAAGTTCTACAATCTACCACTCGCCCACCACATCCACATTTAAGGAACAACTTCCATCACATCCAAGATTTCTCAAAACAATCCTGCCAAAGAGAGCAAATGCACGGAGTCAGAAATAACACAATATCCACCACAAGAAAAGCGAGTAATAAAGCTGCTCATTTATTCACGATTTATAAGGCAGCTGCGTAAGAATCTAGCCCAAGAGTGGCTTTAACTCCGAGGTTTGTGACGCAGTCTATTCAAATTCTCCGCTAGTACCAGAGCAAACGGCAAGCCAGGAAAAGCAAAAATGCTTTACTGAAACCCCACAGCAGCATGTCTACTATGTGGCTGCTAGAACAACAAGGCAATGAGAATGGACCTTTGTATGCTCAACTATTCAGCAGCTTCAGATATTGTTTCAAAAGCTGCTAGAGGCAGAGTTATAGCCGAATAGCTTGCATTTATGAGGAACTTACTGAAACCCCACAGCAGCATGTCTACTATGTGGCTGCTAGAACAACAAGGCAATGAGAATGGACCTTTGTATGCTCAACTATTCAGCAGCTTCAGATATTGTTTCAAAAGCTGCTAGAGGCAGAGTTATAGCCGAATAGCTTGCATTTATGAGGAACTTAAGAGAATCGGCTCTTAAATGTGACATCAAGCATGAAGCAAGGAAACTTTGCAGAACACACAAGAACTTTCTGCACACAATGCAATGTTTTGCAATGCTAGACATACATAAGTTTTTTTCTTTTTTGTAGACACATTGACAAAATCGAGGCTAAATTCACGATACATCTACACATAGAATGTGACAGAAAATATAGAATACAGCCGCTCCGTAACTCAATTAGTAGAACATGGGATTATAAGTTGTCCGCTTGAGTCCCTCGTTCCTACCATTTTCAAATGCCTGTTTTCATGCAAGAAGATTGCCTAACCCTCACATTTCTTCCAACGAGCCTGCACTTTTAGAACTCTCGATGTGTTTCAGCCGAACTACAGCTTAGAAAAACTTGTTGCTGCACTCATACTCAAAGAAAAAATTCTGTAATTTCTTTTTGTCACCCTCGTCTGTGGAGTGTCGCACATTTTTTTTTCTCCTCTCCAGCCAACTTACCCGGAAAAACATAACTTCTCATTACTACATCACACAACATTCCATTTATTTAAACGTAGCAACAATGGTTCCCCTCATCTCTTCAGGCTCCGTCTACCATGGTTACACAAGGTATGTCTTACCACGCAATTAATTAGCAGAGGCTTAGATCCCTCTCTACTCTAATCTCTTATCAGCAAGCATTGCCATGTTTTTTGAGAGGCAATTATTCGGTTGTCAGTGAGCTTTTTTGAGCGTGTTTTAAAATACACAGCACTAAGTGCTGGGTATTTTAAAACAGATCATTGTAACTTTTCCATTAAACCGTAGTGGTTTGTTTGACTGCTCAAGTAGGTGCTCATTCGTGCCGCCGCATTTTTTTTTTTACTTTTCCCCTCCGCTCGTGTCATTTAAGCTTCAATTTCTCGCCCCATATTTTAAAACCCAGCCCACGGAATAAGTGAAACAAGCCATTCCAAGTTTTCTTTAGAAAGTCTGACCACTTTGAAATGTGTAGTTTAAAAACGCAAGAACTTCCAATCATTTTAAAATAGGTCAACACGTTTTCGCTTCGTCTCGACAAAAAGTAAGACGTCAAGTTAGTGAAAATCGCGCCCAGTCAGTAAGAGCAACAAAAAGTAATCCCCAATACTGTCGAGGTAAGCAGTTGTTTGGCGGTGCGCCTGAACGCGCCGCCAACAATGCCGCTCATAGTTTCGTAATTAAAAGCGACCCCTCGACCTCCACGGCATTTAACCTTACAACGTAAGCTGCAGCATGCGCCCGGCGGGAAGCGCTCGATGTTTTTTAACGAACCGTTATATATTTAACGCAGGCGACGATCGCATCGATTTCTGCCCAGAAGCACGCCGGCGGTGGCAATCCACGGAAAAACAAAAACGAGGTCGGTAAAAAATTTAGACGTAGAGAAGTCGTCGTCCTTATTTTTTTTCTTTCCCTAAAACACAGCCAGCCACACGCTCAAATTCGCCGAATGGCGAGCGATTTTTCTGTCCGACTGAAAAAAAAAAAAAAAGAACGCGGGCGACGACTGGACAGGAATGACAGCGATCAAAAAGCGGAGACAAGAAAGAAAAAGCGAAGGGGAACGTGACGCAAAAGAGAGCGCGCGGACCGACCGACCGACCGGCGGCGGCAGCGAGCGAATCGCTTTTTATCCTCGACGAGCGAGCGACCGGCCCCGCTCAAAGCGAACGGCGCCCGGCCGGCGAAACGAGCGAAAAAAACGCGTCCCCATCGAACCTCGCACACAGCGAAATCTCTCCCACCGCTCGCCGCTTCAGCTGCGCCGGATGTTGCGCCAAGAGAAAAAGTTTCCACCGCACAAGTAAAAGGCGAACAGCCAGCGAAAAATCCCCTCCGGGCGGCCGGTCTGGCTCCCTTTTCGGTCGCCAGGCGGCGCGGCCCCAGCACCGGGCGCTCTTTTTCCTCGCGCTGTTTTTCGACTTCACCGCCGGCACCGATTTTTGCTGCTCTTATTTTATTCCCTCCAGGCCTTCGCCCTCTCCCTCTGCCATCGCCGCAGTCAGCCACCGCACGCGCACCGACCGTAGCTGACGTCCCTTGCCCTCGGCACTATCGCGCGTCCTCGACGAACGCACCGGCGTCGAGCTCCAGCGAGCGGCCCCGCTGCCACGAGAAGGTTCGCAGAGCCGGCACGCCGGGGGCGAGGGAGAGCGGAGAGAACGAAAGAGGCCCTGCGTGACGCTCGCGCTGCCGTTTTCGTTCTCTTTTTCCCGGTGGGGAGTTCCCCCCGCCGGCTTCTTTCTTCCCCTCTCGCCTCTTCGCTCTCTCCGGCAGCCTGGATCGCGCTGCTGCTAGGCCTAGCTCGAATCGATGTGTGCCGTGCAGGCAGCGATTCCCCTCTCCCACCCCTCGACGCCCCACGCGCAGGCCACCCCTTTTCTCCTCGCGGGCGCCAGGAAAACGGCGAGGAAATAAAACGCAACGATTGCGGCCAAAACAAAAGCGGGGGCCGACAGCGATTCGGAAGCGATTGGTGTGCGCGGGGGAAAGGAAGTGTCGACGACGACGTCGTCGTCGTCAAAGAGAGGGGGAAGAAGACGGCCCCGGGGGAAGGCAATCTATCCGCACTCGAACAAAACAAAACGCGCACAGTAGCAGAGCACGAAAAGGGAGCGCAGTTGGGCAAGAGGTGGCTCGCCGCACGCGACGACGGACCAGAGACGGTTTCGCGCGAGCTGCGGCTTCGGCACGGCGTCGTTCGCCGGACCGCCCGCTGTCAAAAGCCGCGTCGCCGGTCCGTCCGTGTGCGTGTGCGCGAGATCGCGGCGTTCGCTCGCTCGCTCGCCGCGCTGGAAGGGCACAGCTCGCCTTCTGCACGGACGCACACACGTTCGGGCTCTTAAAACACCGCTCGACATGACACGAACGCGGCACACACGCTTGCCGGGCAGCGTTTCGCACGCTGCTCGCTGCGAGCCAACAAAGAGCTCGCAAAACGGCCTTGATTCGGCTGTCTGTCTAGGATTTTTTTCCATCGCGACAAGGGAGGAAAGAAAAGTTTTTTTCCACTTGCCAAGCGTCGAGCTTGATGAGTTCCTCGGGGCCTCCTTTCTTCGTGCGCAGAGCGGCTTTCTGTTTGAGAACTTCTTTGTACAAAGACAGGACATAACTCCACTGGCTCGGCGTCGCCTTGGTGAAGAAAGTTAAAGTCGTGTCGCTCGGTTCGGCCATGGTGTGTAGCTTGAACACGTACACTTCTCTCTGACTTGGCTGCGGCCTTTCCGGGAACAATGAGGCAGGCGGCGCGCCGGGTTGTCCTGACCGAACGACAGATGGCGCCACCATACTTAGGGTGCGTTCCATTGGCTGCGTTTGGGCTTCCCGTCTCTTTTTCTGGAAGCGCACAAACCCTGCCTACAATTTTGTGCTTGTGACGTCACACAATTCAGAAGTTGCAGCGAGCTGTTACTCTGTTGCTGAAAAATCGAACATTAGTGCCGCTTGGCAGACGGAAAATGGTTTCGGTTTATTTTTAGTTGTGTACAGGCAGCGCCCAGGTATGCAGCGGCCGCCGAGCTAAGCTCGTGTCAGGTTGGTGCTGCGTTTGAGCCGCGTGCACGGTACTGGACGCGGGTTACAGTGCCTGCGCTGCAAAAAACCAACGCTCAGGGCGCGGAAAAGTGTTTCAGCTCGAGTCCGTTGTGTTCGGGGCGAAGTGGGGGAAGTGTAGGTACCACAGACAACGAAACACCGAGTGGAAAAGCACCGCAGCGTGGGATTACGTCAACGTCGAGAGGGCGGAGCAGAGAACACGCCGACCCCGCAGCATGCAACGCACCGCGCGAGGCGTTCGTGGAGGGAAGCTTGAAAGCGCCGTCGACGATGTGACCAAATATTCATCGCCCTGACTTCGTCGTCGATCTCGACGCGCTTCGAGATCGTAGCGGCATGGGTGACTTGAACGCTGAACGAGGTGCGATGTCTTCCATTGTGGCGTGGCGTCCGGCAAGCGCTGCCGTCATTTGTCACAAAATCGCCGCGGCATTTCTACGCACCGCCGTCTTGTGACAGGTCTCGACAGCTTCGCCGATGAATCATGCATTGAACGCGTCGTTCTCGTAGTCTCGTAAGCGTGCTGCTCTCAGTGCGAGGCCCTGCTGGCGAAGGTAGTCTGTTGTCTGACGAACTTGCAGACGTTGCTGGAAATTCTCAAAAATATGAAAAGCGCTGCATATTGTGCAAAAGTCGGGCTTGGGGTTATTACACTTCCTGCCTATAGGAAAACGGGCATATAGGAAAACGCCTGGAAAACGGGCGTTGATCAACGGAAGGCCGTGGTGTCGTGATGTGGTCGTCGTTTGTGGTATTTCACCGTTAGGACAAAAAAATGAAAAAGGAAACTAACTCCGTTGCAACACTCGGTATTCCACAGTAGAATTCGGCTAGACCAAAACAATTTCAGCATTAAAAAAAGCTGAAGTAAGCAGTCTTCTAAAAGCAATCTGACCTATACATTGACAACTCCGCTGCTGTATGTGCATGTTTATATCCGTTCAAAATTTATTATTTCCGGGCTGTCTATCAACCGGAAAAACCGGGAGTTATTAAAGAATGTGGCGAGTCTGGAAAAATTGGGCAAGTGCCAGAGAATTTCCACATTTTTCTGTCTTGGAGAAAAAGAAAAGTTGCCTCGGAGAAACCAAACTTGCTTGAAGTTTGCAAAGAACATATGCGTACGCATGCATATGCATACATACATATGCATGTGGGAGCATTGACTGATAGGAATGTGTGCTCTGCTGGTATTTTGTAGCTCGCACACTGCATTAAGTGGCAAGCTTTCCTCATCTTCAATGTTGCACTCACGGGAACGGTTCCCATGCCTGGCCAATGCTTTTCGCCTCCTAACCTTAAGGCGTAATGGATATAAATCTTATCGTATAAACTTTTTCTTAGGAACCCTTAGGTATGCTGAGGCTTGCCTTTGTTGCGACCGAAATAAGTCTTTTCCCATTCTTTCTGTCACAGTGACATCAGCCCTACATGTGGTGATCTTTGTAGAACTTGTGCTGCATTTACTAAATGTAATTCTGCTAGACCGTGGAGCATTGCCGCATACTGATACCATTATGGAAAAAAATTATAATGAGAGTAAATATGTGAGAACCAGAAAGTCCTATGCTGTGCCATGGTGCCTGCTATTAAAAAAAACAACATGGAAACCATTTTTTGCCAGAGCTCTAGTTCTGTACAGTTGAACCTCACTATAACGAACACTAATATAGTGAATTATCGGCTATAGCGAACTAAATACAAACTTTGGTTAGCCACGCTTCTTTTCAATGACACTCATTCTTTTATAACAAAAGCAAAAATGGGAGAGCCGCACGCACTATCGGATATAGCGAAGATATATTTGAGCAGTTGGCTGAGAAGCTACTTGTAAAAACTCCCAGTGGAAATTTCATCCTGTCCAGTGCTGTGAATAGCCACCAGACAAAGATCACATCCTTCGTCGAAAAAATGGGAACGCAGGCCTGTTTTGTCAAATGGACTTTGTTTGGCTGTAATTTCCCATTTCATGTTTTGGTTCATTTATCTTGAAATGCCACAAGGCGAAAGATAAGGGTTACCTTGTTGAAAGTAAGTTCGAAGATAACAATAATGCGTTTTTGTATCAAGCATTCTTGCGGGAGCCAGATTGGTTGTAGCCGATTTTTAGCTCTACTCTTACAACAAATATCGGATATAATGAGCTAAATCACAGTCCCTGTAGTACTTGTTATAACGAGGATAACTTCATGATTCACTCGAAGTTTCTGTTCAAAGGTTGGACGCTGCGAAAGTTAAGTTGTAGAAAAAGGTGGCGAGATAATGGTCATTGTGCACCAAAGCCGCCCGGTGTTGGCGCAGCGGAGCTTTTAATGGAATAGCAGCTGTGTGTCAGTAATCGATGGCCTGTATTCCGTACACTGTAACTTTTCGCTGCATTTTATAGATTAAAAACAGTGGAGGCTTTAACTATGTGGGGGTAAAGTAAAGAGTGCCCATTACATATTTACGTAAACTAAGCGTAGTAATAGCATGGCACTGCTTTGTAGTCGCATCGTGTTGCTTCATGTCCATGTAAATACATATTACTTTGAATTGGAGCTCTTGCTCAAGACAAGCTTCAGCGCTCTGTGAAACCAGCGTCCGGTTTAGTTGCCACATGCTGCCATCTCTTATGCTGATGTACGTGCACTAAAGCCATGCATCCTTGCGCTAGCTTGAGTACGTCATTAGTGTGTTTTTTGGCCATGACGGATAACTTTATTAATGGGCCTGCAATGCGGACACAAACTCCGCATTTTTGTAGGCATTACCAACGTAATGCGCCGTCACCTGGTCACTCTCTATGGTTCATAGGCCCCACACACAGGCTATTCTGCAATTAGCGGAACTATATTTGGTGCTAACAAGCAGCTGTTGTACTGTTGCATCACTTTATAGTGTCTGTGGTTGTGGCTGCTGAAATCGTGGGTGCCGTAAAACCTTGCTAACATGGCTATTGCTGCATAATTGTGGGAGCAAAATGTTTGTAATCTAAGGGACGTGGTCAAACAGCCATAGCCGTTTCACAATATAAACTTTCTACATAATAATCGGTCGGAACTGTGCCAGTCTCTTTCACTATAAGGGTGCGTTGTTAGCCTTTGCAACTGGTTGCACAGCCCATTCAATAGCTTTTCACTGCAAGAGCTACTGATAGGAGTGCTTCCAGCATTTTGCTGTCCACTGTCCAGTAGGGCATACTGAAATTCCTTGGCGAGAGAGGAAAACAAAATTTACAAGTTGTCATCACTGAAAATCGAAATAAGCCTTTTTTTAAGTGAGAAGCTGGCTGAAACGGACATAAGACGGACGACAAGAGCATAAACAGACTAGGGGAAACGCAACAGCTTGTAAGAAGCGTAGCTCCAAGCCATGGAACCTCTTTTTTTCTCTCGTATATCTCTTTAGGTTTTGCGTATGAATCCCTTTATGCAAACGACTGATGCCAGAAATAAAATTAACCCTGGTGGTGTCAATGGACGCCATCCCCTAAATGTTCATCTAGCGCCATGGGAACGTAACCAAAACTGCTAGTTTCTGGGGAATTGTTCTTCAATGATGCATGTTACGACAGATACCACTGCTGTTTCACTTTTGTGGAGCTGGACGCTACAAAGAAGATGAAGAAGCTCCGGTGAAGATGAAATTACTCCGTTGAGGCTGAAAAAAAAAAAAAATGGTGGTCTGAGTTTTTATTCCCAAGCTTGTAAATCTCTAAATACATGAACTACAAAGCTAATTTTTTGTTTGTAGGTTCATGTAGTTATAAGTTTTAGGGAAGTATGCAAAAGTGATGTCTCTTCTCAACATAAAATTTTTAATTGCCAATTGTCCTACTTAAGTCCATCAATAATAAATCTGGTAAGATTTGCACTTCCAGCTCTATTTTTTTTTTGTTTGTGTGCTTATGGGTCCCTAAAATTTTAAGAAAACACCGAGAAAACATTCTTTTTCTTGAAATAAAAAAAAATCAGGGCTGAAAGAGTTAAACAGCCTACCCAGCACTGGTGACCAAACACATACCCCTGTGTCATTAAAAAAGAAAAAGAATTGTGCCACTACACCATAATTCCACGGATTGCGGTGCCGAAGTTTGGATGGGGTTTGCAGTTCCACGATGATGGAGTAACAGCAAGCTTGGACCACTTGGTGGAACCATTGGTGCTCCTTTAATAACTCGCCCAGATCAGCCCCATTTCTTGAGTACTTGGTCATCTGTGTCGTTGGCATGATAATTTCTCCCCACCCCTTTTGCATGTCCCGTCAGAGTGCCTTGCCCTGGTGAACAAGCTGATCGTGCGATGCGAGCTTCCGCACCCCAGGATCGGCAAGTTGTCTGCGCTGTCCACGCAGCTGGTGCTGATGCTCTTCGAGGCCTGCTGTGGCGTGAAGGCCCCAGGTGGGTTGTGTGTGGACCTCTGGGTGTTTTCTAATGCTCTAATGAATTTACCGTATTTTCGCGCGTGTAACCCGTACCAAAAATGTGAAAATTTCAGTGGCAAAGTGTGAGTGCGCATAATGCGCGGGGTTTTTTCTTTAGTGCAGCTTCACGGCAATGCGCGCTGTGCCGTGAAGCTCCTACATAGACTAAGCCTTTCATGGCAGCAATTGTGCAAAACATACAAGGGCAAGGAAGAAAAAACAAGGATTAGCGAACTCTAACAATTGAATTCTATTAGTGAATTGTGACTTTCGCGTTGCAGTCAGTGTATTCTACTGGCTAAATATACGTTGTTTTTTTTTCTCTCTACATAGTATGTGATGCGTTGCTTGAGCAGTAGCTTTGGTGCAGCCTTTCCTGTATCAAATGAGCGGAAAATATGTGAGGATTTTTTTTTTTTTTTCATTTCCGGCGGGCTGAAAGTGGGGCGTGGATTACGTGCAGGGGCGAGTTATACACGCGAAAATACAGTACCTCGTGAGCATTTAGTGATCTCTTTTCTTAGTAACACTGTTTCGAGACCTGTTTGTCACTCTTTCTGTGTGAATGTGCGTGCATTTGTTTGCGTATTTCTCGGTGCGTAAATCTTTCACTTTTTTTTCCCATCTCCGATGACTGCCAACTTGGTTCTATTCCTTTGTACAGTCAAGCCCATTTATAACAACACCAGCCACAATAGTGTAGTAAGTGTAACAATGAACAGCCCTTAAATACACTTATACACTGCATGCTTCAGCCCTCAACAGGTTTCATATTAGTGGAGAGGGCCCGGGATTTTTTTTTATATTAAGGACGCCAGTCGTTTGTAGCCTATCTAAACACAAAATTTTGGTCTATTTGTCTGTATGATTCAATTAAAAAAATGCTTGAATGCAAGTATATCTAGGCAAGACCGTTCGAAAGTTAGTAAAATAACTGGCATGGTCCATAGGTGTATGTCCATATTACTCAGCGCAAACGAAACGTCAGGTATTTGAGGCAAAATGTAAGTTTTACAGAACTGCCAGAAACAGCGTTCTTTTAACTAAGGGTACATGTTCGGCGGCTTTTTACTACAGAAAATGAGAAAGCCTGCACGTTAAAAATGACGGTGAAGAGAGGCAAGTAATAGCAAAGGCTAAAACAAAACATGTTGGCTCGAGCTGTTCCAAGCACAGCAGACACAAAGGGTCCCTACAGGTAGAGCATGAGCAGTGTTGAGGGAAAATTGACTTGAAGTGAATGAACCTTTCCATTGCATTCATCGCGGGAGGAGGAAGAGGGGGAGAGGCTGTCACATCGCAAGGGGTGTTACGTCGTCTTGCAACGTTTGCATCTAAGTGAGCAGATACGCTGCCAAATTTTTCTGGTGCCTACCTCAGAAAAAGGTGATCTATTACTCCTCTCTCTCTCTCTCCAGCCACTGCCAGATGTCAATGGAGAAACCTTGCATTGCTGCGTGTTGGTTATCCCGTGGCGCTTCTATCTCCAAACCTCTCGGGGAGACTTATCAGCCGCTCCATTCTCCACGCGACCTGTGAGAGAAAAGCCATTCCGTGTTTACCCCCCTTTATCTGCTGCAGTTTGGCCTCACGGCTGCGCACATTGCTGACTGGCCCATATTCTGAGGTGGCCCTTCCGTGCGTTCATTCGTTGGGTGCTGCGAAGTCAGCGCACTCAGACAGTTTCATTGTGGGTTCGTTAAATATTTGTTACTAAGTGACTAAGTGCTACAGAATAATCCTTTTCTTTCCTCCAACCCTATTATTGCATTTACTGGAGGAAAAATGTTGGTATAGGTTGGCGAGACTGTATTGGTTGCAGACCTTTTCCTATGGTGGTCGTTTCCTTTTTTGTGTGTGTGTGTGTGTGTGTGTATGTGTGTGTGTGGAGATATTGTGATATAAGATTGTGATATCTGACCTTTGCCACTTCCTTTTGTCGCTGAAATTGTAAATGGCCTGCTGACTCCCCCTGTCTCATGACAATGAAATTTTCATTGTCATGGCATTGTGCTGAAAGCAATCAATCATCTCTGACATTTAGTGCACATTATCTGGATTCCATCAGGCCATTTCAGATCTCTTTATTGAGCAATAAATGTTGGTCACGCCGAAGTTCTTGTAGAATGGCACGCTTGTATGCATTCCCACATAGGGCATGCAAAGGTGCTCAAACTTGTTTAAAAGCAGTTCCGTGCAGTCACCTCTCATAGCCCGAGCTGTTATGTCCATGCTCTGAAATCGTAAATCTGAATTTTTCCGCGGGTGATATCCTAAACACCTGGACTTGCCTCTTTGAGCGAGCTTTTGTGGTCACTCATTTCATCCTGGCTCTTATTTCCCGCTGAAGAACGGAAAGTTGGGCTAGTTGGTATGTGTTCATCTTGGTGGAAAACAAAAGCGCTCAAAAAACAGGGATGAAGGAAGGAAGAAGGGAAGGAAGCGCCGTGCTGTCTACATCTTCCTTCGTCCCTGTTTTTTGAGCGCTTTTGTTTTCCACCAAGATTATTTCCCGCCCTCTGGCAAGCTTTCACTCATAGCCCAGCATTCTAAACTGGCAAGTAAGGATGTGAGGGGCCTACCTAAGGAAACTTTGAGGCTCCTTTCCTTTTTGAGGGGCATGGTACAAACATGGAATACAATGGCACACAATTATGTGCATATATACGTACACACTGCTTATCAATTTCATCCTCCCTATTGTAAAGAACACCCGTTACCACTTTTGGAGTGGGATTGGTATAGCAAGTCGGCCCTTGTCATCATCATCATCACCACTGCCTGTGGTAATGATGACGATGTGCTGAGACAAACGTAGATATGACATTCTGCTTATAACATTCTGACATATGACATTCTGCTTATAACATATGACATATAACATTCTGCTGACCATAGACCATAATCGATAATTTAAAGAACTGCCCTTGCCGTCTTGTTGTTGCAGTGGCCGTTGAAAACCCTCGTACTCGTGACGAAGAGGCGCTCAACGTCCAGGCGGCCATCGATGTCCTCTCGCACCGTGTGCTGCTCATGTCCTTGTCGCACATCGACGGGCGGGACGTGGTCGCCTGTGACGCCAACGTCGTCAGTGACCTGATGGAGATCCTTGCCGGGTGCCTGGAAGTGCGGAACTGCGCATCTGTAACGTCATCCTCGACTCTGTCGTCGCCCGACTCGTCTCTTCCAGTGTCCACGTCGGAAGGAGAACCACAGCGTATGTCGAAGCATTTAACTATTATGTTGTGTTTGCGCGTTAAAGGAGCCGTGAAGAAAAATACGGGGTGGGTTCATTAAAAAGACTGCTCTGTCCTGGCAACAGTGATAGCAATTATATCGCAAACTCCAGAAAAATAATTGAGATATTAAAGATAATAGTTGAAGCAATGGCGACTCCTTAGCCTTCCCCTATGACGTCACAGAACCTTGTTTGTGTGATTGGCAGCGGCCGACCTGAGCTACCACCAAGAAACTTGACGGGACGATTTCACTGGGGCCTCTGGTTCCATTTGATCGCTTCACTAGAATGCTGACGTCCAGTTAACACACTGGTAACTTCGTTTTCAGTGCAGAGCACTTTAGGGGTCGCCTTGCCATCGTAGCTCGCTCGCCGGACCCAAGTAGAACCACACGGCGTTCTGTCATCGCGGCATAACCGAAAGGCTTTGAAAGCAGCATTCATGAGTCATAAGCATTCGAAACTCTTTTACCGCTGATGCTTGTCATACATCTTCCCCTTGTTTAGCACAAAGAAAACTGTAGGTGCATTTGAGGCAAAATATACGGAACGAACAGGTAGCGCGTTCATTTAGTTAGTAACGCTCGTTGGGTTGGTTTTTACGATAGTAAGCGAAAAAAAGTGCCAATGCAATGCCGGCACGTGTGGAGGGGAAAGCAAGCATAAAAAGAACAGAACTCCCACTGGCTCAGTTTCAGGCAGGGGGCGCACGAGCGCTGCGAAGGCGGGAAATTTGAATTGCATGGGTGGTAGCAGTGAGCGGATAACGGCGCTACAGCCCATTATGGCGAATCACTGCTCTGCACTTCCGACAGCCTTCACATTAATTGGAATGGCTTTAATTTTTTTAGTGCTAGCCTTTATAACGTCGCTCTTTCCCTTATTAGTTCATGGTAGCATGAAATTTGAAAGTTACTCAATATTTCTTGTGTTTCTTTAGTTTAAAAACTGTTCCTTGCAAGTGTAACGGAGTTGAGTTAACTACCATGGGCTAGTCCTTCAAAATTGAACAAAGACGTAAAGTGGAATCTCGATGATACAATCATCGCGGGACTGCAAAAAATATTTGTATCATCCGAAATTCGTGTGAACCAACAGAGACCAAAAAACGGAGCACCAAAAAAAAATGGTTTCTGTTTATTTCTTTTCTTACTTTCGAGCGAAGAAATCTGTGATGCTTTTCAGCTTTTTTTTAAACCTCCATGTTGCCGAGCAGTCCTCTCTACAGCGCTTAAATATTGGCGCTCGTCTCCTCACTCACAGTGCCCAAGCTCACTGCATGATACAACGCATCAAGGGCATGCAGGGTTTTGTTTGTCGACGGTGCTAGTTCACTTTTTTTTATTTTTTAGTTATTGATACTGTAACCCTCACTGAGGGTCATTACAGGGAGGAGCACAAGCAAGAAAACAATACACAATGGCAAAACATACATGAGGTTTCGTGTTGCCGGTAGAACAATTCTAGCAAACACTCAAACACTTTGACATTGGAACTAGCAACAGCATACTCTGGAAGTCTATTCCACACTTCAATCGTATAAGGAAAAAACGAATTTTTAAACCCGTCTAGTTCCTCGCCGTCACTGTCTGACTGCTCCTGTGGCTCCTCCATCTCATTGACGATGTCCTTGATTGTGTGGACACCACGAGTGGCGAGATCGTCGTCGACGGTGACGAAATGTGCACCGAGCATTCCACGCCAAGCACTCTTCAATACGTCTTGTGCTTCATACTCCGATAGAAGCGCCGGCAGCGTGTCGGCCATCCAGTCGCTTACCACTGAGTCATCCACCTTCTTTTCTTCGCCGCATACAGTTTTGTATACAAGACCATGTCCCTGCTCAAAATGGTGAACCCACCTGCCGGAAGCCTGAAAGTTTTCAAATCGAAGCAAAAGGGCGACGTCGTCGGCTTTCTCCCAGAGCACTTTTCCGTCAATGTTCGCTCCAGCCGCAGTTACTTCCGTGAACCACGTCAGGACGATGTCTTCAAGATTGACACGCTGGGCTGTCTTGGCCGGCTTGACGTTCTCGCCGAAGTGCTTCACGTTTTACAAAATCACAAAATCGCATCTCGTTGCCCAACAATGGTGCACAGCATTGACGGCGGCAAGCCGAACTCTTTTGCGCCAAGTCGCTGCGCTTCGTTTTCGGCTCACTGTTGGCTTTATTCAGAATCTCCGGCTTCTTCTTGAAGAAAAGGGCTTTCCTTTTGCATGACATAGTTGACAGCAGCCTGGTTGATTTGGTTGGGAGAAGCTCATTTACACTAAAAACCTCGCACACACATCTCGCCGACCGAACATCCACCAGGAGTAGACGACGGCAACTGCAAAGAGGAGCACATTCCGAAGGCATGGTCTCCCACTCAGTTTTTGGCATCTCGTAGATGCCAGAAACTGACACAACAACCACGGCCGCTGGATGAGAGCGCACGCAAGGTGCGGCCTGCCGCGTCGCCCGGATTTCAACGCGCGATGGCGTGAGTGGCGGTGTACGTTTGCCGCCGCTTGACTCCCTCGTGGCGCTAGCGTTCGGGGACTGGTTTCGGGACGGAGCGGGGTTGTCCCCGTAGGCAAGCGCTTGCGCGCCGACTCAGAGACGCCAGCGCACAGGTTTTAAAAGATGTTGTTGTCATTCCTGGGCTACTCAACCGCAAAAACTCTCTGCCCGTATGTATGTCTGCCAGTCTGTCACTCGATCCAACCGCCCGGCCGTGACTGAAGCAGCCAGAAGTTAAAATAATTCTTGAATGAGATATAGGCAATACATTTTCAATCTAACAAATCTAAAAAGATGCCCCATATTCGACAACATTGTTAAAAAAAGATAATGTTCAACAAAAAGATAATAACAACGGGTTAGCTTTGTCTGAAAACGTCTCACACACAGCACGTAAACCGCGTTGCACAGTTTAAAGCCGCAAGTTGAGTAGTTACAGTTCAAGCGGCAGGTATATGGTGGAGATTTATTCGTCCGAAATTTCAAAAATGTCACCTTTTCTCGAGAAACGCGGTGTCGACACACGGGAGAGCGATGAATATTTGCCGGCGATGGATTAAAGATTGCCTTAAAGACACTTTGAAAAAAAAAAGGTTGGCCGGGCTGAATGCGCACCTCATAAAACGAGGACACGCGATAGGAGGGTTGAAAAAGGATTTGAAAAGACTAGACATTTTGCTATGCGTGTCTTTCGATACTCGTATACCGGTTCGATCATGTCTTGCCGCGCATACAGATATGGGTTGTTTCATTTTCGCAGGCACAACAATGCCATTAAACACGCTACTGTAAACTTGATGACAGAGGTTGTATAGAAAGAAAAATAAATGCGCCGCGCTGTGTTCAAGAGACAGTGCGTACGGTCCAGTCTCCTAGCTGCTAAGCATTTTTCAAACTTTGCGATGAGAACTAGCGCTAGGTACATTTCCTCCGCTATTTCATCGCCGCTTCAAACCCATATACATTTTTCCCGGAAGCTAGCGGTCGGGCTCCTGGAGCAGCACAAGTATGTGCTCAAATTAGCGCGCTCTAAAGATCTGCGATAGTTTTGCTCTGTGAACATACTGCGCTTCAATTCGAATCAATTTTCGTAGCGTAGGAAAATTTTCACATACGTTATTATTACGTCAGCTTTCTTTTTTGAGTACATCTCTACGTAATGCAAGAAGTGTAATGCCTTGTATCTGCACAAAAAATGCGTAATTCACGCAGTTAAAACAATTAATAATTATGATATTCAAGATGTAGATTGTTGGTTTAAAATAGCAAAGAAAAGAAGAAAATGTGAAATGGAAAAACGGTGTATAAATGCTTACGCATTATTCGGCAATTGTTGGAATTTCTGTACAATTTCGCTTTTTTCTTTTGTGTCCGGGCAAAAATTTAGCTTGCCGAGCTGGCCAAATATTTTTTTAAAGTTTTTTGTGGACCCCGACATCCCATGTGCTCTCCTTAATTTTTTTTCGAGGCTACAGAGAACAAGTAATAATATCAGGTAGAAACTGGAATCGCTTTTCATTCAACTGTACATATATATTGTCAAAATAAAAAGGGCCGACATAGCTGTGATAGTAGTATTACTTCATAACTAAACAACGTGTAATCAAGTCGTATGTGCCATGAGATTAATACGAATTTTGTTTTATTTAGTGCACGAGGAAAAACCTACATAAAAGTTAGTTATGTCTTAAACATTGAGAAGTTTTGGTACTCATAAATAACAAGCGCCGTCACAAAAACATTGTTCCTGTTTGTCCGGAATTTTAATATGTTCTCTGCAGTCGCAGTTTGCAGACAAAACGTAAATCTCTGCCGGGCGTGAGGTCACAAAGAGCATGCCGGGCGATGTAAGACACAACGACACAACAATGCGAGACAGAAGGCATACTATCAACGCGTAATGCTGCTGCTGCGAACGGAATTTAACTTCCACCTTGACCAAATGAAGCTCGGAAGCTGCTAATCACGTTTGTCTTTTAACAGGCGTAACATAAGTGGTGGTAAGTGGATCGTGGAACGCCGATGATAAACCCACACTTTGAAATAAGCGGCCCGAAAGCCCGCATCCCGCGGGCCGCGCTCGCCGCAACCAGTCCCTGAACGGTGGCGCCGCGGTGGCAGTATTTGGCTCTAGGCGCACTCACGCCGCTTTAGAGGCACGCGGCAGGCCGCACGTCAGTGCGCCTTTCATCCAGCGGCCGTGCAACAACAGCCCGGCCGTTCACGGAGAAAGAGCGACAAAGACGGGAGAGAGAGCCCGTATGTCGCCGTCGCTTGCTCGCTCGGCAGTCGGGTGCCTTGCCGGCTCGTTCGTATCATCCTCCCGGCCGTGCAGGTTCGTTCGTAACAGCTGAAGTAGTTTTGCTCATTCCAAACAATGCAATTTCGCCGGGACTTCTCAGAAATTCATATCATCCTGAAATTTCAATCAGCCAGAATCATATCATATCGAGATTCCACTGTATTTTCTTTATGGCCTCTGTAACGGGTTTTAGCTGTTCATTTTTGGGAGCATTTTTTTTGTTACAGTACAATGGTACTAGAACAATTTTTGGTATGGACACCCAAGAAACTTGGGACTCCACAGGGAAGAGCATTGGCAACTTTGTGGTGTCTTGTTAACACCATCGAAATAACTGCATAGCCCAGCTTTTGCAGCACCACACATGTAAGCAGCTCAGTGGTCTTGCAGTGTTTTCACTGATTTATAGTCTTCACTGGTAGTCTGCAATAGCTGGTACCATGATCGAAATAGAGCTGCGAAGAAAGGAGGGATTTTGTGACGTTTATGTAGTGTGCAATTCCTATTTTTTTCCCTTCTCGCCCAAGCCAGCAATGCTAGAGGGAGGCATATTTTACACTTTGTGATCAAACGGAGGTGCACCAAAGAGAACTTTGTACCGCTCACCTTTTTCAAGTATGAATGTGTTGTGACTGTGTGCGAAAGCATTGAAAATAACTAGCTTGTTGGGCAGCTGTTATTACGTGCAAGAAAGTGTTGTCTATGATGTTTGCTATAAGTGGGAGATTTAGTTTGCGAGTGCAAATTGGACGAATTTAAGCCTAACGTCTCCTTAAGATTTCTTTTTCTTTTTTCTTTTTTTTTCCACGGACTGTGGAATTATGGAATGAGCTTGATGGGTGTCTGCGCAGACTCGGTGCTGCGCAATTTGAGAAAGAGTTACGTAATAATGTGTTTTGTTGAACTGTGCTGTTCTTTCTTTCTGCTGAAACTCTGTACTCACTCCTGCTATGTCTCAGAAACTGAGACAGCAGTATTTGTAAATAAATAAATAAATAAATAAAGATTATATGTGCGCCAAGCGTGTTGAGCTTGAACAGAAATGTTTTTCAAGGAACACAGACCTTGCCAGCTGTCTTAAAACAGCTGGAGGCTTCAGCAGTGCATGATGTTAAATACTTTGCTTGTAGCCAAGTAACATCCTTGTTTTTGTTTTGAAATTTTAGTGCCCCAAATGCATTGTTATTTTAGCCAATGTATAAAAGGACTAGGGCTTTGTATGTGTAACACAGTGCGTCGTATTTGGCGCAAGCACACAACTTGGGTTACAAACCGCAAACAGGTCAGGGCTGGGCTTGACCACGTTTGAGTGATGGCGAAGTCAGATTTTGAGACTTGCGTTCCAAGATTGCCAAACAAGTAAATGTGTCTGTAAGCTTCCTTTCATCATTTTAACGAGACAATTGTTTTTGACCTCAATCTGTCCACCCTGCATTATTTGTTTGCTGCAAAGATTGAATACGTCTGCCGCTGATTATAACCCTTTCGTTACGGTGCCGTCATCGAACATGAAGTTCCGATGACTTCAAGCCTCATGTGAAAACTCAAGACAGTGCCTTGCAGACAACTGTTGCCATCTGACGTATTTATGGGTGACTCCTTTTTCATTTTCAGTTTCATTTGTTTACATTTCGGGAGCAGAGGTCGCTCTGCGGGAAAAAATTTGAACTCAAAGTAACTCTGAGTTGGGCAGAAATTGTGTCCACTTCACGCAGCGCTCTGCAAAGGTTGTCTATCGTCGCTGGGACTTTGGAAGCTGCTGCTGCTGCTGATTCTGACCCAAACAGCAGTGATGACTCCAGACCTGCCGCGGTGGCTCAGTGACTAAGGCGTTGCGCTGCTGAGCACGAGGTTGTGGGTTCGATTCCCGGCCGCGGTGGCCATTTTCGGTGGAGGCGAAAAGCAACAATGCCCGTATGTACGAGATTTCGGCGCACGTTAAAGATCCCCAGGTGGTTAAAATTAATCCTGAGCCCTCCACTACGGCGCGCCTCATTGCCGGCATTGCGTCAGCGCATTAAACCCTACAATCAATCAATCAGTGATGACTGCAGCAACAACGGGGAAGCGTCGGATTTTAATTCCGATGAAGCGGATATTTGAGTGCAACAAAGTATAACAAGGACACACCCCCTTTTTGCCCCTGGACCCTGTACAACACCAATAAAAAGGATGGAGAAGGCAAGCAATTGCAAGATCTGCAACGAAGAACGAAGGCGGAAAGCAGAACCAGCATCCACTGCTCCACTTGCAATGTTTACCTTTGCTTTCAGGCTGTGCCACTCGAACATGGTGTACAGAACATGGTGTACAGGATTGATGTATATATTTAATGGTAGCTAAGGAACGTAGGAACAACTAGTATATTTCAGACTTCCTAAAATAATTTTCTCGTGTAGTGCAATCTCCTATCCTCTAATGTGTTTATACATCTTTTGTGCAATATTTTATGTTTATTTGACAACTAAACTCCAAAATTGTAGCTCTCACAATGCTGCTGGTATGCATTTGGAAGGGAAAACTACAAGCTACAATTTCATGTATAACAATGCTAAATGTGTCCTGTTGCTCAAGAGAAAAAAAATTTGTTTGTGGAAGCACCCAAATTGACCATTTTTAAGCCGTAACGAACAGCTAATAGCATGTTTCAGTGAGAAACGGGCAGCTTGCAGTACCAGTGCCGTACCAACTTTGCACCCGCACTTGGTCCTAAATTTTTGCTCGGGCATTGTGCAGGTAACGTCTGTCGGTGCTGCAATGGGAGCGTAACAGGCCGCTCTACTCCAATCGATGATTCGGACTCGCCATACAGTGAGACATCTTGCTTCCTCTGCAACTATGTGGCTGCCAGAGAACGCTCCCGACGCATGGGACATGGCCCATCAACCTTGGAGCCTGCTCACCCGAGTCCCATCCCCCCTGGACATCAACGAATTGACTCGGATACGGCTTCGTGCCCGGCTAGCTCGGCTTACGAGACGGCCGAGTCCTGTCTGGACCAAACTGATGCCAAGAGGTTCGCGCATGGTGTTGGGAGTCAGCCTGGGATGAGAACCTATCCCGGGCAAAGGAGGAGGCAGGGGAGTCCATACTGGCTTCGAGGCTCACCAAAGCCAGAACATGAGCCAACGGAATCCGACATCGATGTGGAGCGGCTGAAAGCGACGATGGCAGAGATCAGGCAACGGCTAGCAGCAACCGACAAGGTGTGCGCATGAAGGTCGTTCCGCAAAGTTTCTACTAGTCTGAAGTTTTCAATTCACCTGTTTCTTTCTTTTTTCCATTATTTTCTTTCTTTTTCTTTTTATTTCTTTGGGTGCATTGTGTTCCTTCTACTTTCACAGTGTGGACGATGTGTTAAGAGAGTTCTGTCTTTTTTCTGTTCAGAAGAACTGGTTGGTATTGGCTCATTGTTAAGGTTTAAGTTTGGACTGTCGATGACACCGAAGATCTCTGATGACGCTGATATTTGTGTTGTGCTTTCCTGACAAGCTGCCACACACTGTGGTCCCCTTTTTTTTTCATGTTATTTTTTTTTTCTTCTAACCAGAATGCCGATGCAGACAGGCCAGTTCGCACACGGCTTCGTACAGTCAAGAAATCAGGTACGTAGCCTTCTTATTTATTTTTAAAATGGCGGCTCTGGGCAGCTCGAGCACATTTATACCCGTTTCTCAGAATTAAGTACTCTTTGGGGCTTGTAAATTTGAGGCTTGCATTGGTGCAGTCAGTAAATTTTTTAACAAGTAAAAATGAAATCGTTCAGTGTTACCTACCTACTGAAAGGCAAAGTCTAGATGCAACAGAGGAGTGCATATCAACCCTTAAAACTTGGCTGCGTGCAAATGGAAACTCAGACCTGTTTGCATAGAAGTCTCTTGAAGAATGGTGCCTTTCAACCTGCACTGTTCTGCAACTTCAGCCCACTGTGATATTAGTATGTTCCCTTTACGTGTTTTAAGTGCTGAAGTTCCAAGAGCATCACGTACAAGCTAAAAGGTTGGTGCCGTGTTGTGGTGAAAACGAGAAGTGCGTTCATCACTGGCGGGTGTTTGTGGTTTCTGCTTGAGTGTACGTACACGTGTTCCAGTTTGTAACAAGTTTCCAGTTTGTAACAGCACCAACAGCACGTGTTGGTCACAGTACACAGCGCGCTGAAACATTGTCACGTGCAAACTGCCGCAATTGAGGCCACTTGTCGGTGACCCACAAGACAAGTTTTATTATCGTTGACGACACCTCGAGTCACCCCTTCTGAATAAAGAATTATAATAATAATTCTTTTACCGGTTTTGCTTCTGAATTTTTCCCTCTACGCCATTAGCATCCAAGCCAGGTGGTTGGAAGCGACTTAGAAGGAACATAAAATGATTTAAAAAACCAAGGTGTAGAGTATAGATGGAGCAGTACTGATGAGTTGCGTTGAGATCCATTAGTTAGCGTTTGTAAACAACCAGGGGGGAGTCAGATTCGCAGTAGCCGGATTGTCCACTTTTTTGCAGCTGTCACTTACGTTTATGGCACTCGCTACCAATGGCAGCACGTTCATAAGACGTTCATAAGACGTCTATGAACGTCTTGTGAACATCTACATTCATAAGACATCTATAGACGTATCGTGAAGACCTTCCTCACAGCGCAGGGTGGCAGCAGTGTGTTGGCATTGCCGTTGGAACAATGAAAACACGTTAAAATGAACTACAAGTGCCATAACATAGCTGAAAACAAAATAGAACAAATTGATTGTGTGCTCCTTATGATAGGAGGCAACTGCTCCATACGTTCCAGCCAGCATCAGTGAAGACAGCGAACGAGGGTGTTAACTCTTTCAGTATGGTGCCATAGGCCATCGGACGCCGGTGTCCGATGATTTCAAACATCCCGTGAAAGCTAAAAACGGCGCCTGGTGGACAACAAGTGCCATCTGGCATATATATTGACAACTCATTTTTCGATTTGATTATTGTTTTGTTGATATTTCGCGTGCAGAGACCGCGCCAAGAGTGAAATTTGAACCCGCGGTAGTGGCGAGTTGTGTGAAAGTGGCGTCCATCGGACACGGAGTTCCGATGATTTCAAACGTCCCGCGAAAGCTAAAAACGGTGCCTGGTGGACAACTAACGCCATCTGGCGTATTTATTGACAACTGATTTTTCGATTTTATTATGTTTTGTTGATATTTTGCGCGCAGAGACCGTGCCAAGAGTGAAATTTGAACCCGCGGTAGCGGCGAGTTGTGTGAAAACGGCGTCCGCTGTATTTGGGCTGTATTTATAAACAAAATGGGCTTCCTATCTGACGACTGCGGCTTCACACATTGATGTGTAAGGTCTGGACAACGTATGGTAGGGATATTGCCAAATGTGCCACGTCATGTCGCGTTATCACCTTCATGATAGCCTGGCACTCGTGTCAGATTACCGCTACGGAGCGATGCGCGACACTTCTCAAGAGCGCTGGATTTTTTTCTGGTTTTTTACCACTAAAGTGTAAAGGATTTTGTGTCAGAACACAAAAAAAGTGTGCTTGCATGCACGACCGACTTACACTCGAGTGGCTTCGAGGAGTGGCACAGCCGTCAGTTCTGTTGGGTTGACGGGCCCACAAAAATACAAAACTTGGTGTACAGCGTTGATATATATATTGAATCATAGCCAATAAACGTAGGAACAATTTGTATATCTTAGAATTCCTAAATAATTTTTAGGCTCATTACAATCGCCTATATACATTGCGTGTATACTTTTTTGTGCATTTTTTTCTGATTATTTGACTAATAAACTGTAAGTAATTGTACCTTTCACAAAACTGTTGGTATGTGTTTGTAAGAGCAATCTATAAGCTACAATTACATGCATAGCAATGCTAAATGTGTCCACTAGTTCAAGAGAAAAAAATAGTTTTGTGAAAGCACTCAAAATCGGCCGTTTTTCCGCCGTAACGAAAGAGTTAAGTGGTCACTTAATAAATGGACTACATGGGTCTGTGGAGAAAAAAATGTTTGATCTACTGCCATGAAAATGGATAGATGTGGGTGGCAGTGCACTGATAACATATGCGCAAGTTTTTATATAGAACAAATATTTAGAAATAGAAGTTTTCATCATAGCAGGTTTGTCAAGATTTATGAAAAAAAAATGCATCAGTAAGGGGTGCTCAAATTTTCAGTCTCAGTTTTCAGCAATGAATGGTTGGGCTAGCTGTAACTTCTGTAGTAACAAAGCTAAAAGCATGGAACAACCCTTGTTGCACTCCCAGTCGCTTCTCGATTAGATGTATACATAGAAATAATCGGCTCCAAATCAGCATTTTTGCTAATTACTAGGCCAGCTTGCACAAAAATACTTGCATATATTTCTAACTATTCATTCTACCAGGGTGTCGAACCGGAACCGAACCGAACCGAAAACCGGAACTGAACCGGTATTTTTGCCGGAACTGAACCCGAACCCAAACCGTTATTTTTTGAGCACGCTGAACCCGAACCGGAACTGAACCGAAAAAAGAAATAACGGTTACCGGTTCATGCCGAAACGGTTCGACCCTCTGTTGTTGACATTGCACAGTCAATGCAATTCAGGCCTTTTTTTCTTTCACGTACCATCAACTTCGTACCTGCTCGCGCACTTTCCCCTCCAGACAATTGAACACTATCACGCTCTATGTAACAAGGGAAATGAAAGAGCACCAATGTAGCAATGGTCTGTTGCTGCTGGAAGCGCGAGCGTAGTGGGAGCTGACCAAACGAAATGTCGTTCTCCGCAGCTTGCAGGGGATATGAAACGACTTTGCCCTTCCCTAGCTGCAACTCTAGTGGAGCAATCAGGCTGCGGGAGTGCTCCAGTGCGCAGCAGCGAAAGCCCGATGTGTGCAAACTTTCTCCATTTCATAATTTGTTTAAAAGGTCCGACACCTGCAAATTGTAATATTTGACAACTGTGACCGCAGGAGCTGCTCAGTGGCTAAACCGCTTGGTGCTGACCACAAGTGGCTTCGATCTCCCTTACCCTCGACCGTTTTTGAGGACAGTACAGTGGACAAGCTCCGTTTTTTACAAGTACAAATAACAACAGATATGTCAGGGAAAACTGTTAAGGTGCGCAATTAATCTCTTGGCAAGAAACTGCAGTCCGCGACCTTGTCTTGGAAGCAAAAACAGTAATAAAGCAGATGACACGTGCAGAAAGGAAGGCCGGTACCTCACACTGTCCTATTCGCCGAGCGATCATCTTTTCAGCTTGTTCTGCAGTTTTGTCTCTTTCCGATCTGCTTTCTTTTTTTTGAAGGTGTACTTGTACTGACTGCCCAACTCGCTACATTACTTCTACTGCTACTCGTTCCTGAGGGGAGTACTGATTTGATTTGATTGTGGGGTTTAACGCGCCGACCCAGCACAGGCGATGAGGCGCGCCGTAGTGAAGGGCTTCGTATTAATTTTGACCACCTGGGGATCTTTAACGTGCGCTGAAATTTCGTACACACGGGCGTTTTTGCTTTTCGCCTCCATCAGAAAAGCGGCCGCCTCGGCCCGGAATCGAACCCACGACCTCGCGCTCCGCAGCGCCTTAGCCACAGAGCCACCGCGGCGGGTCAGAGGGGAGTACTGCTGTGAACGAATTAAACAGCGTCTACCTAAAAAAGTTCTTCTCATGCTCCGCGCGTCAAATTTCCCTTTCATTTTGTAACAGCATAATCTGTTATAAGATTACGCAATGTAGCACACGGAACGATAGCCGGGGGTCAGGCGGTACGATGACATACTGATTCTAATGCACACATCCAGTATAGCTTTCGCAAAAGGAATTGCAGTGGTCAGAGCAATAATGCAGTGACTGAGCGTTAACTAAAGCTTACTTTTAGCAAAAGTGTGGCTAACACATTCGGTAGGGTGACAGCTAACAAATTACTGAGGGTGACCAAATTATCTAATTCATTGGTAGTATTTATGTGCCTGTAGTAGGATTTTTCTGTTTTGTTACAAATATAAAAAATGTGCGCCATTGGTATTAAGCGCTGATATTTGAACACGCCAGTACGCAGACCTAAATTTAAGGCTCCAAGGTTAGCGTGATGGGCGATTCTATAGCGACGATTGCGATTTCAACAAAAAATGAAAGGGCAGGAAATATATCCCCCCGTCATATATCTTGGCGGTGGCTTTATGAATAGTCGCTAGGGCAACATAAAGTCTGGACGAGAAAGTAGGTGGTAAATCGTCACCACTTCATCTGTTTTTCTAATATCTCGTGATTATTTAAAGTTTGCTTTGCAATTGCGCCACTGCCCTTGGGGAACAGCAGCATTTTGAATTTTTGTTTTGTTTTGATTTTACTGTCGCTTTAAACTACTAAATGTTTTTTTTTCTAATTTCAGTGACAATTCAACTCATCAAACCGGTTCGCGAACCGGTTCAAGCTCCCGAACCGGTTCGCGAACCGGTTCGGGACGTGATTTTGTGGAACCGGAACTGAACCGGAACTAAATTATTTCACCCGAACCCGAACCGTAACCGAACCGATACTTTTTTCGGTTCGACACCCTGCATTCTACACAAGATATTATTCAATATTTGTGATTAGCACACTGCAATAGATGTTTGCTAATTTTCATGGCGATATTTCAAATATTTAAAAGACATTCGAAAATCAGTGAGCACCCTCTTCCCAGGAACTTTGATAAACACCAACTGATGGGTTCTCGTTGCTTATTTGAGGAGTTATTGATGGAAAATTCTTGCTTCAGGAAAGGGGCAAAATGCCCAACTTTGAGGAGACCATCTCTCACTTGTGCATACAGCAAGCCATGGCATATCATTGCAAAAGAAAAAGAAAGTTCTGACAAAAATAAAAGAAAATGTTTTGGTGTTCACGAAACCAAGCTGCCGGTGCATGCAGGTTCGAAATGCAATTATTTACACTACATTTGCAAGCAAGCTTTGTTGACTGGCTTTTACGAAATTATGATAAAAAACAAGTACATGGAATCTGTTGTAAACCATAGCTCAGTCAAAAAATATAGGCAAGGAGTAGTAACGTCAACTTAACTTCACCCATGCTCAAAAGAGAATGATTTCTGTGAAGGAAGGGGGAAAAAGTCCACTTAGCTGAGTTTTGAATGTGTCTGCAAGAGTATGTTTAGCATTGGCTGTTTGGAAGCTAAACTATTGCCAAGCATTTCGCATGAGAAGCTTAATTCTCCATCATGGCTTTTCTTTTTTTTATTCGTTTGATTCTTTCATCTTGCTTAGTTTTTTTTTTTTTTTTTTTTCCTCGTGCAATGCAGTCCTGCTGTCACCATCTCTTCAAGCTGCAAGGCGTGGTAGCGGTGGGACCCCCAGGAGGAAAAGGCTTCGATCCGAACTGGATGGTATGGTGAACGCTTCCAAAATATCTATTTTGTGCCGAGTTTTGTGCTGTAAACACACATCAGACAAAAACTTGCATTTTGGTTGAGCTTGTGCTTGTCTTTCCGCTCACAAATTCTGGACTCAAGCACATTTAATGTGTTCATAAAAACGGTATAGCAGTTTCACTGAAATAAAAAAAAGTTGCTTTGTCCCAATAGGAAAGTACCAAATAAAAAAGCTGCTTTGTTTCAATTTAAAGAAAAAAAAGCGGCTTACAAAGTTACAATCTAAATAAAGTGGCTTTTGTCCTAATAACAAAGTACCAATTAGAAAAGCTGCGTTTTAATAAAAAAGTTAGTTTAACTCTTTCGGGACCGCCGCAAAAAGTGATGAAAAAGGGAGGTCTCGGTACAAATTTTTTATTACATAAAGCAAAGGCACCATCCTGCCTTAGCATACACCAAAATGCAGCTAATTATATGTTCTTTGACATAGAATACCAAGTTTTCCTTCAACACTGACGACAGAACCATGAAAAAATCTGAAAGTAAGAACTTCGTAAAAAAACTAAAGAAAAAGATAGAAAAAAGCGCAAATATAAAAACATTAATAAAGAATAAAATTATTTCAGGATATACAAAATCCAACACAATGCTTTGTTTCTTTATCGCGAAAGTTTGATGCGGCTAGGTGTAACTCGTTTTTTGTTTTGTGTGTGATCTCTTTGGCACTAAGGCCTTGGCTACGTCGTCGCCCCGGTACACGCCTGGCTCTCGTCTCGGCGAAAACTTGACCAGTTTCTGCGCTGGTGGCAGGAGATCACTACCATAGGTAGTTAACACCCTAGCGAACAAATATAAACCAGCCAGAACATATTTCAAGCGCACAAACCTACTCTAGAGCCAATTGAAACTAAAACGAACACCCACCTTTGAGCGCGATTTGATGTTCCAGGCTGATCGACACCCGAAACCTCACTCGAGCTGAAATCCGATCTCTAAAGCCGCATTCCGACTCTTCACTGCCACTCTCATCGTTAAAATCCACAGTAGAAGGCAGAGATATGCGAGACGAGACGAGGCGGATTTCTTATCGCGCTTGCGCGAGTATGACGCCATGTTTGTTTACATTCGAAACCACTGCCCGTCAGAATAAAATATCTGATGCGTTGCCACCTGGCGATAAAAAAAGGAACTTCACAGAACAGAAAACTCCAGGTTTCAGACTATCTCCTAGATGTCGCTAGGTGTTAAATCGAGCGAAAATTTGTATTCTGCAGGCTCCCGAAACCATCGATCATATGTGATCGATCGCCTATGGAGCGGTCCCGAAAGAGTTAAAAAGGCTGCATTGGGTCAACAACAAAGTATTCATTAAAAAACTTTTGTCCCAGTAACAAAGTACCAATTTTGTCTCAGCCTTCAAGCAAATAGTCTAGTTAATAAACAATTAATATCAGAAGCCCCTCCATCTAACGACAACGATGGTTGAAACGCTAAGCTTTCTTGCGTGCCAAAGTTAAAGCCACTGCAATCCAAGTCCAAGCGTCAAAGATCAAAGTGCGTGCAAACTGCCTGCGAGTTAAACTCAGGCGACAGCAAACGAATCCTTCACGGGAAAGCTGGGCATTACAGGCACTGCAGCAGTGGAATGCGACAGTGCACATAATTATATCAATAAGTGCTGTAACCCGCCGCGGCTGTTCAGTGGCTAAGGCGTTGTGCTGCTGAGCACGAGGTCGCGGGTTCGATTCCCGGCGACGGCGGCCGCTTTTCTGATGGAGGCGAAAAGCAAAAACGCCCGTGTGTACGAGATTTCGGCGCACGTTAATGATCCCCGGGTGGTCAAAATTAATCCGGAGCCCTCCACTACGGCGCACCTCATCGCCTGAGTTACGTCGGCGCGTTGAACCCTACAATTAAATCAAATCAAATTAAATCGATCAATCAATCAGTGTTGCATTTACTCTTCCACATTTGGCTACAGCCGTTACACTGGGATCACTGCAGTAGATGGTTGTAGTTTGGGTGCTAAGAAAAATCAGGTCATCCCAACGAGGAATGGATGGAGATGATAGGAGTGATGCTCAGAGATAGGAGACGAGAATCTTGTGCAGTTGGACCTTGTTATAACAAACACTGACATAGTGAATTATCGGCTATAGCGAGTTAAATACGAACTTTGGTTGGTCACACTTCATTTCAATAATACTTATTCTTTTATAATGAAATAAAACTGTGAGAGCCCTATCGGATATAACGAAGAAATATTTGACCGGTTGGCTGCGAAGCTACTTGGAAAAACTACCGGTGTCCGAAACTGCAGAAGTAGAAAAGGCCCCTTTGTTTGTGGACACTGCGGAAAACTACATCGTGCTCAGTGCTGTGAATAGCCACCAGACAAAGATCACATCCTTCGTCGAAAAAATGGGAACGCAGGCCTGTTTTGTCAAATGGACTTTGTTTGGCTGTAATCTCATGTACTTATGTTCCTGGTTCATTGAACCTCAAATGCCACAAAAGGAAAGATAAGGGCTACCTTGGTTATAGTAGGTTCGAAGATTAAAATAATGCGTTTTTGTATCAAGGATTCTTGCGGGAGCCAGATTACCAGTAGGTTTGAAGCGATTTTCAGCTCTACTGTCACAACCAATATCGATTTAATGAACTAAGTTACTGTCCCGATACTACTTTATTAAAACGTGGTTCCACTGTATTTAGAGAACCAACTCGCGTGGAAGACATCCCAGCTTTAAATTAAGAGGAAGATGTGGACTTGGGTTGGGCACATGTGATGGGGAGACCTGACGGCCAGTGGACCATCAGAGACAGGACTAGAAGTAAAGGAAACACCATTGAGTCATTGGAGGGAGGTGGTAATGACTAGATGATTGTGCGAAATGCCTTCGTCCTGCAGAAATCACAAATGGCCTGATGATGTTGATAACGATGGGGACTAATTACAGTGTGTAACTTTCACACATCTTGTTGCCGTCGCTGTCACAGTGTTATCTGTCCCTCTTCCGACGTCATTGGAGGGACGCATGAAATCGGAGGTGATGCGAAACAGGGCTGAGTGTGCTGTCAGGTTGTCTGTCACCCAGCCCAGTGGATCGGGAGTGGAGGCACTGTGCTGCTGAACGCAAGGTCACAGTTTTGATTTTGAAGCACAGCCACAACCATTTCTCTGATGTAGGTAAAAATATTAGAACAAAAACACCTTTGCAGAAGCATTTTGGAGCGCGTTATTAACAATCCCTGGGTGGTATAAACTAATCCGTAGCCGTTCAGTATGGTTCAGCTTAGACAAGTAAAACGCGAGTTCTAACCTTTTTATTTAAAATATACTGTACTGTATTTTTTTTATCACCAGTGGAGCCTTCGGCGGAAGGTTCTTCTTCCACAGACACGGCCGACCTGTCTCCGCACGCGGAGCGTGTGCTTCAGCGTCTGCACGAGCAGCACGTGCGGTTTGTGGTGCGGGCTTCGTCTTCGGCTGCGGATGTGGCTACGGATGCGGACCGGCTGCAGCGCGAGCACGAGGAGCTTCTCCAGAGGCACGCCCAGAAGCTGCAGGCGCTGCAGAGGGACTTGGCACGCTCTCGGCGCCTGGTGAGGAGGACACTTTGGGCACGGTGCACTCTGCAATGGGAGGGGGGCAGTGCTGGCATGTCCGTTTTATGAATAATGAAGACGTATTGGTGTCATTAAAAGACGGCACAAAGAGGGGAGGAAATACACTCTACACACACTAGAGGAAAACGCAGGACGGCTCGGTGACAACTTAAGAACGGCACCGGAAGTTGCCGCTGTGCCTTATTACCGTAGCCGGATGTTTCTCCGCGCGGCGCAAGCAGGGCGTTACTGGGAATATTTTGAACATGGCGTGAGCCGTTCCCGTGATTTTTTGGACTTAATAAGCTTATAAACGACTCCAGTGACGACAAACAAACTGCATGAGACAAGACAGACGATATCACGTATTCATAGCAAACCGCTTTCAAAACGCGCGCGCACTGACGTCACGGGTCCGGCACTTTGGCGGAGTGATACACTACATGAGGTGGTGCCGTTCTTGAGTTGTAACCGAGTATAGAACTCCTCTGTAATCTTTTCCTGTGTTCAATCTTTTAAAGGGGGACACTGTCCTTGTGGACATTTTTGTTATTTTTTAACCTATGTGCTTGAGCTTTGCGTATAAAGTTTACGATTCCGTTTCGGGCATTTTTATTATATACGTATGAAATACTTGAATACTTCTTTTATCCCTTTGTGTTCTGGAAGGACCAGGGAGCGCAACTATACCACAGCAGTAATTTTAGCCTTGTTTCTGCGAACGCTGTAAACTTCATAAATGTCAGGCCCTCAATTACCAATGTTTTTGTAAAACTAACTGCATGAAATCTTGTGCCAGCAAAAAAGGAATTCCATGCTCTTGTGGTTTTATTGCTCTGTTCAGTTCATAAGCTTTTGGATGCAGCAAAAATGATGCAAATCGAGCCAGTACATCCCAAGATATTATACCCGACAGCTGACCATGTGGGAAAAAGTTGGTTCTAAGAAAACAGGGCACGAAGTTTGGAAACATAGGCAAACATGGTCATTTAGGCGACTTAAAAGGGCGACAGCTTTGTGAATACTTATGGAACAGCTATGATATTTCGCAGGTACATTCTTTGGGACCTGTAGACTGCAAATAAAATTAATACATTTTTTTTTTTTGCAAATTTTTGGTCCTTAAGGTCAGTGTTCTCCCCCTTAAAAGTGCTGGGAAGGCAGCTTCTTTGTTTAGTTCTAAAGAACCAGCCCTTGGTAACTCACTCAGCACTGTTCCAGCCACATTTTTCTAACTGAAAAAAAAAAAAAAAAAAAATCAGAAAATTTAAGAAATATTTAAAAACTCCAAAATTTTAAGAACAGTGATATAATACAGGCAGGAGTGACGAAATGCAGGCCAGCACTAAAACATTGTTACTGAGTGTGCCAACGGCACGTTGCCATTCAAGTGGCACGAACAAATGGAACCACAGGACAATCGCAGTTGGTGGCCGCCAGTTGCACAAACAAGATTCTGTGACCTCGTTGACAAATTGCAGAAAAATGGCTGGGGAGTCACCACTGCCTTGTCTGTTTTCATCGATATCTCTTATTATTTGTTTGATGTTTGTGATTTATCTTGCTCGTGGGACAAAGCAGTCTTTTTTTTTAATAAACGATACTTTTCTTTTGTTGTGATGGCCCCTTAAACGTTAGCTGTATGCCTTCATTATCCCGTAGTCAGCTAGCCCAACTCTTCACCTCAAGCTCATTTAAGGAAGGCACTGCAGTCAATTCCCAGCAAACCAAACCCACATGTGTCTGTGTTCATCATATGTCAAATTATTTTTTCTATTCTTCAAAGGGTGCTGGCACCAATTTTTGGTGTTAATATTATTACACAATTCGCTTCCTTTACTCAACATATAATACCCTGGCTGATGAAATATGAGCGGCCTGCAACGCAACATACTTCCATTTGATCTGATTTATCGCGCCGACGAAACAGCCCGCAGAGCGGTGTGCAGCAAACTGACATCAGCGTGACATCACTCCATGAGCGAAAAAGAAGTGACATAGCCGTCTGTGTCCAACGCTCGTCAAAAACGCGTGACGTCACTTCACACGCACGGCCCGGTGAGCGGCGACTGGGTGCCGGTGCGTTCATAAATTGATGCATGTAGCCAGAGCTACAGGCATAGCCGCTGCCCAGAAAGCACTCTTGGGTGTGTTCAGATAAGGACAGCCAAAGTGGAGCCATGACTATTTTTTGTTTGAGATGAAAATATAGCATTGGGGAGAGCACTGTGTCCTCACCGTGGAAGTGGCATTATTTTACAGGGCATTTACAGTGCAATTTTATAGTGCATCAAACTTTGGCGTTTGAAATGGGCACTCAAAATGGTTCCTTGCCACTGGTGCCACCAAAGTTTAAAGGAGCCATGGAGAGAAAATACAACTTCGTGTAACTTGAAAGAACTAGGATTCAGTATCTCACTCAGCTTCATTACAGCCACAAAAGATGTTTTTTTAACGAAAAAAAAAGCAGGAAGTATTTAAAAATTTTCACATTTTGCACCACAGTGACGTGTTATGAGTAAGAATGACGTCATACGGGCCAACAATAAAACATAATTTTCAGTGCGTTAACTGCATGTTCGCATTCAAGTGATGTGGTCAAATGGAACTAGAGGCCCCATTACAGACATCCAGTCATGTGTCGTCGCGACAGGTTAGTTAGGCGGCCGCCAATCGCACAAACAAGGTTCCGTGACGTCATAGAAAAGTTGTGGGAAATTGGCTAGGGGGTCGCAACTGCTTCACACGTTTTCTTTAATATCTCTGTTATTGGTTCGAAGATTGCGATGGTGTTGGTATCATTGTTATCGGGACTAAACAGTCTTTCTAATAAGCCCAACTTGTATTTTGTCTTCATGGCTCCTTTAATGCACTGTAATTGCTTCCAAGCGACACATCAAAAAAGTGCTTCGATTATTGCATTCATGAGGGTTCATAGTATTGGAAAACATAAAGATTGCAGTTTTATGGCAAACACTGTTTTGTGCATTGTTTGACCAAAAATGGCTAATTATCTCTAATTATCTGTAGAACTAATTGACTAACTGGGAATATAATGGCACATTTGAGGTTGTCACGTGACCGGATGGTGGGGTGGTCTTTACCAGCTTGGAGCAATGGACACAGGGAAGCTGTTGGCGAGTTTGACATAACACACATTTAATGCACACACAAAAAAAACCCTCAGGCAAAGCACTCAATATTTAAACTACACACAAACGATGAACACTCACATCTCTAACTAACAATCCCAACACACAACTCAACTCTAACCCAAAAGTCTCTACAATGAAGTTCTACACAATTCGTCCGAATAAACTTATTCTATCGCCCTCTAGGTGATCTCTCTAAACCACCACTCCCTAGTTGTGTCATATAACTGCGTCCGTATTGGACTGGCCTACCCCGGTCGTCGGCGCTGACGTGTCGCACCCTTGCGTGGCCGCGGCTCGGTGGTAGCCGTCCTCTTCTTGCTTCGTCGGTGCCGGCGTTCGATACGCGCGGTCACTCGCTGGACGGCGTGGGCTCCGCGCGTCCTCACTTCTTTCCTGTGTGGCTACCCCCTGGTAGCCGCTCTCACTGGAGGTCCTTGATGCCAGCGTTCGACGCACGCGGTCATCACCTCGGCGGCGCGCTTCCTCGGTGGCTACCCCCTGGTAGCCGCTGCCGCTGGAGGTCTCGGTAGGCTTGGCACGAACGTCGCCTTTCGGGGTCGTCGAGACGAACGTCGACGGAGCGTGGACGCTGGCCGCTGGTGCCTGCCCGATGCCGCTGAGGCCACGAAGACACAGGTTCGTGGTGCACCTAGGATGACGGTGCCGATGCGAAGTCGGCCTGCTCCTGCCCAGGCTCGGATGGTGTGGTCGATGGCCTGGCCGCGTCCCCCTGGCTCGTTCTGTGAAGCTCACGTGCTCCGGCCGCCTCCTGGTTTCTTCGGTTTCTTGCCTCCCCTCTTCTCATTGTGCGCCCCGCTTTTATACCCCCTGGGCTCTCCCGTGGTGCACTCCCATTGGCTCCTTGCTTCCTCCCTGTCCTTATATGGCCATCTCGCCACTTGTCCCATGCGTGGCCTTTCCTGATTGGCCGACCAGTGCGCTGCCACCTTTGCCCATGATTCCTCGGTGCGTCGGCGCTGGCGCTTGCTGATTGGCGCGCTCCTGGCGCGCACTTCAAATGGCCGTTCCTTTGTTCTTTCCGTTCTTTCGGAGGTTTTGATGCGTCCCCCTCTCAGGGGGTGCCCTGACCCATGACAGAGGTCAGTGGGACAAAAGCAGCAAGGCTGACAAGTTTCACAGAGTTTACTTGAAAATGAAGTCATTTTAAGACCAGTGTTGTCCCCCATAAGTTTGGCGAGTAATGCATGAGACCAAGTTACGTAGATTCTGGACTGTAATGTTCGATTCTGTGGGGATGCAGATGTGCATAAACCATCAATCATCATGATCGGCATTCCTTGTCGGTGCTGATGGTGATCACCAGGGCAATCTTAGGTCGCCATCTCTGTTTAGTGTGGCCAGACTCGCTTGGAGCAGCGCATTCTGTGATAGCACTATGCCCACACTTACTCTGCTCTACTAGACCATCGCTCAGTTCCGCCTTGTGGCCCGATTGCAGAACGACCTGGAGACCCAGCGGCAGCTGCACCTGGCCATCGCTGCGTTGGAGAACGACCGGCGGCAGCAGGCGGCTCAACTCAAGCGGCACCACGACGAGCGAGACCGCATCATGCGGTCACGACGACTGTCGCACCGGCACAAGCAGCAGCAGGTCGGTGGTCCCGCTTGTCGGTCTCCTGTTGTTGTTCCGTCGCAGGAACAGGAAACTGCGGACACAAGAAGTATGGTGGTGTTAATTGTTTACACTACTGCACTGTGGACGTAAAGGGGGGGGTGTGGGGGGCTGCTAATGTGACGAGACGAAGCCTGGCTGGCAATTTAAGTGGTGAAGCCCTTAGGGGCTGAAGCTGTTGGTGTTTCCTGTCATCGTCGTCGTAATCGTCGTTCGTCTCATGTAGTCACGGTACTAAAACACCGGGAAACTTGTTTGCTTCTCGTGCTAGTATATAGCGCGTACTAAAAAAAAAATACTGGCAAACTCGTTTATCCCTCGTGCTAGAGAGCTTCGTGCTTCAAAGACAAGAGACTTTCACAGCAAAGCTGTATACCTGTACCCCCCAACAATTTCATCTCCGTTGGCAAAAACTCCAAGGTGTCAAGAATACACTTGTACACTGCATGCTTTGCCCCTCACCAGGTTTCACATTAGTGCAGATGGAATGGGATTTTTGTTGCAGTCTACGCTCATTACAGCGGATCTGGCAACAACGGACTTCCGATTACGACAGACCATTTCTGTTGGTTTGTTTGGTCCCTATGCATTTTAAGGGGAATCCACTCTGCTCATAATGGACGCAACTAGACCAGACTATTGGCTACAACAGACTAAATTTCGGGCAGAACTTGTTTTGACTGAATGTTATTAGCAGACTTCCGCAGTGCTGGCACCCGATATGCTTTTTGTTTGTTTATTTTGGCGATAAAACTACTATGTCTGGGAAAATTGTCGATGTAGAACAGGTCATTGGCGCAGCCAAGCCAAGCCAGTGGTGGTCGCCATTGGGTGCGTTCCCATTTCCCTTTTAGGCGGCTTCATTGCCATCTTCGCGAACAGCCCGCCGTGTTAAGCACCGTTCCAATTCGAATGAAGCAGTCAACGAAGACTGCTTCGAGGAGACGGCATCAAAGTCGGCAACGATGCAGGCTACTTTCCTGTCTAAACTAATAAGTGACGCCAGCGCCATCTTTTTACGTATAATATTGGAATTAACGCACTTGTTCTTTACTTGAAATATTTAGTATAATTTACTAGCAGTGAAGATAACATCGTTCAATTTTAAATTGCGTAATGTTTGTAACAATAACGGTAATATTATTTATGAAACCTGCGGCTCGCGTTTCTCAACATGTATGAGGCTGTCGTCTGCGTCGGTGTTGAGTTTGGGACTGCGGCGCCGTTCCAATTTTAATCCTTTCGACGTCTAGTTAGGCTGTTTCATAAGCTGTCTGCCAAGCTGTTGGCGAATTGGAACACAGCCATTGTTGAACCTCCGATAACGAAATCTCACAAGTACGGAATTCTTGCGGCAACAAAATGTTTTCAGATCCCTGGCGAACGTCCACAGAAGCCCATGTATTTCATATCTCGCGGCAATGAAATGTTTTTGGAAAATGATCCCACATTAACGGAACTTGCTGCAAGCCCGGTCGGCATTTTATCTACGCAATTGAGGCCAACAGTGCCCAAAAAGGGCGCAAATGCACTTTTTACCTTTGGACTCAAAGTGTGTAAACTTCTGCCACAGCACACTTGCATGGCAGCTTCCATATTTGTTCGCAAAAACAACTGTGCAGCAGGTAGCCGTGGAGGCAGCCTCGCAGCGACACTGCCAGGGGGCGACATATTGCGACTCACGGCGTGGCTTTGGCTTGGGCTACACTAGCCGGCTACTACTGAACAGCGTGCGTGCGTTTGTTGTGTGTGCGGCAATCGGCATGTTTGCTCTCAATCAAAAGCGCAAGTTTTTTATCGCCAAGGCAGCCATCATGGCCCAAGTCAGCGGCCCAGGTTGGGGAAGGCAGGATAGCACCAATGAGTTTGGAACCGCCTGCAGCTCGCTCAACCATCGTGAAAAGCAAGGACGCTGCTCTTTAGTGCGGGTGTGTGCAAAACAAAACAGTATAACAGTATCGGCTGTGGCCTTTCTGGACGTCAACAAAGCAGTGTTGACTTAGTTTTGCGAACAGCATTGGAACAACGAGGTGCCACTGTCCGGCAAAGTTCGTCAACAGAAGAATCTGGACTTTGCTTGCAAGCTCGGACATACCATATGTACTCGCATAATAATCGCACTCGCGTAAGGATCGCACCCCTGAAGTTTGTCGTCAAAATTCGTTTTTTTTTTTAATTTCCCGCAGAATGAACTTGCCCTGAACTTGCCACAGTAGTATGTCGTATGTGTGCGAAGTCTAGCTGATGATGATTGTGCTTACTTTTGTTTCCTTCCCTTTCAAAACAGACATGGCTATGTTATTGCCGCCGACTTGCCGATATTAGCGATATCGGCAAACTTGCGTTCAGTATTGATGAGGAAGAAGCTCTCACTAAATGCACGTAATGTACTCACAAGACAAAGAAAGAAATTCGCTCAGCTTGTTGCGTTGGCTCCCTTGTTGCGTTGGTTGTTTTGATGTCCCGCACTGTGACAGCGGCAGCCACTTATTGGTCGCCCTGTTGTCACCTCGCAGCGAACTCGTTCCGACGCATTCCGTAATTCATGAAAACACTGCATTTCGTGTCAATTTGCAAAGTGGCTGGCGGCGGTGTGTGGAGTTCTTATTATGTTTTTATTTATTATTTTTATTATGTTCATGAGACCTGTCGTAAAAATTTTGACCCGCAACTTGCTTACCTTTTCTGTGCTCAAAAGTTTTTTGCGAAAAATTTACCTCGCGTAATGAACGCACCCCTAAATTTGCATCATATTTTTGGGAAAAAAAATGTGATCATTACGCGAGTAATAATGGTACTCGGTGCCGAGGACCAAGGAGAAAAAAAAAATGAGGAGAAGGCGAACCCCGGGGGACATTTTTTGGCACGATTCAGTCATTCTTAGGCGCTTAGGACGACTAGCAGTGAACTACTTCCTGTAGTGTGAGAGCTGAGCTGTGAAGTTACCACAAGGCAAGGCTTCGCGAAGTGTAATAACCGACTACTGGAAATATGTTTTCAGTTTGCGGCCAATTTTCCTGTCTGTTTGGTTCTCACGGCAGTGAAATTCCCACAGTAGTGAATTTTTCGGCTTTCCCCGGTGGATTTGTTATTGCGGGGTTTGGCTGTAGTTTTATTGTTCAGTCAGGCCCTTGCCACTTTATCTTATCAGAAGTGCCCTTGCCATTCCAAACGTTTGAGTTACGGTGCAGTGTTGAACAGGACGAGATAACATGCCATGGCCTGGCACAAGTGGGAAGGGAGATTCCGTTACGTTGCTATCTACAAAAAATCAGCTTTGGATTAAACACGATGCAGTTGCACCAGGGTGTCTAGCGACCGGGAAAACAGGGAAAAGTCAGGGAATTTAGAGCCACCGGGAAAAGACAGGAAATTGTCAGGGAATTTTTCAACGAAGTAGTACCAGTCAGGGAAAACCACTTCGGTGCCTGCACACACAGTTTTAGAATAGGCGAAACCAGTTTTAGGAGGCCCCCAAGAAGTTAATGAACACAGCACGTTTGCGCATCACGAAAGCGTTAATCGCATGAAACGTTTTCCGATTTTTCTGCAAGCGAAAACGTGCGCCGCTGACGCCGCCACGGAAACCAACCGCACGGTGCATGCCGAGTGGCAGGCGCCGGCAACATGGCGGCAGCACCGGCCGCGGAGTAGTGCGGTAGCTCCAACGACCGCTTCTAACCGCTCTTTAAAATGCTACTCAAGGCACTAACGCACTTGCTTGTGCAGGAAAGGAGCCACCGCAGGCACGAAATCGTGGACACGGCCTTGAAAACACCGCGCATGAATCGCGAGCAGAAACTCGCCGTGCGGTTCACGCAGCTTGCAGCTGGCTTAAGTTGCTGGGTTCACTTGCGCAGAGGGACGATGCAGATGGTGCCCAAATTGCACGCACAACGATCTTTTTTTTTTCCAGCGAATTTTCAAAGGCAGTGCTTTTTGGGAGCTAATCTTGGAAGAACTTCAATCTTATGACATCAGGAGCCAGAATTACATAATCATAAAGGAACATTACATGTTTAGCGTGAACTGCATGGGGCGTTTTCTGCTCACGAAAATGCACTGCGCACGTCACAGGCGCGCTGACGCTGCCGCGGAACCACCCGCACGCTGCTAGCAATGCTGCCGACGGCGGCAACATGGCGGTGGCTTCGACCGCGAAGTGGTGTCGGGAGCTCGAGCAACTGCTTTTAAGCGCTCTCTAAAATGCCGCACAAGGCACGCACGAAGTTGCTTGTGTGGTAAAGGAGCTTATAATGTGAGCTAAAACGGTACTATAAAACATCATCCGCGCTGCTAGTGAAAGCGCCCATGCAATACCTGCCGTGGTGGTAAGCCTAAACATCTATGGCCGTATCTCTATGTATGGCGGAACCAGCCAGCTGTCTCGAGCGCTTCGAAACTGCCGCCAAGAGGCGCGCGGCTCCCCATTGGCGCAAGTCGTCAGGCTCCTCCCATTGCCGCGCGCGACGCGCGTCATTTCCTGAGCGAGGCAGAAGCTGCCGCGTGCGCGAGTTGTTGACGTGAGCGTCAAAAAATCGCACGCGCAACACCGACGCGCCCAAATCGCGTGCAAAAACGAACCATGTGGTTCACTGAAGCGCAACTTGAAGCTTCTGAAGTAGCGTCTCGACTGGGGCCAGTTGGTTCATTCTGAACTTAAACAACAGCGCCAAAGACGCACAGCAGTGCTTGTCTGTGCTTCTTTCCTAGTCCTTGTCTTTTGCGCTGTTGTTTAAGTTCTAAGTTGAAGCTTCTATCCCGCAAGATGAAATAAACTCTGAAGCCGTAACTGAATTCAAGCAAACCTCAAACTGAACAAACTGAAGTTAATCAAAGTGCATTTTGAGAATTAGGGCACTTGGAACAAATGTGTTTTTTTCCCCACAATAGAATGTGTTTTCTCTACGCTTTTTGTATGCTTTACGGACCATTTCCACAGAAGGGCGCCTGTTGTTTAGGTCAGGGAATTTCGACTAAAATGGTCATGGAAAACATAGAAAAGTCAGGGAAATTGAATTAGGCAATTAGGCACAGTATTTTTTGGTTAGACAAAAGCATGTATATTAGTTGTTCAATAGTGCAAATAATACGCTTACATTTTGTTTCTTTGTTTTGTGAATGTGAACCTTTATACTATTTTTAATTTTTCTGGAATCCAATCCAGTTGACAGGGCCTTGCCCTTATCATTTACGATACATAGCTCTGTACTTTGGCTATGGCCGTGGATTCTAGTGGCAGCAGTGCTCTCTTTTTAGGAGAGCCTCCAGGTGGAACCAACTGTGTGCAACTTTTATGTCTTAGGTGAATTTCAATATTAATCCTCGAATCCCATTTTCTGAATAAAGGTATCCACTTAGAATCGAGTAAATAAGACGATCATGAAGCTCTCACAAGGAAGTTGGCTATCATGGGCTGCCACCTGGCTGGCACAGGCCGTGAAATGTTGCGAGAAAAAAAGATTACTACATTGTTGTTGCAGTCTGGCAGGATTCCTTACCAGAGATCCTGCCACTGCTGATCACTTAACCTGAGTCTTCTGCTCTGAACAAGAGCGTGTGAATACTAACTCATTCGGTGCCCTTCTTTGCGCCTGTCCGCAGATGCTGCAGGAAGCATTCAAGGAGAGCGTCCACGCCCGCAAGGCTGACCTGGCTGAGATCCGAGCATCGGTCCACGAGCGCCAAGTGCGCGAGCGAGACCGGCACCGAGTCTACCTGGCCTCCCTCGAGAACTTGTATCCTTGGCTCAGTGGTGGTGGTCATACCTTAGTGCTTGCCTTGTTGTTCCTTTTTGCCTTGCTGCAGTCACAATGCACCAACACCGCAAACCTTTTACTAACAGAGCCGAGATTGCAGCATTCATGATGTGCATTGTAGTTGGTGTTCGCAAAACAGTTGATGCTCGGCTGAGTTGACATTCACTGTAGGTGCATTTCCTTTAAGTAGCACATGCACATAGAGGAGGATTGGGAAAGAGTCGTTAACACTTCTGTGACCACAAGAAAATGGCCGATTTTGAGTGCTTGAGCTACTGGACATATTTAGCATTGCTATGCGCGAAATTGTCCCTTATAGATTTCTCTTTCAAACACACAGCAGCAGCTTTGTGAATACTGTAATTATTTACAGTTTATTGGTGAACGAAACAAAAAAATATGCACAATAAAAGTATACGCAATACACAAATAGGCGATTTTACTGAGCCTAAACTATATTTGAGTAATTCTGAGATATACGAAAGGTTTCTACATTCCTAAGATATGATTCAATATGTACATCAACGCTGCCCACCAAGTTCTGGATTTTTGCGGGCCTACCAACCTAATGGCCCTGACGAATGTGCTACTCCGTGAAGCCACTTGAGAGTCAGTCGGTCTCTCTGAAGTATGCATGCAAGCATGCTTGTTCGTGTTTCCACACGAAATCCTTATCACTGCAGTGGGAAAAAGAAAAGTTACCGTTCTTGAGAAGCAGTGCTAATTTTACATGAGTGCCACGCTATCTTGAAGGTGATAACGGCGTGGAGCATCTGGCAAAATATCCCCGCCGTACATTGTCCAGACCCTGCACATATAAGTAATACCACAGTCGTCAGGTATTAGGCACGTTTTCTTTTGCAAACATAAATACAGTGAGAAGTCAAAAACGAACCTTCCCTGGCAGCACCTGTTGAAGTCTGAGGCTGTTGAATTCGAGTCTTCATCAGAACTAAAATCGCAAGAATGCACATAGTTGCTGGTGTCATCACTGTTGCTGGGAAAAAAAAAAAAAAAAAGCAGCAGCAGCAGTGACCGAAGTCCCTGAAACCGCTGTCCGCCTTTGCAGGGCGCGCAGTAAAACAGGACGCCATTTTCGCCCAACTCGCCGCTACCTTGGGTTCGAATTTCCTTCCCGACTCTGTCTACCCACGCGAAATGTAAACAAACTGCAACGAAACTGGAAAAGGGGTTCCCAATGAACATGCCAGATGGCGTCAGTTGTCCGAATAGCACCGTTTTTAATTTTTGCGGGAGGTTTGAAAATCATTGTTCATCCATGAACAATGGCCTATGGCGTGGTCATGAAAGAGTTAAATGGCATTGTATGCACTGCTGGTTCTGCTGCGAGGAGTTTCTTCCTTGACTTGCCGCTTCCCCTGGTGGCTCATACCAGCTACCAGACACAGTTGTCGCTGCTCACCGAGTCGCTGGCCAAGGAAAAGAGCGAGATGAGGCAGCGGGCACAGGCCCAGACCAGGGTGAGTGGATCCGACCAGAGTCGGCTTGGCTTGGCTAGAGCCTCCTTCCAGTTTCTCACTGGTGGACCCCCATAATCTGCACTGCTAAGGCTATACCCTCGCTGCTGTTTTTTTTTTAATTAAATATTCCTTCAAGAATAATGATGATGATGATGATTGGATTTTTATGGCGCAAGGCCGTCTGAGGGCAAAGGGCGCCAAAGAATGGTTGGTTCATTGAAGTGACATGAATGTAAAAGTAAATCATTTCAGTAAAAATAAACGAGGTAAAACACAAGGTAATGAAGATGACTGGTGTAAAGAGCCAGGTTGTCATGATGCATGTAAGAGATGAGGTGCAAAAACTTGACGTCAATGAGAAACTTAAAAACACGCTTGATGGAAAACATGGGCTCGTCTCCTAAAAAGTATAATGGGTGAAGCGGGATGTGTTGTCTGTATAGTTGTGGAAAGTGTTTGTGTCGGGTTGTGTCAAGTGCCTTGCATTGAATGAGCATGTAGATTCCGGATAAGCCCTCTCCACACCCGCTGCACGTGGGTCTTGGCGATCCAGTGAGCAGGTGGGAGTGTGCTACATGTGTGTGGCCTATCCGTAACCTTGCTAAGGTCACTTCGGTGTGTCTGTTGTGCGAGTCAGTTGTGTATTCCTTCCCGAATTACACGTGTTGGTGCAAAAATGTCATACATTTTATATTTGTGCTTGGGTCAGACCTGTTACTAACCGACCGGGTATCTATTTTGTGAACCGAAGGCTAACTGAACCTCTGGAATGCTGCCGCATCTGACAAGACCATTTGCCCCAGATGTTTAGGCCAACAGGTTCAGCAGCTGTCTGTTGTGAATTGCCTTTGTACAGAATGGTGGTCAGGGTGTTTGTCGCACACACAGGAAGTCCTTGAGGAAATCTCACAAATTTCCTCGGATTAGCCTTCACGCCTGAATTTTGTGGTTGAGGTTTTGAAGGAATGTCAAGATAGGGGTGAGATTGAGGGTACAGCTGAAGTGGCATCATGGTGTTCAACTGACGGTAGGCCTAAGCACATCTTGGCCTTTAATTAAGGTGCCATGCAAACAAAATATAAGTTTGTTTTATTTGGAAGATGTCATGTTTTGTAGTGCGCCCAGCACTTGTCCAACAGCAAACGATGCCGTATTCACGCAGAAATTATTCGGTATAGGTTGAAATTTTGATTCTCCCACCAAATCCTGTGTTTTTGTGGCGTCTGCCATTAGACATAATGGTGGGTATTCAAACAAACTTCCAGTGGGTCCAGTGATTTCCCTACACCCCCCCTAGGGGGTGTGTAGACACCCCCTAGTTTTTCTGGACACCCCCCCTTGAATCCCCATATTTCACTCTTTTCAGTCCTTGTATGGACCTTTTTCAGTATCGATCTGCGCATGCGCGGGCTGCCCGTCTGCTATTCTTGGCAGTAGCCTCGGGCAAAATAAACATGAGTGCGCCCCCCGAGCTTGCTGTTAGCGTTGCACATATTTATTTCCTTTTTTTCGACAGCTCGTGGCAAGTTCATATGTGCACACAAAAAAGACTTTCAAAGGAAAGGGGCAAAGTGGTTTGAGGCTGACCACGCTGCGAGCACATTGCTACCAGCCAGGGAGTAGCGCAAATGAAAAAAAGAAAAAGTAAAGGAAAAGGGGAGCTTCAACGGCCGCAGATTAGTCACGGAAACTTTCGCCTGCTACCGTGACATTCATATGAATGGTACGGGTGACGGGTGGGTGCGGGAGCAACTGCAGGACGAGAACATTTTGTGCATGAGTTCTCCGAAACCCAGATATTTTCGGGGGTGTGCCTTACTGCCATTTTTAATACGCCGAAGTGGAATACCACGCGGGGGACGCAGCAATTCCCCATTCGCTTGAAGTGATTTTGGGAGTGACATCGGGTGCCCAGGGAAAAATGGTCCAATGGAGGCAGTGGAAACGCGAGTATGCAGGACAGTCCCACGGTCGAGGGAAGTTTACTTAACTAGTTATTTAACTTAACTTAATTATTTAACTAATAATTTAACCTAATTATTTAACTTAATTAATTAACTTAATTATTGAACTAGTGGGATAAAAAAACAGCTTTTCTAGTTTATGAACCCCCCCAGAACCATTGAGACACCCCCCCTTGATTCGATGCCTGGGGAAACCCCTGAGTGGGTCATTAGACTCTGCAGCCTTGCTTGCCATCAGTGCTCCCATATGGTGCTACCATAGTCAACCGCGGACTGTTGTCTGCCGTTGCTTTGTTTTTGATCGTGTTTGCACCTGGCTTGTTTTTGTTACTGTAGAAAGTACTTGTTTCGTGGAACATGCACTCGACAAACAGGGTCCTGTAAGACGCCGCTTACGCCAATCGGCCGATGTCGAGTAAAACACATCTCCAAAGCGGCGGGCTGCTGTGCAGCTAAAATAAGCATAGTGCGCCAAGTAGAAACAGCAGTGCACAGCGGTACTTCTATGTTTACGCGTATTTTCGTCTCTTTCATTGTTTACCAGTCCATTCTTACAGCTGTAAAATGAACATGCATTACATTTAAGCGCAAATAGCTCACTCGGGCAAGCTAGTAAGCCCTACCTAATTTGTGTTTGCTTTTGCGGTTCCAGCCGATCGCACAGCTGGGCATATGACATCATAGGTTCTGTTGCGGGAAATGAGCTAGTGGGTCGCCTGGCCTTTCCCTTTCTTCCTCATTATATAGCTCGTTTGAGCGAAGTGTGCATTACAAGTGATGTCAGCATGATTCTGGTAATCTTTCTAATGAACCAAACTTGTGTTTTGTCTGCATGGCCTCTTTGAGGGTACAGTACAGGGTAATGTGGAATTGAATAAACTTATTTCAGCTTGAGATAAGGTCGAAGTTTGCATTAAGTGCACACACGCAGTGGAACTGTATTTCAACACGCAAACTCAAATACCTGTTAGAATCGTAAGGCAACTGTGGGTAATTTATTATAGCAACCACTCGCAATAGTAATAGAAGCATTTTCCCTCGTCTTGTGCGTTCTTACAGTGTTGTGATTCTATTCCGGCTGCCTTGCCGCAGGTGCTGGAGAGAATGCGACGCGACTTCAAAGAGCAGCTGGAGGCGGAGACGCAGAACCTGTACAGCCTCGTAGCCCAGAAGCCGCACGAAGGCTGGGTATCCACCAGCCAAGCCGTGCCAAGCCGGAAGCGAACCAGGCGCACCTGACCCTGCCGATAGCAGACAAAAAAATGCTCACTTTCGTCTTTAGTGGATGCCAACCACTCCATGACATCACCACAACTTGCGCCATCGTCACCACCCTGCATTCCTTTGAAATTAGAAGTCGGCATGTTTTCCTGTGGTTAAAATTTATTTTCTTAGCACAGCTGCGTGCCAAAGTACTTGCTGGGGAATTAAAGAAATTGCAACTGTTTTTTCGTTGTCTTGTTTACGTACAACTTCCGTTGAAAGGTTTGAGGCAACTCTTATTACCACCAAAGTAAACAGCAAATCTCTCCCACAGCAACTTGTAAAATGGTTTGTCTTGGCAGTTAAGATCCTTTTTTGGAATTTTTTCGGCTTGTATGTTGTCTTTTGTGACCCCTTTAAAAGAAAGCAAGCTGTCAGGCCACTAGTTTTGCGAAATCACAAAAGCAAAGCACAAAATAATTACAAAACAATATACCTCTCATTGAAGGACACCTGTTGGAATGAGGGCATAAGGTAGTCTGTCCAAGGGTTCTGTCAACTGCATTCAACACACTTGTGGTTGACCTTGACTAGCATTCTTTTGTTCGAGATCTTACTTGAGCTATTTCGCGGAGTTGTTGTTGCATTAAATTTTGCATAAATTCCTATCTGTATGTGTGCATCATCATAATCATCATCACAGCCCACACTGTACTCAGATGACTCACTATTCACAAATGGGTGGAAAGGAACGAATGAGAACGATCCCCACTACAAAACTGTGAGTCATCCTGCCTCTCGTGTTGTCAGTGGAGATTTGTTTTTATGTACGTTGGCTTTACTAGGGGAGCCAGTGCAGATTCATACGCATTTGCCCTGCCATACTGAGGGTACGTGTGGTCATTATGGCCATAGTGAGGGACAAATCCCTGTTCTTGTGACAAGACTGGCATTCTCCTTTCTAGGGATGGGCGAATATAGATTTTGAGGTTCGAAGCGAATTCGAAGCGAATAGTGATTTGGTCGAATAATTTCGAATCGAATAGTTCGAATAGTACATATTGCAAATCACAGACAAATGAGCAACTTGTGACCTGACTAATGTACACAGTTTTTTCTAATAATTAGAACTCACGTAGGCACAGCATTGTGTAAAATTATTACCAGTTGAACATTTATTGCAAAATCTTACACACAGCTTTCCTTTGCTGTATTCACAAGTTTTCATGAAGAAATGCCTGTTGCGCCACATGCTCTGGTGCATCAGTTTCCGCCGGCTGCTCATTCACAAGTTTAAGCGCCGCCTAGAAACTCGCAGAGTTAAGCGCCGCCTAGAAGCTCCGCTAAAAAAAAAAGTATTGTAGCCACTAGTATCCTCGGCCGTAGCCAAGTAAAGCGCAAGTGGCAGCGTTTTTAGATTAATCTAAAAACGTTGGCAAGTGGCTGGCCACCATTTTGAATAGGCTCGCTTAGTGCGGCGTCACTGTGTGCGGTGTACTGCCGCACTGAGCGAGCCTATTTAAAATGGTGGCATGCCTATTCAAAATGGCGGCCTGTACAAGTCTGCTGGCTTGGTGCCGCTATGTTCGGAGCGGTGTCGTTTCAGTGCCGCCTTTTTTTTTAACCTAAAGTGTGCTGGCGGCCGAGAGCTTCGTCGAACCTCTAGGCAAGGCAGCAACTCGGCAGTGCCGGCACTGATAATAGAAATGTCCACGTTGGTGGGTCTTGAGCCAAGCCTGGGGTAACTCTCGGAATGCTTGACTGAAAAGCTTGGCTTTTAGCTGCCTATTTGGGAGCATCGAATAATTCGAAAATATCGAATACCTGCATTCGGATCGAAGCGAATAACGAATAGAGAGCTATTCGATCGAATATTCGACAATACCGAATATTCGCCCATCCCTACTCCTTTCTTGAACGGACCCTGCAACACTCTTTGAACAGTGCAAGTAAACGTGCACGACGTTTAGATTACAATACCAGGAACACCTGAGCAAAATATTACACGTGCACACGAAGCGGTAAGTGCGCAAATCGCTGTGAAAAACGCGGGAAAACCAACCGTGCTCTCAATTTTCGTTATTATGCACCACTGGCACTGCAAAATGATGTCATTTGTGCGGTGACTTTCCTATTGGTTGTTGCTGGTCAACTTCACGGCTCATTTCTCGCATTACCTGTGATGATCCGCCGTTGCCGGCACTATGTACCAACCTCATCTATGCCTGAACCTGTACGCACTGTTCTGGCGTTCTTTTGTGTTTTGAGTGACGATTTCAATAGTCCCCTTTCAACCAGACCACTTGACAACAAACGTTTATTGCTTCAAAAATGCCCGACCAGCCTGAGCGCGTGCATGCAAGCAGGCAGCCATGCCTGCTTTTTTATGGCACCAGACCAGGAATAGTCGCCTCCACATTGTAGAGGAAAGGAGAAAACTCCCCGGCCAGTGATATATCGAAGGCCGCGAAAGAGAACGCTGCGAGCCGCCCCCCTCCCTGGGAGAGAGCGCACAGCTTTCGTCGTGTTGTCCACGGTCGAGTTGCGAGGCAACAATCATACGCGATTTCTCATTGCATGTAGTTTCGGTAATAGTGAACGGATTTTGATAATTCTTGCGGGAGGAGATTGCTGGGACAATAGACTTCAGCCCAAAATGCATTCTGAGTACTCGATGGCAAGTGCTGCAGGGCCTCCTTTAAGGCGTGGAATTGTGACCTTTCTCATATATCTAGCACAATGGAGTCACGATACTCCTCAAGGTGGACCGGGCATGTCATCGATTTTGTGCCAAGGCGAGTACTGCAACGAGTGTGTACTCCCAGGCACATAAATGCAACCGTCATTAGTCGCCATATGCAACACAATCACAAATTTCTTTAGGATAAAGAACTAACCCTGACATTTTAAATTGCATTTGTTTACATCCTGAACCCGACAGACCAAGCAGAATGGGGAAATGGAAGAAATTCCTTCAGAATCAAGCCCTTCTGACACTTTTAGAGCACTTTAGGGGCTCGCCTTGTCATTGTAACTCACTTGCTGGACCCAAGTAGAGCTTCACGGCGTTCCGTCGTCGCCGTGTAATGCAGAGGCTTTGAAAGCCAAGCGGTTTATATAGTCATGAGTGTTCAAAACTGTGAACCGCTGGCTCTTGACATACATCTCCCCGTTGTTTAGCGCAAAGAAAACTGCAGGTAGATTTGAGGGAAAACATGCGTAATTAGCCGGCAGCGCCCGTGTTCATTTAGTTAGGAATGCCCGTTGGGTTGGTTTCTACGATAGTAAGCAGAAAAAAGTGGCAGTGCAATGCCGGCATGTGCGGGAGGAAAAGCAAGCACAAAATAAACAGAACTCCCACTCACTGGCACTGCTTCAGGCAGGGGGCGCGCGAGCACTGCGAAGGCGGGAAATTTGAAATGCGTTGGGTGGCAGCAGCGAGCGGATAACGGCGCTACAGCCAATTACTGCTCTGCACTTTCAACAGCTTTCACGTTGGGTGGAACGGGTTCAATTTTTTTTTTTTTTCTCTTACTGTAATGGCAATTGTTAGGGCTTATTCGCCGAATTCTGACATCACGTCCATCAAGAGCCACGTGGTCTGTGGCCTTGTGACAAGTGTCGTGGACACCTGTGGTCTGGAAAACGCACCTGATTTGCGTCCAGTGACATCACACCAACTTGAACGTAATTCGGCACATAGGCTGAAGAGTGACTTATGAGTTGTGTTGACTCTCATGCCGGGCTCTGGGCCCGCTCATCACAGCACTGCCACCAAGCTCATTGATGCAAGGCAGAACAAATTACGCCCCCAGTGTTCAATGTTCCTGTTTCATAGTCACTCTGCTGCACTGAGAAGGCTATGGTGGACACCAGCCAATGAGGAGAGCGTGGCTACAGCAGTGTCAATCAATTACGGCAAAGACGAGTACGGTGTTATTTTGTGCAACCGTGTCCACATCATTTCCTCCGCTGAGGACAAAGCAGACGCCACACTTTAGAAGTGCCTTCTTGTGCCCATTGCGATTAGTGTCTTGCAGCTTCTAGAGTGCAGCCTAGAGTTAAAGGAGTACTGACAAGAAATTTCAAAATTGACATAATTATGTAAAAGGATTCCTTCATATATGGACAGATCTCCCAGGAAGGCTCAACAGCAATCGTTCAGTATGACACATTTTAAGGAGGCAGACTGGTTTTAGAGCTATTTATTTATTTATTTATTTACTAACGAATTTCAATAAAACTGCACGGCATTTTGGACTTTTTTGTGCCGATTTCAAATCTGCAATTATATTTTTTTGCGAGTTGAATATCTTTTTAGATAATCATTAATTGCAATTATTTTGGGTCATAATTACAAAATAACCACTCCATACAGAATGGCAATTACACCATGGCTAGGCAGACAAACGGCTAAGAATACCACGTTGGAAGAACTTTTGTGATTCCGCTATTTTTGGTCGCTTTACAACACACTGAACTTCACTACCCCCACACTCTACCAGAAATGGCTAACAGGTGGTGTCAATTGAACAGAATGATAACTTTCCAAAGCCTCCATTTGAAAAATTTGTTTCCAACATTGTATTCTCCACATATTTAGGTATAAGAATAAAAAAAAATTACAGTTGTACCTGCTCTGGGTGCCGAGATATCCGAGGGCGGAATGTTAGTTTCACATTGCAAGAAAAGTGCAGTTTCACCATCGAATTCTACGCGAACTGCACTGTAGAGTGCACTTTAAAAACTCTGTTTACAATGAAATATGGCGCCTTTTGCTGAGGAAATTTGCAGACTGATAGAAAAGTGGCCGTGTATGCCAAAAATTCCATTTTTCAGAAATTATTTTTTGACCATTTTTCGGCCCCAAAGCCCTTAATCTTTGCATAAATGAGAAAGCTAAGAATGGATACCGCTTTCATGCTGGCATAAGCACCATGCATTGAGCTTCTAGCCATGGTGCAGTTGAAACAGTGATATCAGGAGTGGAGTCCTGTCGTGGCGGCTGCCTAGGCGGTTTTGTCAGAACCGGAACTGACATGAGTAAACGAGGCTGTAAATAATTATGCACGCTGCGGTCAACCATATAATGTGCCATTTTATGGTTACTGGTTAGACCCATAGAGGCGAACAAGGCATAACAAAATTTGATCTCAGTACTCCTTCAGGAAAGTTGGGTAGGATTGCTGCATGGCCAGGGACAGGGCAGAGGTTACATTTCAGCACATGACAGCCCTCTCCAGCCCACTACTCCTGGACAGTCGGCAAAGTCCATCAGTCTGCAACAGTTGTTCGTTGTGCACTGTGCCTCTATGGCTTTCCAAAATGTCACCAAAAGGTTTGTATGATTTTGCGCAATGCATTTTCTGTCATCAGTTATAAAGAAATGTATTCATGTATAATTACTTAGAGAATGCAATTACACATGTAAACACTGTTGCCTGCTGTGCAACCTGGAACATTGTTGCCACTTCACCAGTTATAAAGAAATGTATTCATGTATAATTACTTAGAGAATGCAATTACACATGTAAACACTGTTGCCTGCTGTGCAACCTGGAACATTGTTGCCACTTCAATTTGAAGCTGTTTTTCTAATAGAGGCGAAAAATAAATTTCCATGGAGTTGACAGTCCAAGTTAATCCACAGCCCTCCTTTACAAAGCCCTTTACAATCTGCACTTTAACATGCCTTGTAGAACCTGGTTGCACGTCAGCTTGCTGAATGCATCTAGCCGTGTGAGTTCACGTTCCTCTTGGCACCTTACCTGGGCCTCTAAAACAAGATGGGTCTTCTATGTAATAAAAGATTGTTCATTTTGACCTCTTCCGTCTCGGCTCTGAGTGTACACAATGATTTTATTGCCTCTGCTCTTCTTACCTTATCATTTGCCTCCAGTGTTTCATAGTCACATCTAGGCTTCTGATATCCAATAGAAAGCCTTAAAATAATTTTGATGCCCCCCAACTGATTATATTATCCTTTAAAGCTACTACAGTTGAACCTGGTTGTAATGAAAACTGATATAGCAAATTATTGGCTATAGCGAACTAAATATGATCTTGGTTGGACACGCTTTATTTCAATGGCACTTATTCTTTTGTAAAGAAACTGAAACCATGAACTGCGCACAATATCGAATGTAACGAAGAAATGTTTGACCATGAGGCCGAGAAGCTACTTGGAAAAACCCTCCGGAATCCGAAACTGCAGAAGTGTAAGGGCTCTTCTGTTCGTGGACACTGTGGAAAAAAACTCCATCCTGCTCAGTGCTGTGAGTAGCCAACAGATGAAGATCACATCCTTCATCAAATAAGCAAAGACGCAGGCCTGTTTTGTCAAGTGAACTCGATTTTGATGTAATTTCACATACTCATGTTCTGGCTCATGCAGCTCGAAATGCCACAAAGAAAAAGGTAAGGGTTACCATCTTTATAGTGGGTTGGAAGCCTAAGGAATGCCTTTTTGTATCAAGTATTTTTGCGTGAGCAGATTGTCGTTTTTTGACAGCCGATTCTGACCTCTACAGTTATAATGAATATCGGATATAACAAACTAATTTGCTGTCCCGATACTACGCTCTAACGAGGTTCGACTGTACAATGTTTTCATCACCAACCATTTCATATCTCTCTCTTCAAAGTATACAACCTTCCAAGTCTTAGCGCCAACCTCTGGTTGTCTTCAGGCCACGACTGACACCGCTGTACCACACAATCTGGTAGCTGATGCATCACTACAAAAGTACAAAAACTTCAAGTTAGGCTTTCTAGAGGACAAAGTTTTATGTGTCAGAGTGCACAAAACAACGCAACTTTAGACGCGCCACAAAGATGATGGCTAGTTAGCAAGCCACAATTGAAAAACTTCTCCAGTGTGTCAAGAGGTGCCTATGTGCTTTAGCTTTCAGCAATAACGCACTTTCTTTCATACACCCAAAATAAACTTTCTCCTGGAGTTACAGGGCACATATGCTAGCAGGTGGGCAGTCATCACCTTCAAAGACCTCCTCTTATCAGGGCATGAGAATTGATGCTGAACGTAAGGAGCACCTGCATGCCAATGAAAATGACTGTTAACAAAAGCAAGTGATGACGGCAGCAATTCGTAACCTATCACTCCAGGGTCCACAGTTCACTCAGGAGTTCCTCCTTCTGCTTCAAGAGTCCCTCGACCTTGTGGAAGTTTGTCGGTGCCTCTTTGTGCTTCGCCGCCTTGGCGCGCTTCATCATCTCTGCGTAGCCTTCCTCCAGACGTTCCGAGAAGTCCCACTCCATGCGGGGCAGATTGTCATCGATAAACTTAGCCTTCTTAGCGACCGTCGGGTGCCAGTGGCTCTGCAACGTTTTCAGCTCCCAGAGCGAGCTGTCCGCTGCCTTGCACTGGCTCGGATTCGGCTGTTCGGCGTCGTAGGGGTCGGTCGAGGCATCCTGGTCACTGGGGTCGTTTATCATGGTGGCCAGACTGCGGTGCCTTATCAGCAGGTTGCCGATGAACGGCACCACGTAGAGGAGGGCGTAAGGGGGCGCCGACAGAGCCATTCGGGCGAGCTTCTTGGCGAAGGCTGCGACAAGGTAGGCCGGAAGGTGCGACGACGACAGGAAGAGGTCGGTGAGGAAAAAGAAACGGGCGCGGTACCTCTGGTAGAACACGTCCGGCGCCAGAAGCGCGTAGAGCTTCTCGTAGAAATTGGGGTAGTCGAGGTGGTACCGGTGAATTAGAATGAACAGGCCGTTCAGCGCCATGAGGCTGTGCGAACCGCCGCGGTTGTAGGATTCTATGAAGAAGTCGGCGACGAGGAGCGGGTTGTGAAGGTACGGGATCACTCTGTCGGGGAGAAGAATCAACAACTCGCGGTACAGCTTCACGGGAAGCTTTTGGCGCAGGAACGCGATCCATACGGCCGACAGGCGCCGGACCTCTTTTTCGCGGTCGATGATGAAGCTCGTGGAGTCTCCTCCAAGAACCGGAACTGGATCTTCCGGTTTTGGAGGCTCCGCCGCCATGTCGAAGCCGAGAAGTAAGTGGTAGACGTTCATCAAGTAGCGCTCGGTCATTTCCGGCTTCTTGGGAGCAGATTCTTCCTCCCCGTCTTCGTTTTTCGGTAGAGACGACGCTTCAGTACCTGCCTTCCAGGTGTGCGAAACCTTCGCCAGCGCCTTGAGCGTGTAGGTCTTCACGTCGGCCAACTCGAGGTACTGCTTAAACCTCGAGATGAGGCTTTTCATATCGTGCTCCGGGCTCAGCAGCGATTCCACAACGGTCCCCAGTTTGGCGATGGGCACGTGATGTTCGCCCTTCTTTTTGTGAACTGTTTCAACTTCGATCCATTTCAAGGCGACCTGAAGCGCTAGGCTTTGTTTGCGCGCGGATGACGCGTCCGAAAGCATCTCGACAATGCGGCGCCATGCCTCCACGTAGCGTTCGCGGAGCCAGGCATTGAATTTTTGTATAGCGCTTTGGTCTTCAGCGGCCTGGCTGCCGGCGACGTCACTTTCATATAAAGCGGTGCTAGTCTTCAAGAAATGGCAAAATACCTTGTTGGCAGCTTGTGCGCCGGCGACGACCACTTCTTCGGAGTCGGACGACAGGCAGCCAACGATGTCGATTATGAGATTGGAGTTCTTTCGGTCTTGAACGACAAGTGTAGCGTTGTTCTTGATTTCGCTTACAGAATCCTGAGCGTTCTTGTCTTTCGTCATGCTTTCAAATGAGACAGAATACCACTTTAGAGCATGAGAACGTAAAGCACCTTCTTCCGCACAAGCAAACACAGACGTCCACGTTTTTTCTACCAGACTGTGGGGGCCGCCATGTTGTTTAACTGCATAGCTGCCTCCTAGCGTTTTAAAATGGACGGGTTTCGGTTTCGGAATTCTGTATGTATGAAATCGTACTTTATGCTGAAGATGCAATAAAAGTGGGGTTTTACGCATCGATACTACACATGAACACCTGGCTACACACCTTATGCCGCAGTAATAATTCGATGTTCACAAACTCATCCCTTAATTGTGCAAAGCTTTGGAATCATTTGCCTGATTATGCTGTACAAAACCGACCTGGAACTGTTCAGATCAACACTGCTTGCCATGGCTTCATTTTAGTTTATACCAAATACGAATTCTACAGCTTGTATGATGCTATGAATCTCATGCATTTTAGGGGCCAAGCCCCTTAGGGGCTGGGGTTGTTGGCGTCTCCTGTCGTCGTTTGTCTCATGTAATCACGGTACTAAAACACCGAGAAACTCGCTTACACCTCGTGCTTGATCGTAACGTGTACTCAAAAAATCGCGCTGCAGCGCTTCTTAACGTCTACTAAAAAACACCGGGACACTCATTTACGCCGCGCGCGCTAGAGGTTCGTGCTTCAAAGACATGAGGCTTTTACAGCAAAGCTGTATCATCTACCCGCAACGGTTTCATCTCCGTTGACAAAAACGCCAAGGCGCCAAGAATACACTTATACACTGCATGCTTCGTTCCTCCCCAGGTTTCACATTAGTGGAGATGGCCTGGGATTTTCTTTCTTTTGCTCACTGCGCCGCTGTTGATATGCCTGACCCACCAATAAATGTCCAATAAATGTCCTGAGCCGTAGAGAAAAAGGCTGTGTCATCCGCGTAAACATAGGTGTAAAGTTCCTGAGTTATTGAAATTGAACTTATTAATATATATTAAATAGGATGAGAGAAAGCGGCGATCCTTGGGGGAGGCCCCTTGTCTGATATAGAGTCGATGATTTAAAACTTTCGCGAGCAAAAACAAAAAGAAAACTTACCACCAATTAAAAACTACTGTATCTATGAAAGGATGTACTTGGGTCATCCACATTTATTAGGTTTGGCTTGCAGTACGTTATATCGATACGTACGTATTCGCTACATCTAGTGTGACGAGCGCGCATACCTGTTTATTTCTGCGCGCAAACTGGATACGGCTCTCCAAGTCAACATCGGCTGACCAGGTAACCCGGACGGAGGCCTATTTGATGTAGGCTCAGAACGTTTTTACTGGACAGAAGTAGGACTAAGCTGCTGTGCGAAATTCTCTCTATCAATTTCACTAGGTTACTCGTAAGTGCTATTGGACGAATATTGTCCAATAGCACTAGGCTGGTTTTTTTTTTTTTTTTTTTTTTTTTTAGAAGGACAACAATTTTGCGATTTTCCTATCTGAGGAAATTTATGATTTCTTCAATTAAGTATTTATGACGCTCAACAAATCACCAGGAGATTCCTCAAGCAGAAGTTTTATCGCGAAGTAGAGACCCAGTCTGGCCCCAGGGAGGCTACCGGCAGAGGCAGTACCATCCCTCATCTCTTCCATGGTGGCAGTGGAGAAGTCTAAAGCTGGACAGTTTCTACGATCATAGGTCATAGAGTAGAGGAGAATCTAATTTGTAATTCCTAGACGACCTTTCGGAGCGAATTCGTGATTTCATCAGGCGTTTCCACGATTGTTCTATGATCAAAACTCTTGCGGTTGCAAAAAGCAAAGAAAGCACGCCTGTTTTTTTGTGTGTTTTTTTTTTTTTGTTTTCCGTAAGCGCGGAGAAGCAATGCGAATGATGCAGTTGCTTCGCCGTAGAGATAATTCGGCGGAAAACAGCGGAATAATATTGCGGGAGACGTCAAGGAGACGTCACACAGAAGGGACGTCGCAAAGGCAGTTGGAACAGCGCGTTTATTGAGCGAATCTAAAAATCCAGCCCGAGGAATGATGATGTGGATGGGTATGAGAAAAAGATGAGGTAAGATATGATGATGATGATGGTCGTGACAAGCAGACGAAGTGCAAGGTGGATTGGCAACAAAAGTAGCAGGCACCTTCCCTGTGTCCTTAAAGCGAGAACTATGGCAGCGCCGACATTCGCGCTCACGCTATTTAAAATTTGACCGATTATCAGGACTCTGATTACGAATAAACTTCTTCCAAGCCGCTTTTTTTACGCCGATAATCTCTAGCGCAGTCCTGGTTCCGCCACGGGCTTATATCATCTCTCTTGGCCGAAGCTACAATGAATTCCGACTTTTTTATGGAGCTTCCCAATGCGGCTGTTACATTCATAACACTATTTTAGTCAGACTCATTTGGCAGAGATATAAGGGTCGAACGCAATTTCTTTTTATAACTTCGTAATTAAGCAACGTCCGCATTACACGTCGCGCTGTATATGGGGAGACAGCTATATCAAAAACTACCAGTTGTAGGTTGGCCGTATAGGGCAATCCACTTTACTCCACGAAAAAACTCTCATAGACCCTTGGCAAGCGTTAACTTCAAGATTGAGCGCATTTGGCTCCGATAAAATGTCGCACTACCGGTGTTGGAACAAAGAAGATTATTGTGGGGTGTCCAGACTGACAATCGCCAGCTACAGGTGTCCATTTTAAAGCACCAACTGACATGATGTGACTTGAAGTCACCGGCGACCGCTATGTTTTGCTTACTGGACGAAGAACAAGATCAAGGGGAACTGGTAGTCACTTCGTTCGGAAAATATGCATTAGCTAAAGAAAAAGGAAGGCACGAAGGGAAGAATCACAGTCCGGTGACATGAACTGGAAATAAAATTTGGCTTTATGGCAAAATTTGTATGATAGCAGAATGAATAATCCACCACCTTGTGTCGCCCTATCTAACCGAAACACACAAAAATCCGGAAGAGTAAATGAACTTATCCCTAGACAGCCAAAATTCTTGGAGGAGAATAATATGAAGACATTGGATGTTAATGAGACATTTAAGATCTGTGAGCGCCGCAATTATCGAGCGACGAGGCCATTGAAGAGCTCGAACGGACATTAAGGGGAGTGAATAGCAGCCAAGGCTGCCTCCAAGATTATCTTTTTAAGTTTAATCTCTGCTTGGCCCTTTTTAGCTTTTTTGGATTTCGATTCCGGGGGGAAGTCGCTTGTGGCGAAGGGGACGAAGTTGCCCGTTTACTCTCAGGGCGTCTTGTCGACGAAGCCGGTAACCCAAATTCTATTTCAAACTCAAGGAAGGAAGGAAGAATGTAGAAGAAAGGCAGGAAAGTTAACCTGGCTAAAGCCTAGTTTGCTATCCTGCACGTGGGAAAGGGGAAATGGGCAAAAAAGACAGAAATCTCGATCAAGAACTGGGGGAAGGAAGACTGACCCTGGGAAACTACAGGAGCTGAAAAAGCCGAAACCGGGAGTGTTGAGGCCGTCACCGTAGCCGGGCTTGGAGCCTCCTTGGAAGTAGCCGTCTGGAGTGCGCTTAACGATGGAATATTCTTCCCTCCACGGTGAACCGAGCCACCGCTGTCACCGTCAGGCTCATGGCACCGGCCACCCCTCTTAACTGCCTTGTACAATAAAGTTTCTCTCTCTCTCTCTCTCTCTCTCTCTCTCTCTCTCTCTCTCTCTCTCTCTCTCTCTCTCTCTCTCTCTCTCTCTCTCTCTCTCTCTCTCTCTCTCTCTCTCTCTCTCTCTCGAACTTGATCCCTGTGGATCGGGGATAGAGGCTGCGAGCAGGTCTGCTCCTGGGAAACCAACAATGGCAATTCATGGCCAAACTCGCATGCACGCGGCGAGTCACGTGGTCAGGCGGCGACTTACGGAAAGCGGACGCGGCAAGCCGTCAGCAGCCGCGGCGGCGACGGCGGCGAGCGAACGCGGTTGTCGGCGGAGCTCGGCCCCCATAGTCACCTGATGCATTGCCAGTGGGTGCAGCGCAGCTGCGGTCAAATAAATGTCAAATTCTCCGCGACGGCGAAACCGCTCGACGAGATTAATAAAGCTTTGCTTTAACAATGCTGGCGGCCGAGGCACGCGCTCGGGGCTCCAGAGAAAAGTCCCGACAGTCCCAACAGGTGGCAAAAACCGCACTGCGAACACGGCAAAGTTGAACTCCGGAAACATTCAATGGGTGGACCGAGACACAAGGGGTCCGGGGAACAGCGTGAGACGTGAACAGAACGGATGAGACAGGGGAGGCAGTTACGTGCAGGGGAGGCTGATATGACTAGTAGTGTCTTTCGGCGAAATTTGCACAGACGTGAGCAGATGCACGGCCATTTTTTTAAATTCTTTGAGCTGTTGGCTATTTTGTGTCCCATCCTTCAGCCATTTTGTGTTTCGTTTGTATGCTAGGAATGGGGGATTATCTATTAACTAATGCTTTCGCATTATTAAACATGGTTGTACCATTGCAGTGGTTCAAATGGTTGTGTCTGATCGCAGGCTGTCTACTGTGTTTTCGGTGCTTCCCCAGTGGAGTTTCTGCCCATTTTCGGCGGGAAATGGGAAAGTTCGTAAATTTGAGTGGGTGTTTTAGTGAAAATGACTTCCTTCAAAGTCGAAATGTTGTGCAAGTTGTCAAATAATAGCCTATTTTTCAATTAAAAGAAAGATGTATGCTGTCTTCGTGGGGTATTTAAGTATGCAATGGCATGCAGGTAGAAGGGCAAACGTTATGTTGGTGATTCATCGAGAGACGATTATTGTTAAGCATGACAGGGGTTGAACATGTCCGCGCTTCAGAGGGGAGTGAAAATACTGAACTACCGAAGAACGGAAAAATCCGTTGTCGTAGCAGCGGTAGAAAAAGCGAACAGTTTTTCTTTAGCATAGCGATTTTTCAGTGTATCAATGTATGCGTAGTTGCGCGTACCAAGGGGCAATATAGAGTTTTAGCACTCCGTAGGCTCCGTCTGTCCCGTGGTTACCTTGTTGGCCGGGAGCCGACTGCGCCTGCGCGCGCGGGAGGGCGCACCGCACCGTAACGAATGCGCGGGCATGGCGGAAGCCGGCCGCGCAACTAATCCCCCCTACCGAAACGAATGCGCAAGTGCCCAGACGGGTACCGGTCAACACGGTAACCACGGAACAGACGGACCATGTATACGGAGTGCTAAAACTCTCTAATGTTGAGCGCGCATGCCAACTATACGGGCTCCCACGCCGGAAGTTAAGAAGGCATCACCGCTCACTTACAACGTCCATACACGGTTGACGTATACGCGCCTCATATTTCCGGGTGTAAGACGTCCCTCTTCATTACAACAGCATCCGTTCCCTTCCTTCCGGCAATCCCAAAGCAGCTGTCTGACCAAGCAACCAGACATAGTTGTAGCCTCTCGAAAGACAAAGGCGTTCGGGAGCGCCGAACAAGAGCATTTCCGGACGTAACAAGAACAACCATACGCACGCCTGTTCTGTGTGCCGCCCAAAAGAGAGGCGCCCGCACGGACGGGCGTATGCCGTGCACGTCCGGCCCGCTCACTTCTATTCTGGACCACATTGTGTGCGTGGTTGAAGGCGCACCACCGGCGGACGTGTGCTCTTGACGTCCGCCAGAGTGAAACGCTGGCAGCAGGCGGTCATACCGTGCGAAGCGCGTTTCCGCCTGGCATGATATAACGTTACGGAGGGCATGTCCGAATCCCCTAAGCAGACGGAAAAGTAAACAGCGACGCAGAACTCGCTGTGTAGCCCCGTTCAGCGAATGCAGCATTCTAGACAGGTTTGAAAGCAGAAGACACCATCACAAGATCGAAAGGATGCGATCTCCTTTACCGTCTGTGACGAAATATCTTGCCTTTAGACATGGTCAAGTTCAAACAACAAACACATTTTTAACAGCGATGCTTGGGCCGGGGAACGTCCGCTGGAAAGCCTGGCCGAGCGATGACGCCATCGCGCGCGCCTGCACCACCGTAGTTTTGATTGGCTTTGCTCGTGTCGCCACCTGTCGGAGGCGCGTTACAACAGGTACAGGTGCCATCAGAAGTAATTGGAGCACGGTAGCCATGGCCGAACCGCAAAGGAGCGCCGTGTAGCTGCACCGGCGGCAAACGAAAGGACACGCATGCGCGCCTGGCGACGGCGATAGCCCACCTATACATCTCAAACACTTCTTTTATTCTTCGCAGCGTACTGGTCTGGTCGACGGCGCTGATAGCATACACAGGTAAAAATATTTGAAGAAAAAAATTCCCCCGCATTTCCCCGAGGGGGAGAATGTGAAAGTGCGAATGCACGGTTGTCGGCCCGCTTGCGGCGCTTGCGCTCGGCCCCCGCAGCCCACCGCCTCGCCGCCTTCTCTTCCATCTCTTCCATCGGGTTTGTAGTATCACGTGTACACCACGCAGTTATCAAGCCGCTATAACGCCGCTGAGTCGCCAACGCACGCCGCTGACGACGTAGTTTGAATGCGTTAAAGATATAAGGCGCGTCACTAACGCTGATATCACGTCGCGTCCGTGGCTTGATCGGTAGAGCGTCGCGCTGCGGCCGCAAAGTCCGCGGATCGAAACCTGGCGCCGGATGCTGTTTCTTTATAGAGGAGCACTGCGGACGCCGACGCCGCCGCCGGCGGTGGATGGTTTGGGGTCGCTTATAAAGTGTATTCACACTTAAAAAAGACTGTCAGTGCAGATCCCTGTGAAAGCGCCGCTTCTCCGGCAGCTCGCGTGCGCTGGAAGTGTGCCAAAGACGTTGTCAGATATGTCTCTGCTACCAGCGCCATCGCCGAGACCAGCATGCGGCGAAAAATGCTCGAAGCCAGGTTAAACGAAGTGGTATTAGATGTATAGGGACGCGTACATTGTACATAGCTTAATGACCGAGTGTTCATTGCTCTTTGGGGGGAGGGGGCAGGGGGGCTAACGACGACACCACGCAGAAAACTTGGCCCAGTCTCCAAGCATATATCTACGCATAAGCTTAGCCAAAACCAACAATAAGCTGGGGCCGCCAGCTCTGCTGTTTGCCCAGTCTTCGCCCCGCTTGTGCGAAGCTACCGAATTTTTCTTTAAAGCGGTAGTATCAAACGACGTATTGAGCAGAAAAGCTACATGATTGGACTTGCGCAAAACAAACGGGGACGAGGAAGGAACGACAAGGACGAGCGCACTCTAACAACTGGTTTTATTTTCTTGGAAGAAAGACATATATACCCCACAGACCTGCGTACAACATCTCAGTAAAAGCTTTACAGCGCACACACATCACGTAAGTAGATCAGCGTCTACAAAAAAGGCGACAGCAGCGTCAATTCCTTATCTAACAAGGCCACAGAAGGGTGGCTGATGCACTTGTCTTTGTGCTGTGAGATTAAAAACGCTTCCATAATCTCTCTTGAATGTTGTTTAGGATGCGAAAACAACACCGAAGTTTCCTCTAAGATAGGTGCGCAACCACTTCTTTTACATTTTTTACAATGCGTGGCCAAGTGTGTGTAAGGCTTTCCTTTTAAACTTGAAGCATGTTCTCTTAATCTTATATTCAGGCACCTTCCGGTTTGTCCAACATACACGTGCCCACATTGCAAGGGTATCCTATAAACCACGTTTTTTACACATTCAACAAATCGAAGCTTGTGTTTGACATTGCATACATGGTTGTATTTGTCTTTTCCTTCATATTTCTGTTTTACCCTTGAACACACACTTCCTATTTTGTTTTTTTGCCGAGAAAACCACTTTCACATCATAGTTCTCTGCCACCTTTTTTAGACGGTGCGAAAGGCCATGTACATACGGAATAACGGTCACTTTGGATCGTTGTGCGCATTCTTCAGGTCTAACTTCCTGTACGTGTTTCAGCTTTCTTAGTAGCCTCTCACACGAAGCCTGCAACACATGCAAAGGATAGCCGGCTTCCCGCAAACGTGACACCTGTAGTCCAAAGGCCTCATTTACCTGAGGCCTTTGAAAGACCGGAAGCAGACCATATCTTCGCTCTGTGCAGTGCTGCATGGTGCGCGGCGATATCGGACACCGCCGGGACGTTTGCCCGACAACAGAGGCGACTGTGTGCTGCACCCAGTTTGAACGCGACCCTGCGCCTGAGCACGTATGCCACACTAAACTTTTTAACACCCTTAAAGGTGCTAAAAGGGTGCACTCAACATTTTGCACCCTTTTTGCACCTTTTAAGGACTAAAACATTGCTCCGGCACCCAATCATGAGGGTGCCACATATTAAGGGGTGTAAATCTTAACATTTTTACACCCTTTAAGGTGCAAGGAGGGTGTACTGAACATTTTGCACCCTTTTTGCACCTTTCAAGCACCCAAATATTGCTCGGGCACCCCACCTCGAGGGTGCCAAAATTCAGGGGTGTAATCAACAGTTTCATAGGGTGCTACGACCGTTAAAGGGGTGCTAAAAAGTATTTCTTCTCGATTGGGGTGTTACCACGGCACCTTATCGTTAGGGTGCCTAAAAGAACGGTGTGTGAATGCAAGCATGCAAAATTGCACAAAAACAGGCTGAATGTTTAAACCGCACATTGCACTATTTCACCGCCCTTTGAGAGAATAAATATGAACTCTCCACATAGACCAGGGGAAAGGCTCTAAAATTGCTGTTCGTAAATTGAACAAAACGTGCTGAATGTTTGAATTCCACTCTGCACTAATCTACTGCTTCGAGTGTATCACAAGGTTCGTTTCGATGTCTGGGTGCACGGGAAGGAAAGGCTACAAAATGCCTCTTGTAGTCCTATAAATAAAACTTTTACGCGAGGCATCGGTGTCCTCAACGAAATCGAATTTACCTAAGAATTTGTTCCCGTATTATTACGCCCCGGGCAAAAATTCCAACAAGACTTTCTTGTTGGGCTCACAGCACGCCTGTGGGGCCAATACGAAGTTCTGTCGGCACTCTATCGTTCCAATAGCCTAGTCTTCCAACAGGGAGTTTAACCTTGATGGCGTTTGTGGGGCCAATAAGAAGCTCTGTCGGCACTCTATCGTCCCATTCCAACAGGGAGTTTAACCGTGATGGCGTTTACCGGCTCGCCAACACGATAAGTCAACGCCAACAGACGCCTCGTTCGTAATCAGCGGCGCGAGCGCGCCATCAGACAGAACCGACAGACGCCCTGAAGGTGGTTTTTAGGGCCTAAACAGCAGCGTCTATGTCTGGCATAGACGCTAGACGTCAACGTTTGTGTTCTGAATTTTCCCTTCAGTAAGTAACAGTCAGACGGACGATAACATAACTATGTGAAGATATGCTTTGGCTCATACCACGGCAAGCGCAATCGTTTGTGGCTGCAGCCTCGGTTGCTCTTCGTCCACAACAAACTGAATCGGCTGTACAGCTTTCTTCGAGGGCGTGTATGCAGGGGTTCTATCTTCCTTTTTTGCGCAGGCCGACGGGGGCGGTCGTGTAAAATCATTTTCGCTCGTCGCTGCCGTAGGGTTGCCACCTTCCTGGTTTTGGACCGCCCCGACCGGTTTTTTAAACAGCGGGCCGGTTGCCGGTCCATATCTAAAACCAGCCGTCATCAGCCGGTTTTTTGGCTTTTGTGCCGTGATTATGCCCGTTTTGGCGTTTTATAAGCGTCAATTCAACAACTAAGACGATAAATACGTGTCGACAAGCATAGGCGTGCGCACAGGGGGGGCAGGGGGGCGGCCGCCCCCCCTAATCATCTGAAGGGGGCGCCAAATTTGCCCCATGCCTTGCCGATGTAACACATGAAAGTAAAATTTCTGCTCAGAAATATTTTGTGTGTGTTGCAATTCCATCACATTGAAATAAAAATTTTATAACCATCCCTCTTTGCACTGCGTTCGCACCGCAAGGCCTTCAGTGAGAAGAGGTCGGGAGTTGCTCTGGGGGGGGGGGCGCAGCGGTAAGACTTTGCCCCCCCAAATTGAGAACTCTGGGCACGCCTATGTCGACAAGCTGCGCAAAGACACGCGAGCAGAGAAAATACGCGGGCGAGCGCGCTGCCTCAGATGGAGGGGGACCTAAGGGAAGAACAAAATAACGAAATTCTACCGCCGCGGTCAGCAATTGCGGTTACTTTTCAGTGAAGCACATGCAGAGCGATTAACCAAGCTCTCAATCACTTTCAGTACAAACGTTATGTTGATTTCTCTCTAAGAAAACACAACAATAAATGGCACTGCATGTTAAAAAACATGGCGTCTTTTTTCAACACAATCCCCCCTCCCCCCCCCAGGAAGGCCCGTTTTTTTTTTCGGGGAAAGTTTGTAACCCTACGCTGCTGTTCTGCCTACCTGCTTGCTGTACCTATTACGTCGCCGTCACCGCAAATCCCCACTTGTTACAAACTCAGAGGTTTTCGCACTGTTAGCAGTCGTTTTACACGATGGGTTTGATGCGCCTGACATGCCAGGAGTGACATCGCTTGTAGTATTAGAGCGACGTTGCTTGTCTGCAAGACGGTGCCGGTCAAACAAGCGTTATCAACGCCATACTTCTAACTGCACATTTCATTTATTTCGTGGCTGCCGTGGCTTGCGCAGAAAAGGTCGGGTTGACTGCGATAGCTTTTCTTGAGTCAAATAATGGAGCTTTGGCTCAATCGCTTGCAGCGCTAGCAATGCGGCCTCGTCTGCAAGACCGGTGCGTGAGAAACAAGCGTTAGGACAGCCAGAATTTCAAAAATGCAGCATAAACTAGACCATCGTTAAAGGAGGCGATGACTAGACACAAGCAACAATATTCGTTGACAACTTACGTAAGTATAGAGTTGTTTTAGGCGCCTCGAACACCGCCCGCCGACATAGCTGTTTGTTAACGCGTCCGTTTACTGTTTTGTAGGTCAATGGTTCAATTCCTCGTCAAACATTTTTATTTTTTTTTTACGTGAGGGTTTCATTAGCTCCTTTTTTAACGACCAGGGTAAGCACCTGTTCCTTGCTTTCTATCACGCCGACATTTACCGCCCTCTTCCTAATCCCAAAGTAGCTCGTTTTCTCGCACGTTCTCTCTTGAGAAGCCCGCCGTGAAAACAAAACCAAAACAAACGTCAAACCTCTTTACAATATCAGTATATATGTCAAGTACTTTACTTGTATTCACTTTTTGTGTTTAAAAACCTTAAATTTAAGTTATAAACACATTTCAGACTTTGAAAGCAGAAAGATAATTACCAACATTACAGTAGTAAGACAATTTTCGTCAAACGTAGAGGTGCTGCATTTGAAGTCTGGCAACTATCTCTCACTTTTGTGTGTGTTTTTTCATGGCGTTTTGTGCCGAGTGGTTGGTGGCGTGATTTCATCTGTTTTATCTATTTCAAGCTTAAATCATAGTGATAGAAGGTTTATGGGTGATGTCTACCCTTCTAACCTACGCGTGTGTTGAACATGGGGACCCCGGAAGAACGATCATCGCCGGATAAAATACTGCGCGTCAAAAGTGGATGACATTGCATCAGAACAAAGCGTGTTCGTGTGTCCGCGCGATGAAGACGACAGTGAAGGAGAATTTTACGTTGGAAACATCGTTTTTGCTCGGGTAAGTACGCATTTTTTATTATTCTGTATTTGGTTGGGACGAGTTCTGGTGTTTATGGGTCAGTAATTCGCTAGACCCCCATCTCGTTTGCTCTGAGAGCCTACGTTGCCTACGTGAGTTAGTATACTTGTTTGGCGCCCAGTCCACCGTTTCCGCAGAAGTCAGCATCAATTTACGCTGAAGCTAGACCTTGGCTACGATGCTCGCGCTATGGTACACGGCTGCTAATAATTTCACATCACGCAAGGCTCTTTAACACCGGGGCGTTTGTTTATGTGTCTCTCAAACAGTGCCTTTGCGGTTGCAGATCGCAGTCGCAATTTCGCGTGAGTGGCACAACGCTGTGATTAGTCCTCCCTCGTGAATACCCGCGGTATACCAAGAAATAACATGAACAGGAGGTTCCCTGGAAGTGCATGTGAAAACGCGTACACGTGATTCCATGGCTGGCGTCTCTCCCCCCCCTTTCACGAATTCCGTGCAGTGCGCTTCGCAGCTATTGCGCTCGCGAGACCGGCGACCGTACGCCTCGCGGTCTTCGGTCCGCGATATGTGTGCTGTTCTCGTGAAGCTCGACAACAGCGAAATTGCCGTACTCGCTCGCCAACGCGCCCCGACAGCGTACGCGTCGACCGGGTGCTGACGGAGTTGTGCTGGAAGAAAAGCAGGCAAGAGATGAGGGCGCACGAGGTGTAGTTAAACATGAGAATTTACAAAGTGCAAGGTGGAGAAAATAGTATGCAAGGGCCGGAAACGGTGAGAGAGTTCGGGCCGCGCGCCAGCGAGCGAGTGCGGTAATTTACGTTGCCGAGTTTCACGAGTCCGGCACGAATATGACGACGCCCGTCTGAGAGTTCATAGAGGTATAGAATTCACATACGTGCAAATTGAAGGTGAAATGCGCGCATGTGGCCTCGCAGGGAGTTAGCATAGTCTCGGGGTAGTGGGGGAGATTTCACAACGCCTACGAGGCGCCTGCCGATTCTGTCGGAGTAGCTCTCGGGAAGTCTGGGGCTTGATATCAGAGGCATATGTATTGTTTAAATTAGTGCAGAAAATTGAGCCAATTCGCAAGTTCTCATTTTCGCAAAACCGCAGGCCATACAGAGACTAACAAGAAAGCTGTAGGCACTCACTCAACTCGATTTATATTGGAAAATTGAACGTGCAGATACAAGTCAGACATTGAAATGGAGGAGCCTCAACTATCACACACCAGTTCCGATTGAAAGCAAGGGATACAGATGAGCTGCTAGCATGCGTTCCATGCAAATTAGCTCAGTAGCTAGCTTTGCATATATCATGCATACCCCACTCACAGTACCTGCGGGTCTAATAAATACATTCTTACTGTGACCTAAATTTCACTTGGGGTGTTCCGGGAATGTTCTTATTAGTGCCTTGGAGGTTACTGTCTTTAAACGATTAAAAATCTACTTGATGTAAGCATTCGTGCTTTGTGTGTGCTCTTCTTGTATTTCAACAAGTGTCAGCACACTCACAGATTATGCACCTGCAGGTGCTGCTGCTGGCTGTCCTGGGTCAGCTGCCTTCCAGTCCCGTTTCAAAGGCTTTGCCAGGGCCTCCCTTGGCCAACCGACACTGCACCTGCTGTACCCAAGTACTGCCTGGCCTTTCGTTGGTGCTCCGTACGCTTTGCCGCCAGGAATGGTCATTCATCCATCATCTGGCCGCTTGGACCACCCGTTCAGAAGTCAGCGCATTTGCTCGACACATCGGTCCAGGCACTGCTGCCATATCGGTGCACCCACCGATTATGTATTTTCAGTTTAGTTATTGCATGTTGTGGAACTTGCCATGATGTATACCTGTTAGCAGTGCTGTGGCCTCTGATTATTTGAAACATTTTCATGAAGCAGTGCTGTGCGTATGGAGCGTGTCATTGCTTAGCAGAGATATTGAAGAGAATCTGGGGCTGACGACTAAAGGGCAAGAAGAGAAATTGAACTGACTTTGAAGCAAGTATTCGTATGTAATCAAGCCAAGCAAACATTTAGGATCTTTCGATATGGTTTTAAACTTGCAATACAAACAGATCATACTGGTAATAATCATACTATACCGAAAAGTACATCCCGCAGTCTGTAGAAGTCTGACAGCGCTTTTTTCGCAGTCTCTCATGACAGGCACTAATCTCAATGGTTGGAAGATAGTCGAGGTAGCACCAGTCTTTAAATCAGGAGACGGTACTTCACCATTAAATTTCCCTAACAAGCACCATATGCAAGGTCAGGAAACATTTCATCCACTCTCAGGTCGCTAATTATTTATAAAATCACAATATCACATTCGAGTATCACCACGGTTTTCACAAGGGTTACTTGAGAAACACAACTTTCAGGATTTGTTCACGATCTACATTGATCCATTGACACAGGCTTACAAACTGCGGTAGTTTTTCTCGATTTTTCTAAAGCATTCAATCGCATTGCACACCACAGACTACTTCTCAAACTTCACCCTAATGTCCTCACTTGAGCAAAAGATTTTCATTCTTCTCAAATGCAGTTTACTTCTAATAACTATATACTTCTTTTGCTCGTGCCACTTTGTTGTCCCCCCAGGCAGGTTGCTTGGTCTATCTTCCATGTTGCATATCCTCCCATGTAGGTCTATTTGCAGATGATGTTGTAATTTATCACACAATTTCTTTCAACTACTACCGTCAATGCTTTCAATCTGATCTTAACACAATTAACTCCTGGTGCTGCAAATGGCTAATGTCGCTTATCTCTAAAACAAAGTGCATGACTTTAACGGTGGCAAGTCCCGGATTGTAAATACTTACTTCATTAACAACAGCCTGATTACCTCTTGAGACAAAGGTGTTTTGGTAGGCCGGTAGGGGAGGGGGGATTGCATGGTGGATTTCAAAAGGTACATCGATTGGGAAAATAAGACGTGTGATTAATATTTTCATTTGCACTCCAAAACTCGCTTTATTTCATATGTTTAACCCACTGCCGTGGCAAGGGTGGTGTGCTGTGGAGGCGAATGTCGGTTAGATACCGCTTGGTGTAGCCGCTTTTCAGATGGAGGCAACACGTAAAGACGCCCGTGTTTGGATATTTCGATGCGCACAAAAATACCCAGATGGTCAAAATTAATGCGAAGCCTTCCCCTACAGTGCTCCCCATATCCCAAGTGTAGCTTTGGCGTGTTAAACCACCGGTTTTTTTTTTCATGTTTTTGGTATAGTACCAGCTGCTGTAGCAGGTGCAACTTAAAGGTAAAATTATACATAATGTTTCCAAGAGCTAAATATAAAGGCCATATTGAAGTGTGTTTATGGGTCTATCTCATAGCAGTAGTGAAAGGTTATATACTCTGGTGCAGGTTAAGAACGCCAATGGCTCATGTGGTGTAGTCCAGTGTTTGACAGAATGCCGTGTAGGCAGGTAAAAGCATTATTGCAGTGATGAAACGTAGGTCACTGACCAAGTCAAGAAAGCCATTTAACGGTTTGTTGCTTGTTCACGGTGAGCATGTGTCGTGGAAAACGAAGCTATATATTGGGCATTACGTGGCGCAATGAGTTTGTATAGATATGGTGCAGATTGCCATCCATTATGTTGATAATGTTGGGCGTCGTCTGAACAATGAGGGACTCGAGCAGTAATCGTTTGATAGATTGCACTCAGTTGTCAGTAATTTTGTCTTGTTCCAGTCGACCACGTGTCCCGTCCTCTCACGGTGCTCTGCCAGTGGACTTGTTTTTGCATGGCCCTTGTTCACTTCGTTCCAGTGCTGCATTAATCTTCTGTGCAGATTGCCCGTTTCGCCAATGTACACTGATTTGCATTCAGCGCATGGAATCTAATAAACAATACCCGGAAGCTTGGAGCGTGAGAGGGGGTCTCTCACGCTGACAATGTCAGAACGCAGCTTGTAGTGGGCACATGCACAATGTATGCACTGCGTGTCTTGAAAATGTGTGCGAGAGTTTCACCGATGTGTGGAACGTAGGTAATTGCTGCACGTTTTGATGCAGTCGTCCTGAATATAATGCCTAAAGCATTATATTTAGAAGAGGGCGACTAGCAAGAATCCACATTGACATTAGCAGGCAGAAGCGTCCACAAGGCCTGTGTCAAAACGTGCTGCAATTCTCGTCCTACACATCAATCAAACTTTCGCACGCATTTTCAAGAAACACATTGTGCACATCATGCAGGTGCCCACTAGCAAGCTATGTTCTGACATTGTCAGCGTGAAAGACCCCCTCTCACGCTTCAAGCTTCCAGGTGTTGTTTATGTTTTGAACAAAAAAAGTGCCATTTAAACGTGACACCTCCTTCCTTGCCGATTTCTGATGCCTGATTGTTCAGTTTGTGGGGATACGTTTAGCAGATTGCTCACATGTCTAACCTGTATTTGTGCTTGAGCAGTCAAACGCTGATGTTAGCAGTGAAGTAGGTGAAAATTGTAGTTTGATTGTAGTTGTGTGCAGATTACCTACATTGGTTAATTCGTAGAAAAGCAAAATTGAGGTAACCCTGCTAACTGTTCCGCATTGCAGCATTTTATTATGCGAACGTTAAGGAGTTCAGCTGCTTGTTAAAGGTGAAATAAACAGTGGCACAAAAAGAAGAGCATCTACTAAACAGAAATATCTTCACAATCGCAGGATGCCAACGGTCCGCCTACCAACTTGTGTCCTGCATCGTTTCTGCTGGCTGGAGCGGTTCATGGAGCATTTTCCAGCTTCTCAAAGTTTGTGGTCAAGCGCTCCTCCAAGTGAAAGATGCCGCAGAGGGATCTTTTGTTTTAATGCCACAATTTCACGTGCTCAGCAGCAAATTTACTCGTAAGGCTTTTTAAATATTCATCACCCAAAAGGGCATGTTACCTTCGTCTTCGGTGGAATGTGTCTGCACTCAGGTTATTTGTGACAGAAACAAGTGGACCACGTCATGAGAGTCATTGAGGCCTTGTTGATTGTGCATGCTTCTGAAATGACATTTTCATTAAGCTGAATACTTTCCACATATTACGATTTGTGAACAAATTATGGTAAAAGTCATGATTAGTTGTACTACACTGCAGGAAGGAAATGCCAACATACGTTTTAAGCACCTCTGATATTTCAGATCGTTGGCTGGTGAGCAATAAAACAAAACTGAAATTTTTTTAAAGTAAAATCAAATATTCGTTGTCACCAGTGCATGACCATAGTAAAAGCTATCTAGTCACCAAATTTAGAATTAGACACGAAATGCCAAGAAAAATAGGGAAATAAACTAGACAGCTGGCTACAATAAACCAATTTGTAAAACTCCTCAATGTCTATCAAGTGATGATTCAGGCGGGTTAGTTAAGATGTCAGTGGGTTTACACACCCAACTTGCAGGGAAGCACATGAGCTCCCAATATTAACATGTTTTTAGTGAAGACCGTCTTCCTTCATTAAGCTGCTTTGCACATTGATGCCAGTCTGATAAATGTCCTGAATTTTTGTTATGATCAATCTTTGTATGGGAACCATATATTTTTATATGATGTCGCTGTGTATTTCTGAAACTGTATCTAGTCACTAATTCCAATTTGTCGTGGTCAGGTTTTTTCAACTAATTTGTAGCTTTTTTAACAATTATGGTATATTTTGTGTGCCTAAAGGAATGCCTCATTGCATGTTTAGCCTATGTAGTGTTGAAAGCGGACATTTTGCTTCAAAGTGGAATGTCGGGCTAGCAACAAGGTACTTCGCGTGCTGCTCACTTTCATTTATGCCATTATTTTTTATATTATCATTTAAAATTAAAAGCCAACCAATTTGCTGTCGTTTTAATTTTGTCACCTACTTTATACTTTATTTTTTTTTTTTTTCAACTTTGTGTAAGGATTGACTATCCATATTTTTATGATACCAAGGCGTTGGACTGGGCTAGCTGGTACATGTTTGAATGGATGAAAAACCATAGGAAAACCCAGGACACAGAAGAGAACGACGGGACAAACTTGTGCCGTCAATTCTGTTTTAACTGTTTCCTGTGTTTACCACTGGTTTTTTATGCATTCAAACATTTTTTATGAGTTTGTTGAACAGTGATTAGTTTAGGTGTGTTCAAACAATTGTTGGCTGCGAAGGCTCCCTGTAGCATTTGTATAAGTGCTCTCTGCTTTTTTTTTGAGCCAATACCCCACCACCAGTCTTCATGAGGTGGTCTTTTGTAGAAATAAGTTGAAATAAATATTTGTTTGCATTGCTTTACCTGTTTTGAAAGAATTTCTTGTTCATTCTTGTTTCATTCAACCCCGTTTCAGAATCCTGCTTAAGGCATTTCCTCTGTTATTTTTTTTCAGAACCAGGAAGGGTGCTCATCCTCGGTTCTTGCTGAAGCAGCAGTATCCATACTTCACACGTGAGCTCTGAACACACAGTAATTATGGTATGAAACATTCTACCAGTATAAGCCTGCTTTGTAGACGTCATTGTAGATGTCAAAGCTCTTGACAGTGTAGTCCAATGTCTGGTGTAACGGGCAATGTCTACAACTTGTAAAAATTAATTTTGTGGCTATAATGTTTGTGATTATTTTAAAATGCACGTCAACTACTATTTAGAATCGCTGTCTAAATTGGCAGCCATTTTCCTGGTGGATACAGAAAGTGAAAAAGCGCATGTGTAGAGATTTCAGTGCACCTTAAATGTCCCAAATTTGCTAAAGCTAATCCAAAGCCCTCCTTGTGGTGCACTTCATATCCCATGTACAGTTTTGCGTAAAAACAGCTAAAAATTTATGATCAATTTAAACTTAATTTAATGTTTTTAAATGCAAATATTCTCAGTTTAAGCTGCCATATTTAGAGTAAAATATTTTGTAACAATTATATAGCTACCAAAGGTTTACAGAAAAGCTTTTTGCTTTTGGTTGTGCACCTTCTTATCAAAAGAAAAATGTTGTTAAGAAAGGCAGAAGAAACCCAACTATGGAAATAGCAAACCCTGAAGCTGCGGATAGAATGAATGTTTTGTAGAGAATCTTTTGCTGATTTCAGTTCTAGTCAACTCTAAAAAAGTCTATCGACGTAGAATGCTTACCGTGAGGCACCTCGTAATACTAGCCAAAACTAATGGGCCCTGGCTGTTGGCTTTTCATTTGCAACAGTGACAAATGACCCCACATCCACCGGCAGGGACATAATGCAAGGCACCATGTACAAGCTAGCCTCATGATAAAATAATGTTTTCTGAACAATGGCATTACATTTCAACCATGGGCTTCACCAGGGAACTTGTATGCATTGTTCTGTGATGTTTGCAGTTCTTGTTATTGCTATGTGGGGTCATCTAGTCTAAAGGTATGTTTATAAAACTCCAAATACCACCAAACCTTGCAAGTGCTGTACCATATGAATATTTTTCCGTAAAGCAAAAAGAATAATGCAAACGAAAATAAATGGCTTGGGTACCCAACTTTTATAAGTAGATTATGAGCCGCAGTACGGAGGGAACTATATTATGAGCCGCATTACGGAGGAAACTATACATTTTGCATTTGGTCTTCCTTGATATTGAACCTTCCTGCTCAGCTCAAGAATAAGGCACTAAACATTGCAGGTAGCTACCTTGATTGGAAGTTTGATGCAATACTAAGAAGCCAAGGGTTTTAAGGTTCAAGGAAGTTTTGTGTGGTTGAAGTGTTGCACACCTAATTGCTTTCACTGCACAGCATGGTTAGGCTCTGCAGTGAATCTCGAAGGATGTGTACTGCAGTTCGGCAAAGTGAACATATAATTGGTTTTTTACGAAGTTTTGGGTAATCAACTACCTCTAAAGTTATAACTGTACTGAGATGTGGCTCCTGACTTTTTAAATTGATGTTTTAACAATCGGTGACACAAGTTCAAGGAAATTATCAGCTGATGTTGAGCTTCAATGGAATGTCTCACAGAACCGAGCTTGGAAAGCACGAATGTTTCATACCATAATCGTGTGTGATATTGTGCAATATGTGGTCTCACACCTGCTGCACCTGTGAACCGAGGATGACGCACCCGTTTTGTACCCCTTTAGGTGGGTGCTTTTGCAGAAGATGCTCCTACAGATTGGGGTGCTAAGTAGCACCCTAGGATACTTTTAGGCGGAAAAGGGTGTTTATAAGGCACCTGTCTTCTGGGGTGCTTCACAGAGGGTGCTCCTGCGGCGACAAAATCCAAGCACCCTAAAGGGCGTAAAATATTCAGTTTTTAGGGTGCTCCTGCGGCGACAAGCTGAAGCACCCTTTTGGGCGTAAAAATTTTTAGTGTGAAGTGCAAATTGTGTGTACTCGAGCATCTAACCGCAAGTATATACAGGGTGTCCCAGCTATCATGCACCAAGATTTAAAAAAAGAGCAATGGCGTTACTCGAACAAAATCTTGTGCGTAATGTTTGCAGTACTGTGGAGAAGCGGGCAGTAATTTTTTCGTTAATGATACTTAACTAATTAATTGTAATTAATTATCTAACTCGAGAAATACTGTCCTAATCACTGAAGTGTCAATGAGGCACTTGTAGGTACCCACGAGGGGAATCTAACTGCGGTATTTCAAGCGACGAAATAATTGCGTACTCATTTATTCTGACTGATAAAGAAAACCCGCGAAATATGAAAAATACCACGTGACGGCGCTTCCGCGCGCATTGTAAAGCAGCGTCCCCAAATAAGCTGCTTGAAAGCAGCTGCTTCGCCTGCCACCCTTCCGAAGAGACAGCGCATCACCTTGATAATGGCATGCATGAAGGAGCAGCAACAGCAAGATTCGCGGGGCGCGTGTGCAGATAAGGCACAAACTCGGTCGCGATTTATTCTTTCTTTATTTTGTTTATCTCATACTGGCTAACTCAGAGACAGACTGTTTGAGGGCATTGCTTTACGATGCGCGCTAACGCGCGCGGAGGCGCCGTCACGTGGTATTTTTCATATTTCACGGGTTTTCTTTATCAGTCCGAATAAATGAATACGCAATTAGTTCGTCACTGAAAATACCGCAGTTAGATGCCACTCGTGGGTACCTACAAGTGCCTCATTGACACTTCAGTGATTAGGACAGTACTTCTCGAGTTAGATAATTAATTACGATTAATTAGTTAAGTATCATTAACGAAAAAATTACTGTCCGCTTCTCCACAGTACTGCAAACATTACGCACTAGGTTTTCTTCGAGTAACGCCATTGCTCTTTTTTTAAATCTTGGTGCATGATAGCTGGGACACCCTGTATAGAGTGCCGAAAACAGCTTCGTCCGCTGCCACCACCACTTAACGTGCGCGAACGCCTTGCAAGGAGTGCGGTCGCATATTAACGACAGTGGCAAAAACAACCAGCAGCCCATGAGTCACATCACCAGCAGTTTCAAGACAATGCCCAACGTCAGCATCAGCCACCGCCACAAGTAAGCTGGTCCTTGATCGCTGCTAACCCAGTTAGGGTACCTGAATGGTTTCCGCAATTGCCTGTACGACAAGCCCCGCTGCAGACAATCTTCATATGCAGCAGCTAGAAAAGGAAAAGGAGCAACTTAGAAAACAATTAGAGCTACAGGCAGCCCGCACGAAAAAACAAGATCAACACATTGAGGAAGTGCTGAATCACCGTGACACGGTCACAAAGGTGCCAACACAACACGTGGTTCCAACTGCGACCCCACTGGAGATGACGCAAGCACCACCCGATCTGCCAACACCAACACAGACCGATATAAGTAGGCTTGAAACGCTGAGCGGTGATCACGGAAGTAAAATTGCAACGATCAAACGAAGGCAGGAAGTCGCCGCGGAGGTGAAGCGAAAAAATCGCACAAAACGCGGGACTCTTCCACCAATAATCCGCCCAGTCAAATCACAACCGATGACAGTGGGAACCCTGCCAGAGATGGAAACGCTAAAAGCCCCCAGATTGTGCCAACCACAGTATGGTAGTGGAATTGCCGCTCGTATCGCAGCAAGAAATGTTCGTTACCCCTCTTGGCGTTTCAACACACACCGACAGTCATTGCAAGAAACGGATACTGATCAAGTAACACTCAGGGGATACCAAACATACACTGAAGACTTGAAGGCAAGGACGGCTGTCCTCATCCAGGCAAACGAAACAGCCCAAATACATTCCTTTCCCACCTCACTGGATTATAGACTCGTCGAACTCATCCCGGCCAGGAAGACACGAGCAAGCCTCTTCATTTTCAACATCTACAGCCCTCCGTCTGCACCACTCGGCGAGATCAATTTCCTTTTCAAAACAGTCAAGCAACGCACAAAGGTCATGCCCTTGTAAAATTAGGAGATTATAACCTGGGCGTATCCAAGAGATAACAAAAAAGGGTAGCAGTTATACGAAGCAATCCGAAAGAATAATCTACATTTGTGAATTGTCTTCAATGGGCCTACCAGAATTGGAAATAGTGTCTCCAGAGACACCACGCCGGGTTTGACGTTAACTTGCGGTGTTAAAGAGCTCATTTGGGAATGCCTGGAATAAACGCTGGGCAGTGATAACTGCGGCTCCTCCATAACACAGGCCAACAACAAAAGATAGGAACAGCCCACATTACTGATTGGCGGATATTTAGAGAGACTACATCCGGAGGCCCCATTGAAGAAATTGAAAATGGACGGAGCAGGTGTTGGAAGCAGCAAGAAAACAGACCAAGGAACTAATAGTAACTCAGGACTACCCGGTCATAGATGCACATCATTTAATATATGCACGTTTGGGAAGCCCGGCAGGGTCTCACAAAACGGTGGAAAAGACGCAGAACCAATCGGAAGCTCCTCATCCGTATCGCTCAACTGACTCAGGAAGCCACCGATTGTGCAAGACAGCTAAGTCAACAAAATTGGTCGCTGTTTTGCATGACACTCCAGGGCACCCTTGGAACTCGTCGCACGTGGCATCTCCTTCGCTCCCTAATGGGTAGCAAGGAAACTAAATCAGCCACGTCGCATCAACTTAAACGCCTTATTCACAATTATCAAGACACAGAAGAAGATCTTCTGGAAGAATAAAAAAAAACTGTGGGAAGACACAAGGGACAAGGCCTTACTACCCAATAAACCGTACATGGGTGGCCCCAATCATGAAATGGATTCTCCATTCACCACAGCTGAAATTGAAGCAGTGGTCCAAAAATTAACCGGGAATACTACACCAGGAAAGGACAAGATTCGGAACAAGCTGCTACAAATTTGGACACCATTGCGTTAGAGGCTCCATTAGAATACATAAATGAACATTGGATTCCCGGAAAGCTCCCATCCAAATGGAAACACGCGGACATTACTTTGATACCAAAACCCGGTAAGCCACTAGCCACAGCAAATCTGCGACCCATTTCTGAACACCTTGTGTTGGGAAGTTATTGAATACGTGGAACAAAATCACCTTTCCCCGTATATTGAACATAATTGCCATTTACCAACAAATATGTATGGATTCCGCCCCCATCTATCCACGCAAGATTTCCTCTGCAACTTAAAGAATAAATAATAGACAGGCCTTCCAGTTCGCACGAAAGATGCTTACTAGCTTTGGATAGCAAAGGTGTCTTTGACAATGTCAACAACCGAGCCATTCTTCATGGACTAGCATCAATTGACTGTGGACAGAGACTATATATGTTGCGGCCTTCCTGACAGGACGCACGGCAACCATCGGAGTAGGGCACCTCCGTTCAACAACACTTAAAACGACGCCAAGGGGCACTCCACAAGGTTCGGTGATATCACCGCTCCTATTCAATACAGCAACGAAAGGTCTCCCTCAAATGTTTTGTGACATCCCGTATGTACGGCATGCGCTAAATTTACGCGGACGACTTGACCGTTTGGACCCCTACAGGATCAATAGAGGAGCAGCAAGACGCTCTGCAATCAGCCATCGACAAGGCACACGAATACCTTCGAGCGCGAGGCCTACAGAGCGCCCCAGAGAAACCAGCTCTGCTTACATTAATCTTTGGAAAGGCTACTCAGAGGAAGAAAAGCATCCCTGAGCCAGAACTCATAATACAGGGCAAACCAGTTCCCAACGTCCCTCATTTCCGTATTGTAGGCTTGTGATTCCCAAAAATGGCTCAAGACTGCATACAATAGCCCCTCTCAACAGAACTCTCATCCAGCTAATGCATTTGATGCATCACGTGTCGAAAAGAAGGTTTGGCTTGGTAGAGTCGCATACCCTGCGCATTGTACAAGCACTGCTCATAAGCAGGGTCGCATATGGCACCAAATGCATTGTTCTTAGAACAACGGAGAAGACAAGATTGGATACTATAATTCGACAAGCTTACTTTAGGACTACCATCAGAGACACCAACGAAAAGGTTGCTTGAACTGGGAATACACAATACCTGGGAGGAGATAGAAGAAGCACACCGCACCTCGCACCTCTCAGGCTACAAGATTCGACATTCCATTACAGATTCAACAGCACAGTCGAGCTCTACCGACACCACGAAACATGCACCCCGTTCATAATAAGGCACGCCGCATCGGTAGAGCTAGAGCCATGAATGCAAAGTATGGAAATCACCCATGCAACCAGATGTAGCGACGCAGCCAGCCCGCACACGTCGTCTGCGTTGTTAAACGGCCGGTCAAGAAATGACAGCTATGACTGTACGTACAACCTCAACCGAAGCTGCAGAGGAAGTTGCGATTTCCCTGCCTACCACGACCAGCAAGGACTTCGTCACAGTACTGACTAACAAGCAGCATGTCGAAGTTATCAGCCGGGGCTCATCGCTACACCAGCACTGAACATCCTGGAAACAATTACAGAGCTACCTGATACAGAAATCGTCTGGGATCCTAGGTATGAATACATCGACGGTAATGATGCGGCTCACAGCGCTGCCCGCGCGAACACACACCGGGCTATTACCCAAAACGGGCCGTTCTCCGCCGGCGTCAAGACACTTCTTTGCTATTCACACGTCCTGGCACACTATAGGCTTGGCAGAACAAAATTCCCATTATCCACCCTTGTTTAACCAGACAAGAAGCCACCACTCTTCGGCCATTGTAGACAAATTCCTATCCCTACAGCACCCTCCTCCATTTTATCCACCCCAATCAGTATCCCTCCCTTTGCAATTTCCGTCCCACGCCCGGCACCCTGTACCACCAGGAATGGGAGTGCCAACAAACTCCAAAACTACCCCAAATCTCCTTCCAATCTTTTGAGCAGTGGATGGCTCGTCTGGTCGATCCAGACCTTGGACACCAGCGAGACTTACTAAAGATATATCCTGGACGGGAAGTCACCGCCTGGGTATCCCGGAATAAGGATTTCCTCCACCGGGCGAGTGCCCTGCCATCAGCACTTACGCGCAATAAATGTTCATTCTTTCTCTTAGTATCCCACACAGCCACTCACGGTGGTTGGCTGTTGAAGATGGCTGCTCTCAGAGGCTTACGACCGATACACCAATTGTCTTGCTATAATGCTTTCGCATTCAAAGCAAGTAAGCATTTTCTGTGCCCCCCGTAATTTTGCCATCACCTCCCGCGAAAGTTATACTAAGTTACGCCAGTTAACATGCGCTTTAGTTATAGTATATGTCTTTTGGAAATCGGGGAGTTTTTTTTTTTTGTAGCAACAGCCTTTGCGCCATTCGTTGGCGCAACAGTTATGCAGAAATTCCTGTTTTGTTCTTTCCTAGCGTCCACGTAGTTCGTACCTTCTTGTGTCTGCACATATACAGCCTTATAGGAACAACCTATGTCAGCCTAGTTCATCCAAGAAAATCACTCAATTTTCCGTAGTTTTATTCTGCCCATCAGTAAAAACACGAACAAGGAACCAGTCAATGTTTTGCGTTGTATACTCGACATCGTAACACCGGTGCAAAACGCACTACCACGGTGTGCAGCTGTAAGCCGTCCTGAAAACTTGCACAGGCTCAAACACGTCAGAACGCACAGCGAACGTGAAAACTTGGGTTTAAGACCGTGGAAAGAGGTGCATCGGTCAAACTGGGTGATGCCTCAACGACCGCCTGAGGGAGCACTGGTCGTCTTGCCACCCACTGCGACACATGCGGCTGCGAGCCGCTGTTTGATGATTGCCGCGTTATCGGCAGAAACGTGAACACGCTGACTCGAGAAATCATAGAGGCCGGTGAGATTGAACGCCTGGATGAGACTTGCATCAGAGTAGCCTCTATTGCACTCACGAAGAAGGAGATAGACTTATCTTAACAGAACACGTGCCGATAATGGTTGGCTCTGTGTTTATCCATGCCGGTTTTTCAGCGTGTTCTTTTCATGTTTTGTTTTCTTCAGTTTCGTTTATATTTGGCGTCATTTGAGAAAATAAAATCCAGTTGTTAGTCAGCACCTCGTGTCTCCTTTTGCTATCGTCCTCTGTCTTGTCGTTTAACAAGCACAGCAAACGTTTATTGATTTACCTTACTACCTAGATGAGGCAGTTTACGTTCCAGGTCGCTCAACCCGAAACCTAATCGTAGCAGCACAAAAGCATCTGTCATTTCTGAGCACCCGCGTGGGTGTTCGCTCCGATTACGGCACCGTCCACTGGACGTCTCCCAGACATTCGTTGTTGCTTCTGCAGCCATTGCGTTAGTCGACGCTTAACAACACGGTAGCCTGCGCTGATTTAATCCGAGCGTCAGCCCCACTAGAGCAAACTACAATGGGCCGAGAAGAATGAGCGCAAGCGTGCCGGTAACGAGCTCGCCTGTTCGGACGTCGTATATACGTAACCTCTGACGTGACCACTGACCGGTTCTGCGCCCACGCGCAACGGGCGGCTTGTGTCATGAACCGAACACGGACCACTGCCCGCTAGATAAGGCGGAAGGAAGAAAAATGATCCGTGCGTTGCCAAGATTAGCTCCGGGGCGACCTGGTTCTCCGATGGTGGCGCTGTAATTGTTTTTACCGGGGCGGGTCAACAATTACCTTGCAATCGAATGCTCGCGGTGCTTGGTTCCCTCTCGCCGTATGTGTGAACGGGGAGGCGGGTAGCACGTTCGCGGGCCCCCCGGGGGAGGAGTAGGCATACGTTTCGAAGCACGGATGACGTGAGGTGTGTTGAATTATCAGCCGAAACGAAACAGGGGCGGCTTCTGTCTGTTCTGAAACGGAGCTATGTTAAGGTACTTCGCTTTGAAGGCTGCCGGAGAGTTAAAGGGACCCTGCAACACTTTCGATAAGCGCTTTCACTCTTTCCCTCGCGTCTGGAAGCACTGCGAAAGCTATAGTTGTCGCCAGTACGGAGCGGCACTGCGTGATTAGCTCGTACCACCTTCCATTTCTGCTTTGTTTTTGTCGCTTTTTTTAAGTTGATATCGAAAAACGTGTATTGCTGCAACTGAAGGAAAACCGGCCAGCACAGCCGCTACATGGCCTTTGTGACGTAATTGGAGCCGTCAAAAAACGCCAAGATTGGGAAGGAGAGCAAAATCTTTTGAGCGAGTTTACAAGTTATTTGATGGACATAGAGCAGTAATTTTTGCCCGAGGTAATCTGCGACTCGCTAATCTAAGTACTGGGTGGGTTGAGTGACTATATGTATACGTTCTGCAAGCATTTAAGATTTCGAAATTAGTTGAAAGAAGTGTTGCAAGGCCCCTTTAACGCGACTACTTTCCGATCAGAGTAGTGGGTAATTTCAGTTTTCCAGTGATTGGACTAGTTGACACGTATTAATATTGAAAGCAGCCGAGCAAACTACCTACGGTAGACTCCCATTAAGACGAACTCGAAGGGACCGTAAAAACTTGTTCGCATTATCAGAAATTCGTCTTAAGCGGACGTTTTTTTTGCATTGTGGACGTTACAAGAGAGCAGAGGTGTTGTTCGTCTTAACCGTGGAGTTTGCCCTAACCGAATTCGTTTTAATAAGAGTCTACTGCACGTGGACACCAAGAAATGGCGAAGTAGTGGCGTTGCGCTGTCTTGTTGTATTATGTCCATCTTGTTGCGTAGTTTTGACAGGATCTTCAATATAAAAGTTGCGCTATATATGAAAAAGTTGTTGCTCCAAGAAAACTTCCCGATTGTAACAAAATAAGAGCGCGTATTAGCAGGCATAAACTTGCTATCAATATAATTTTCGCTGGAGGAAATCGTAATAATTACTGGGGGCACGTAAGTATGCTTATGTAGTTTGAACCTGAAAGCGTCATGGCAGTAGGAATTGATGAATCGGCCGTGAGCCTCTAACGACAGTTGTTGGGAGAGTGTTTGAAGGTCGTTCAATCGCATCAGCACCCTCAACGGCCATGCCAACATAACCTAACCTTACCTGACATAAACCTAAGCTAGAACTAACCTAAACCTAACCTAATGTTATTTGACATAATAGAACTAGTTTCTTTTGAAATTTTATTTCGGTCAAAACAGCGCGATGCGATCGAACGGCCCGCAAAAGGACTTTCCCACATAACGGTATACGATAGCTTCATAGAAGAAGCATGACAAACACGCGATGTAGCGACCGAGTATCGCCAGGGGCAGCTGTAATGCTTTCGAATTCAAAGCACGTGAGCAGACTTACGTGTACCCTGCAAGCCGTGTTCCGTGCGGCGTAGATGTGAAGTGGTCTTGTTGCAGTCTCGTTGAACTTGTTGCAGTCTCGTTGAACTTGAATATCCACCGCTCACAACCCCGGGTGTTTCGCCTCATTGGGTGCCAATAGTACTTGTAATCGGGTAAACGGTAAGACCGTGCAATAGCTCGGGCAGTGCATCGACCCCTCAGCCGAAGCGACGGACCCGGATGTGAACGCATGCGTGCGTTTTGAAAGGAGATGGCGCTTAATGCGCGACGCATTCTACTTTTAGATGCGAAGCATCTCATGGTCCCTCATGTCGTTGTCCCTCCCTTGTCGTTGCCGTTGTTGCACCGTCCACACCCCCACTGCGCATGCTCGGCTTGCTGAACGCCCGGTCCCATCTATGGCTCCTGGAGCGACAGTGTTGCCGGTGTCTTCCTGGGCCTGCACGAGGCGAACACGCTTCACGCGCCTTCGACGTTTCATCGTCGCCGGCAGCGGCGTGCTTCGGCAAGTCTAGGCGGGCCGTGATTTCAAGCAGCCCACAACCATCCGGGGAACGTGCATCGACCTCATCTTCAGCAACTTTAGGGTTCATCCACTACAACAGCCCTTGACTTTACATTTCACATAACATAAGGCGGTCATAATCAAAGCGGAACGCCAACCACAGCTCGACGTCACCTGCGTTGAACATGATGATGATAATGCTTAAATAAAGACAAACTCATACCACGTACAACGTCTCCCTCTCTCTCTCTCTCTCTCTCTCTCTCTCTCTCTCTCTTTAATGCCTCTCCACTCTAACATCCCCCCTCCCCTCAAGTGGGGGAACCCTGAGTAGTATGTGAAACAGCCATGGGGGCAACGCAATTTCCCATTTCGTAGTTACGGTAAGTGAAAAGTGTGGTAGTTACGATGGAAACCAAACGGTAAATATAACGGTAGCTACGTACCTCAACCTCACGGAAACGACGAACTGAAAACTAATGGGCACTTGAATCGACCCCACGCCTGCTTCGCATACTACTCAGGGTTCCCCTACGGGAAGATGGTGTAATTTTTTTCTCACGTTGTTTGTTGTCGCTGCAGCACTTTAGAAGCAGATTAAGTCCGAAATATCACGGGCACGACTCGTTTCGCGCCTAAAACACTCACAGTAACACGTACACTCTGCGCATAATGCTTTCGCATGTGAGAAGTGGTACAAAAAATTAGCAGTGGCTTAGCTTAACTATGCCAGGATATACGTAGCGTTAGCTAAGGTTCAGCTAGTTATTCTTAGGTTTCCTGGTTGTCTAGGGTTAGCTGATTATCATGCTTACTGCTGCTAAAACGATTTCCAATCCAATCCAATCCAGTCCAGTCCGGTCCAGACCAGTCCAGACCAGTCCAGTCCAGTCCAGTCACTGCTCCTCACGCATGCGCAGCACGGCTCTCCAGGAGCCACGCGAAACGGCTATCAAGCGGCTCCGGCGCAGCGTCAGACGTGGCTACTGCGCAACGGAGGCGCACAGCTGGGCACGCGCCGGTGCCAGTGCGTCTGCCGCGGCTATGACATCGCTCCTCTGGAATGCGCAAACCGGCGAATGTGAAGACCCAATTATCTACACATACTCCAATCCAATCCAATCCAATCTAATCCAATCCAATCCAATCCAAATCCAATTCCAAATCCAACCTAATACAATGCTCCTCGCGCTTGCGCAGCACGACCCTTCAAGGTCCACGCGAAACTGCTCAACGTCGGCCAGTTCACGCTACAAAAAATTACGCTACAAAATGCATTCTTTTCAGCCGCTCTGCTATACACTCATCCCCTATGAGGTTGGCTTCACTAGTGCACACAAGTGCATTGCTAGGAAGTCATTTCACCAGAGGCAATGTAAGCAGCTCTATATTAAACTAGGAAGCCCACAGGTCCCGATTTAAAAATGCCGAGTTCTTTTTAACGTAGGCTTCACTACTGCACCCAATTGCATTGCTAGTGCATTGAGTCAGGCAATTTAAAGTTGATTGATTGATTGATTGTGGGGTTTAACGCACCGACGCAACGCAGGCGATGAGGCGCGCCGTATTGGAGGGCTCCGCATTAACTTTGATTACCTGGGGATCTTTAACATGCGCCGAAATCTCATACACACGGGCGTTTTTGCTTTTCGCCTCCATCATAAAAGCGGCCGCCGTGGCCGGGAATCGAACCCGTGACCTCGTGCTCAGCAGCAGCACGCCATAGGCACTGAGCCACCGCGAAGGTGCGATTTAAGGCGAAGCTTTATAAGGCTAAGCGAAAGGTCAATGCGGTGGTCTCGTATACGCCGAAAACTCCTCCGGTATGCGCGAAAGAAGCCAGGTTGAGGAGGAGCTAGAAATTAGGAGAGAGAGATTTGCTGTGTGTATAGATGGCGTAGCCAGACTCGCGCATCTACCCACGCTGGCAAGTGGGAACGGAGCATTCCGAACAAAAAAGAGACGCCGACCAGTCCAAACAAAACGTACTGACGTTTCGGCTTCCATCACGGAAGCCTTGTTCACAATGAATGCATCACCAGAAGTGGGCATCACCAGATGAACGAGCGTGCGCAGATCGGGTTTAGATTTCCGTCGTTACGATTGACTGTGCTAGATGTGGTCTGAATGATTAGTGATTCCAGATGAAGCGGTGATGCTGTCATTTTTTCTGTTGCGACGATTCTTGCGTTGTCCAAATCAATCTTGTGGTCATTCACGATGGCGTGTTCGGCTAAAGCATTATTGCGGACGCTCTTATTCTTTACGTCACGGGCGTGCTGCTGAAGACGAGTCTTATAATTCCCTGATTCCCCGATATAAACACCGCTGCAGTCTGCGCAAGGTATGTCGTTTACGACACCGGGGAAACGCTCCTTGGGCAAGCGGTCTTGGAGTCTGACTAGCTCATGGCACATCTTTTTGGCTGGAACGTGGGCCACCTGCACGTCATACTCACGTAGGACACGTGCCAAACATTCGCTTGTTCCTGGAGTGTATGGTACGGAGGCTCGCTTCATCGGGGGAAGAGGCGCGTACAATCGAGGAGCATCGGAGGGAGCGACAGAGAGTCTCTCTCGCAGCGAGCTACTGCGCGACGTGCAGCTCAAGCGACAACAGCCGGTAGGAGCGCCCCGTGGTGCGGCTGAAGCAGCGTCACCGTGGCAGTACCAAGCGCATGCGGCACGTTACTTTTTTTTATTGCGATAGTATGTTCGTTGGCATAAATACTACGACACAGGTATAGATTAACCCCCGTTTCACGAAGAAACGCAAGGAGGGAGCGATGATGGGGTCCCCAAATCCACCGATGAAGGTCAGGTGCTCTGCCAGGGTGGAGGCCTGTGCCTCGGAGGTGTCTTGTTCTCGCCGCTTCCAATAAAGGGTAAGTCCACAGCAAATGTTCAGTGTCCGCATCTTCGACAGGAGCCGTGCAAAAGGGGCAGTTCTGTGCGAACGGGGCATGGTAACGTGGTGGCCGCTCCCGGGTAACAGCGGGAGAGAGGGCTACACCAACACGAAGTCTTCGCAGCAAGACCTCCTCCCAGTGAGCGAGTCTGCTAGGGAGGTCCGTTCCACACGGTGGAATTAGAGCTCGTGTGGCGCGACGAAGATATTCTTTCCTTTGGAGAAACTGTTCTGGGGTGTCTAGTGGCAGTAAAGGCAATGGTCGTGGAATAAATGCAGTGTGGCAGGCACCATCCGTCGCAATGTGAGCGGGGACAGTATTTCGCCGGACCCACGAGAGCCGCAAAGGGCAGGGGTACGTGTCGAAAAGTGTTTTGTTTCGTGCACTCTTTGAACTGCGCCCAACTTCATCCTTCTGCATGTAGTGGAAAAGCAGTGAATGTTTTGTTCTGCTTTTCGCTCGGTTCTCCGTTACGGCGTTTTTCTTAACCCAGACAGCGTCTTTTCCTTCGCTTTTTGTTGTGTTTGGCACCAGTCGCGACAGCGCGAGGCGTGCTCGGTTTTCTGAATCTTTTGTTTTTGTTTTGCTTTTTAAATCTGCCCGAGTTTTTGACACCGGGTTTTCTGCATGCTTTTTATGGTCAGTTTTTATTGATTTTGAAGCTAAAATAATCTGCATTTGCACTATTAAATGGTTTCATGTGTTAACTTCGGAAATTATGCACGAATTTTTGAGATATATTACTTCAAGCGTTTTCGCGGTGCGGATATATTTAGAATGCTTACGCATTAAAACGGTCGCACGCGGAACGCACTCGCACCCGTCTAGAGCGGGTGCATTCTGCGTGTCGAAGTCGAAGTGATGCGGTAACTGCTTCGTGGCACCATCCATCTTCTGATAAGATTGTGTAGCATTTCTTTATTTCTCTTTGTTTTAGGAATGTTCGACTGAAATGTAGGCGGCCTCCATCTCCTTGATTCTGGCGCGGGAGGTGGAGCCGATGCACGCGGTCCCCAGAGTCACCAGCGGCCAAGCTCCACAGGTCCTGCCTGTCCCCATCAGCAGGGAAGCCTGCTCCGTACTCCTCCGCATGCGGCTCGATTGCTGCAACGTGGCAGCCCGCTTGCACCGACAAGGCGGCCAGTCGTCGCCCACATGTGCTGACTGCCGAGAACCCGAGACCCTGGAGCACCTGCTCTGCTCCTGCCGCCAGCACGTTGCCCCGCGAGCAGAGCTTCGGGCCGCACTTGTGCGTATCGGGCTGCCCAGCCACACCCTGATGGACCTGCTTTCCCCGACGGGCCCCAACTCCGTCCGGCCGGAAGCATTCCGACTTCTCCTGGCCTTCCTCGAGGAGACGAACCTCATACAACGGCTGTAGCCGAATGCCTGCGGCCAGCCTTACGTACCCCTTATCTCTTGCTCTCTCTCCCTCCTTCTCTATCCCCATTTGCTCTCACCAATACCCTTTAATCCCTCTTCTCCCCTTCCCCCGGACTGGGTTGCATGCTGGTGAACTCCAAATGAGTTCAAAATATCCCCAGTCCAATTCTTTTCCACTTTTTGTATCAATAAAGCACTTACTCGCTCACTCACTTACCTAAAAAGGAAGGGTGTTGTATTAACTGTCTTGCAATCTATCTGCACACTACGGGGCGCTCCGAATCTCCTCACGTGGATACAAGATAGAGGGACTGAAGGGCACATTCAAATAAAACACTAAAGCCACAAGGGCTGATTAACACATAATTGGTACGCTTTTTGCGTTGGCATTTTACGCTAAATAATTTTGAAGTTTATTATCCCTGTAAGGGCCCTGTATGCTTAATTTGCACAAACAACTCGCAAGCAGAATGGACACCTGGAGGACGATACTCAAGACCATGCACACTGTGCTTCGAGCAGGTCGAAGCCACTTGTGTGGAATGCTAAAGGGGCCCTAAACAGGGTTCCAAAGGTTGAGATTTTATGTGCGCAATCATTGGAGTACTATCCAAAGAATATCCTGTCGCAAAAATCATTTAAAAGCGTCCAGTATTAGCCGAGCTATCGTTCATTAAAAAGGGCCCGCAACAAGGCCTGGCGCATTCCCTCTTTAACCGCTCCTCCAAAGCACTGTGGAAGCGGAGACGCCACCGACCAGGCGCAAGACCTGATCGGTGACACCTAGAGAAACAGGGTTGCGTCAAGAAGCGCGCAGCAATTGGCTCCGCTCGGCGGTACGTCACGCTTGTAGCAGACGACGGCCAAGCTCCGCCTACTACCGCTCAGCGGGGTCGGTCGGTGGCCGGCCCGCATCGAATGCTCCTCGCGTCGGCGGAAACGAGCGCAAACGAGCGTTTGAAGGCAAGATAGGGGGCTTCCACTGATCTAACTAAGTGGAGATCAGTGGGGGCTTCCTAACTCAACATGCTCGCTAACGACAATAATTGAAGATTGCCACCGACGCTAGCGTTAGCGTTTCGCGGTGAACTCGTCCCACCGAGGTCGGTGAAAAGGCTTAGCATCGCCGCAGTTATCCAGACACTGCTTTGCGAGGCCGCGACGACGACGCACCCCCGCGCAATCTTTCACTGCACTATCACCCTCTTTCGCGTATTTGCAAACTGATTTTCAGCAATAGTCCCGCACTGGCGGGCGGTGACAAGTTTTAGCTGCTGCGGTGTATGCGTTATCGTGCGTACACCGCACAGTGGGCTGCTTTCCGACCGAGCAGGCAGATGCTTGCTGCGGTCGCGCGTGTAGCGGCCGTTTGTGCCCGCAGAGATTTTCCGTGTTTTTCAGCGTTATTAATATCTTGTAAACAACTACAAACTCAGCTATGCTCGTGTAACGGATGGCGACGATAAACATTCGTCCGTGCCACCCGTGCAGGACGAATACGCCGTGCCACCGGTGCAGGAGCGCCGCAAGCAACCGCGTTTCTCCCAGAGCCGGGAACGCTGACTGGCTACAGCACTTAACGGGGCCCACCAATAGCGCAGCCGTACTGTTGAGAGCTTCGTGCGTCACACGGGTGCGTCACAACCGCTCTGTCGCACGTCACAGCGCGCAAGTGTGGCGGCAAGGAAGCGGTAGGTGAGCAAGGAAGAAAGAAGGCATCTTTGTTGCGTGTTTGTGCGGCCCCTGCTTTACGCAGAGGTGTAATATTTGGTATACATTGTCGTGACGGGGTTCTCTAGCGATTGCGCGATTGAAATGGCGACCTTCTGAAACCTATTTAGGGCCCCTTTAAAGGGGTACTTACACCAATTTTCGGTGTTAGTATTATTACACAGCTCGCTTCCGTTACTCAACATCATACCCTGGCTGAAATATGAGCGACCTGCAACGCGTGGAATATATACTTCAATTTTATCTCATTTATCGCGCCGTCAGACAGAACAGCACGCCGAGCGGAGCACAGCAAATGGACATCAGCGTGACATCACTCCGTGGGAAGGAAAAGAAGCGACGTGGCCGTGTTCCTCCAACGCTCATCAGAAACTCGTGACGTCACTTCACACTCGCGGCCCGGCGAGCGGCCATAGTGGTTCATACAAAGTTGTTATTGTATGAAACTCTATGGCGAGCGGCTACTGGGCGCTGGGGCGTACATACAGGCATAACCGCTGCCCAGAAAGATACTCTCGCCCATAACAAAGTTTCACACGCGGTAAACACTCCAATAATATAGCCCAGAATCGCAAAGGAAGTCGGCATAGGGACTTCTATTGAAAGCTGTCATCAAATTTCCGCCGCAATGGTTGACCTATACGCCTTCAGGCAGCTCAGCCCCTCAGCTCCAGCGCCGGAAAGGTCGAAACAATGCCTCCACGTGCTCCGTGTTGTTTTACGTCCATACAGAATTCTGAGGTCATACCGTGGTTCTGTCATATGCACCCTCCGGGCTGGAAGAGCGGGAAATCGAAACGGATGTTTTTCAGGCCGTTCATAATTAATTACCGCACGCTCAAACTTTTAAAGTGCGGTTTCGGGATCGCCAGGCCGTTAAGCACCGATAAAATCAATAAAAATGAACATAAAATTTTGGTGTCAGTACTCCTTTAAGTAAACTAGGCTTCCTTCCCAATAGCGTGGTACCGACCAAAGACCGTGAACATGGCCAAAGTCTTTGGTCAGTGACACTTTGGTCAGTTTAGACCATTTCTCAAGGCGATCGGAATTGTTTGATGTGCTTGTGCCTTTTCATCTTTCTTCTACCTTTTTAACCGTCCTTCCTGTCTTCGTTGTATTCAGTGCAGCCGGAGTACTGGTGTGTTTCATACCCGTATTACGTTAATATTTTTTGTTCCTGTTTCGAACTTGCAGCTCCGTTGCTCTTTGCTGTTGTTTCCATATATTGTACGTATATATTATTTGTACCACGTACTGCTGTGGCGTGCCTTACAACAAGCAGTTTCACCACTCATTAGGTCTCGATTAAAAGCATGTACTGCTGCGTATTCGTTTTTTAATCTTCTTTCAATAATTTATTCCTACACCTTTTTTATATATATTCATGAAGCTTGAACACCCGCGCCCCTCCCGCCCCTCGTCTATTGTACTAGACTACCATTTGTACCACTCCCCATGTAATGCCTCCACCAAGCCTTCACCCTTGAGGCATGCAAATAAAAATTGGTGCAGCTTGCACAAGCGGTGCAACGCTGGATAAACAGCAGAGCTGAGGGTCAACCTAGCTTCTCCCCACACTAACAGCGGATCCCAGGAGAGAGGGATCAGCCGGACTCCAGCAGTGCAAAGCCGCGTTGGACGGCCCTGTAAAGAAAAGGCCGTTAGAGTGTGTACAGTGTTTTATAATGATGGTGATGATGTTCCTTGGAGAATGTCTGGGTATGTGCAGTGTTTTGTTCAGCAGCAATCGTCATCGCCTTGCGACGGCACAGCCGCTTACAGTAAATCATTTTGTATCGCGCTTTCGCCTCAGTCGACCTCCATTTCGTCAGCTGGCCCGGTGCCGTCTCCGTAAGTGAATTTTGAAGGGCTGGATTGACAGATTCATCGTCATCATCTTCGGCGCGACGGACCCGTGGCGCGCCGTTCGCTACAACCCGACGGCGACGAAGGCGGGACCTCCTGGACGACGCCAGGCGGTCGCCGCGAGGCACGCGCTCACATGCGCTAGGGATTGTCTGTCTACGACGGACGAATTTTCGTCGGCCTAAACATCTCCGCTGTTGAAAAAAAAAAAAACGCAAGGTTACGTGCATTTCCTTTGTTTATTGTGGGTAAACATGGAATACAATTGTGAGGTATGCGTTAGGTATGTTCTACCGTTTTAATTCGGTTTACTTCCCTAAAGGACGTGGGACTATCGTGACTCACGTAAGCACGAACAGACATTTCTGGAGTCAAACAGAAATTATTTTAGGAATGGTCCGTAACACTCCCACAGGTCCGTTGCATCAGATTCTATACAGCCCTTATAAGAAGTTTCTTTTTTTAGGCACGTACGTGAATTGCACTATGTACTCTGAGCACACCTATATAGCATTCTCAAGACGTCCCCTAGATTCTGCTGGTTCACACCCATCTTTCATAACATTTTCCGTGCGCACATTAACAAGTTCTAAGAAGTCCACATGAACATACCTTCTGAACCAAAGGAACGAGATTCAAAATTTTGCACGCGAGCTAGGGTATCGTTTCGCGTTTTTTTTTGTCTAAAACGTCTACAGTACGCTTCAGAAAAAGCTGATTTATTTAATAAATTCAGCCCCTTCAAGGTTAATGACATAGCATTCTCACACGTGATACCCGTGCAATTGGCACTCCAGGCTAGTTGACTTTTCATTTGAAGTTTAAATATAATTTATGGTTTATAATAAACGCAGCGTCAAAGCTTTGCGTAAAGACGTTGGGTGAAGAATACAGTTGGAGTCTGAGCGTTGAATCTGTAAACCGGTTATCCCGAAGAACGACTGCAAAACTTTAATAATTTCAGAACATACTTATACGGGAGGTTCCCGTTTGAACCCATTCCCATTTCATCCTTCCCTCTTGTTCTCTCCCGTTTCAACCCGGCGCAAAACGACCTTCCCGTTTCACCCTTTCCCACTTGGCCCGTCCCCGTTTGAACCCGTTCCCATTTCAACCGTCCCGTTTGTTCCTTTCCATTTCAACCCGGGCGAAAGAACCTTCCCGTTTCGCATTCTCACGTTTAGCCCCTTCCCGGAATAACGTACCCAGTTTATGAAACGTTATAAAAACATTTTCATACTGTTTTTTTCTTTATTTCCGTTTGTTCACAGCCGCTGCGATAGCATGCTCAGTACATCCAGAGTCCTTGACTGCTTTTCAAACCTGGGCTTCACTTTTTGAATATACAGACGACGACATTCGGTTACAATTCAAGTCATACCAATTAACAAATCTTTCCATCTTTTAAATTAACAAACCCTAACAAACAAATTAACAATTAACAAAAATCTTTTAAATTAACAAACCAATTAACAAATTAACAACATATTAACAAATTACAAACACGTCGCTTATGAAAACGAAAACAGCGAAATACCTAAATGCACTTAACTAAATGTATTTAGGTCGCGAAGGTCGCCCTGCGTCTGCCCTCGTATGCTCTTGTTCGGTCGACTGACTCTCGTCTCTAGATTCTTTAGATCCACCCCCAAAACACCAGGCACTTACGTTTTATTACATTAAAACGACGCCATCAAGGACGTGTCCCGAAAGAGTGTGAGGAGGAGCTACTAACACACACGATCAACCAAAGGTTTACAAACAAACATATATTTTATCCACACTCTAGAGCTAACTTTAACTCACGCTTCAAGATATTCATAAAAGGACGAGGAAATAGCTAATAAAAACCCCATAGCAACTTCGAGCGCTGACCATCGACCCTCGGGCGGCCTCTATAAGTATTGTTCTTACGACGCGCGCCGAAAACATGCTCAGCGCCGAAGGAATTTCGGCCTTTGTCAACCAGGCGTGTCCATTACAAAAGCAGCTGTCAGTCCCTCGTCACATATGCCACATCTGGCTATAAAAAATCGCAGTCATGAGAAGCGGCGAAAATTATAAACTTAGCTTTGCGTTTTATTGATTCTGTTTATTCCCGTCACTCTAGTGTACTCAATTTGCATAATAGGACAAACCTTCGGAAACTTAAGCAGCGCAGGGTCGTCTCTAGCCTAAATTTTCTTTACTACAGAAACTTAAAATTGTCGTGGGAATACTACCTCCACGGGCCTTTCAGACGTTCAGCGAGAAGGCATCATAGTAAGATAATTAGGCAGCCAATCAGCTTTACTACTATTCGAAAGTTCTCTTTGTTTCCTCGTGCAATTTCTTACTGGAATACGTTAACTGAGCTTCTAACTCGGTATCGTTAGCTATTACATATTTATGTCTTTTGCTTATTTGTGTTGCGCGTTTTTAAACTACGATAACCAATACTGTTGTGTTTTTATGTTCACTCCTGCATGAGCCCGACCAGGCCGTAAAGTATCGGTAAATAAATAAAAAAATCTGCGCACTACTCACGTAGGAAAGGCATTAGTAGCCAATTCTCAGATTTCTGCACATGGTTTTGCCTTTTGTAAAGTCTCTCTTACGGACATCCTTGATCTATAGATCTCTCGAACCCGAAGACAAAGCTACGCTCCAAACAATGAGCATAAGCGCTGCTGATAAACAAATTTCAGCCGCACGTACGGACACCAACTGCAGAAAACTCCAATGTGTGCATTACTCAAGATATTGGGTATCTTTCTAGTACACTTTCGCCGCTACAAATTTTGTGTCAAGAGAACAGTATCGGCCTAAGGCATTCGGAAACTTTTATCGGCCGGAAATATCGGTCGATTCCGGAAAATTTGGTGCATACAAGTTTTTAGTGCATGACCCGTTGCTTCTAAGCACGTTTTGGGGAACAGTTTCGAAGACGGTAACGCATGTTTTCAGAAATTCAAATGGGTTGAAACGATGTGGGTTCAAATGAGAAGGGCGCTTTGGGAGCGGGTTGTAACGGGAAGGGCGTTTTGGGAACGGGCTGAAACAGGAAGCGCCGAAACGGGAAGGTCTATTCGGGAACGGGCGCACACGGGACGGGTCAAGCGGGAAGGGCGTTTCGGGAATAGGTTCAAACGGGAAGAGGTCAAACGGGAATGGGTTCTTTCGGGCTACACCCACCTCTACTGGTACCCGAGGCCCCGTACAGCAAACGCACGTAAGTGCAGGCAATAAAGTAGGAAAAATGCATCAAAGGCTATATTTATAAACTCATACAAAGCCGCCCGCGTGGAGCACATATTTACGGAAAATATAATAGCCCCAGGAAAACAGGTGCGCGTAAAACTCGGCACACACACATTCGCTATACTGATCACGGAAGTCGCCCAGTCGATGGATGCATAAGCGTGCACGCGCCATTAACCGGCCGTTAGTCTGGCCACATTTAGTAAAGCGAACGGAGCAGTAGAAACGCGTTAAAGTGGACGTCAGAGATCTCTGAAGACCACCGGTATGCCGTGTGTTTCCCGCAGCCGAAAGTCAAGCCGTATATAAAGAAGCGAAAGCGGAACTAACCACAGGAAGTAACTACCGCTGCGCCCTGCTCGTGACGGCAAAAACAATGGAGTTGAGGAGCGCACGCGGAAGAAGCGCATTCACACACCGTGCCCCGTCACGCGTTTTACGTACACTGTATCTTGGTTTTATGCGACCATTCCCAAACCTTCCTTCATTTAAACTCAATTGTATTAACTGCTTTTAGGGTGTTTTTTTTCTTCTGGCGTCTAAGCTATATCAGTACAAAAGACCTTTCGCTCTAAAAGTATTTATTCGCCTTGTACTTGGAGTCTGTTTCCTTAATATAGACAGCAGACGACAGCCGAGCTGATCACTGGCGCCCTCGCTGTGAAATGTCATTGAAGGGTCCCACTTTGCGTGTTCCGTATAACACGTGCGAGGGCTAAGGTTCATTCAACGAGGGCACAGTGATTGAAAGTAGCCCACAGGAATTACCCCTGTGAACATTGGTCTACGTTACACGGCGTTCTGAGTAACCGGATATCTGTTGCAGTAGCCGAATTTTTTTGTCGCAGAGTCGATGTATGCCTCGTCCTAGGGGAAAAGTTTTCCGTACGCCATGAGGTCTCTTCACCCACACCTCTCTCCCCCACAATCTCTACCTAATCCCCTTATATATAATCTCAGCTAAGCAGCAGCAGCCAAGGCAAAATCATGAGCGATTCCACTCTGTGGAGGGGGACATACCAAGCAGGTTAGTTTGCAATGCTGGTTCCCCTGAGGAAGGAACAAGCTCTCCAGGGCTCACTTTAGCACATCATTAATGGCGAAACAAAGGACCCGTTCGAAAAAACAAACATAAATTAGCACCTTGCTGTATTACGCTCCCTGCGGGCTGCCACATTAGCCGAAAAAGCTCTGACTACTCGGAATAGAGCACCACATATAAACGTTATAGATTCAGACCGCGATGACAACGCCGGCAATGCTGTAATTGCCTAGGGAATCACGGCATTGTCGTTGGGGCTGGAAAACAATCTCGGCGCACCGCGTGCTTGAGCTATTGAGCGAGATAGCCGCCCAGCTCCCCACCCGACGAGTGTATCATCGTCATCCTAGCGACGTGACTTCTTGCAGACTGCCTGCAGGCAACGGCTCGCCAATCGTCTGCATCAGCGTTGTGCAGACATAATAGCGGGCGCGTTATCTCCAACTGCGTACTGTTTCGCATAGTATTGGTTACCGGAAACGAGGGTAATGAGCCCGCTCACGTGCTCGCCCAAGCGACAGAACTCCGGTCACACGGTAAGCCTCGTTGATCTCATACACACATGCGGGCTATCCCGCAGATACTCCAACACACGAGTCTACCCAGCGGCCCTCCGTTCCCAAGCAAAAAGCGACGCGTAAACCCCTCGTGAAACTAGTACTAGAAGACATACGGTACTGCGAAGTCAAAGTCAATGTAACAGCACTGGCGAATCTACACGTTACATCCGCTTCCTCCAACTCCCCAACCTGTCGCCCCCTTTGCCCATACCTAACGTGTATCCACCGCTGGAACTTGTTTACGTCATTCTTACCTCAGTTATTTCCACAATAATCTAGGTCACCGCGATTTATTTTGGATGGTCCGGAACCGCTCTAGAGTAGATCCGTTTTTTTTTTGCCCATGGAATTTCTATTGCTATACTCGGTAACAACTTAAGAACGGCACCGGAAGTTGCCGCTGTGCCTTATCACCGTAGCCGGATGTTTCTTCGCGCGGCGCAAGTACGGCGTTACTGGGAATATTTTGAACACGGCGCGAGCCGTTCCCGTGATTTTGTGGCCTTAATATGCTTCTAAACGACTCCAGCGACGACAAACAAACTGCGCGAGACAAGGCAAACGATATCACGCATTCATAGCAAACCCCCTTCAAAACGCGCGCGCACTGACGTCACGGGTCCGGCGCTTTGGCGGAGTGATACACTACATGAGGGGGTGCCGTTCTTGAGTTGTAACCGAGTATAGAACCATAGAGTTTCTTAGTAAGTATACTAGAGAGGAAACTTGCGCCTCGTAAGCCATGTCGTCGTGGAGGTTCAAGGGAAGACATTCTTTTTGGCTTGAGCTTGGCATGACAACTGGATTCTTAAGCGGTTTTTGGGATTTGCTTTCTTCACTATGCCTTCACACGTTTACGAGCTACAAGGAAGCCGAAATCCTCCCGTTTCTGTGGTCGCCGTGTTCAGTGAAACAGCGGGCAATGCGTGATCGCACCTGACGTTGCTCATGCCGCAGTCGAAGGACGTATGACTGAGCGGGTAATAAGCCGCCGCGAAATTTGTAGCCGACGAAAAGAAGAAGCAAAACGTACTTCGACCAAGATAAGATACGGCAGATACGGGCGCTTGTATGCGTCCTATCTTGTCATCGTACACGACTGTTTAACGCCACGTTTTCATTTTTGTTGTTAAACTAGCTGGCGGTCGCGGTGCACCGGTTCACCACGAAGGCAACGTTTTCAAAGGCACGCTCAAAAAACTTTCGAAACTCTTCAAACACCTTATTTTTTGAAATAATGGTAAAATTAATAAAATCACGGTCTCTAATGAGTTACCCCCCAAATAATAACATTGTTCGTAACTACAACCTTGGCCTGCGGAATAGCAGGCACAACCAATCCGGCAAAAATACGCTTTACTTCTTTTCTTGTTAGTTTTAAAACAGCCTGTTTTTATTTTCCACTTATATAATTCAACACTATTCTTCGCGTTTTTGTGGCACTTTGTTTAAATTTGCGGTCACTAAAACGTTTCAATCCAAGCCAATGATGAAACTAAGGCGAGCGCGATGTATAATGGCGGCCCATGACGACACAGACGACCTTGATGTCAGCCGCATAGACGCTAGCGCCAGATTCCTCTCTAGTGTATACTGTAAGAAACTCTATGTATAGAACAGTCCTGCACTTCCCACGAACTGTTAAAGGGACAGAAAACCGATTTTTGTTTAGTGCATGTCCTCTAGCTCACATGGAAGCCAGCGTTTTATATACTGGGGTGACCGCAAGGAATTCCTAATAAACAGGCGGAAATAATTTCAATGCTGCACTAAAATATCTGAAATCTGAAAGGTGGCGCCACGTAGGGTCTAAACGTGGCACTACCTCCACCTTGTTCGACGCGGGATTCAAAGACCGCATAAAGGAATAGAAAAAGTGGCACGTTATTCTTGTTTCAGCCGGGGACAAGTTATTAGACACCTCTTCTTTTATTAATCTCAGGTGCAGTCGAAAGTGTGTTGCAGCACGGCGCACTGTCACGGTTGCCACCATTACTCTTGGCGCACCACGTGTATGGCTGGTAGACTTAAAAATTCCGATGTCGAAAGTTCTAGGTCCCTTTCCCCAAAACTGTTTCGGGTTAAGGCGTTTTAAGTGATGCCCTTTTGTTTGGCATAGAGGAAATATACTCGACAAAACTCGGTTGTCTGTCTTTAAAAACTACCCTGGACTACCCTGGACTACCATGGACTTTAAGAACTACCCTGGACCTATTATCGGAAGTTATGCAGGCCGACTAGAGAGCGCCCGCGCAGTCAAGTTTTTTTTATGCCACTTTACATCGTCTTTACTAACTCATTTTCATAGAATAGGAAAGGGTGAACAAACGAGAAGACGCTGCTCCCCTTGGCTTGAGTACCCTCCCACCCAGAGACACGTTATGTCCCTGTTATGGAGTGTTGCCACCCTCAATTAATAAAAATAAACAGAGCGACCCTGGAGTTTTACTGAAGCCTACCAAAGAAATCCCAGAGAAAAATGAACCGCGCAGAGAGTAAAAACCCGTCTACAGAAAAAGCGCTACGCTTCAAGGCTAACCTTCATTTCACCTTTTCTGCAGCCACTGCCGTACAAAACCTCTCCAAGAACCGAAGCGACTTCGGCAAGGTTTCAGCGCAAGCGAAGAGGTTGCGACGAGAGGCGAAGCGTAGAATCCGAAAAGCGAGGGGTCATGAAAGTGAACCCGAGTAGCAAGCAAACTCTCGCGTCTGCCGTTCAACGCTGGATAACGCCAGCGGCGGACATTCCCGACGACGATGCACGCACAGCAAACCACAGAGAGCGCGAGCAGTTCTTTCTCGACCGTAACTGCTTCTCCCCCCCTCTTCTCCTTCCCCGATTAGATTACGGCGTTTTAAACTCGGCAGAGCGTGATGCCGAGCGCCCACAGAAGCGGCGGCACGGGGCACAGATCGGAATCGGACGGCCTTTTCCTTTTGTTGGCGCGTTCCTTCGCCCTTTTCCTTCCCTCCTTCGTCACGCGTTCGCAATCGCTTTCGCCCAACGCCACCGTCTGCACCCGAGTCGTTCTGGGTCGTCCCAGATCGGCGCCGCCGCGGCAGCCTTGTAAGACTACCGCGGGGACATGCTAACCATAGCGCGTCGTTTCCTCCAGCGGCGTACAGTGCGCGGCTGCGTCACTGGATGGCGCGATGCGACCTCGTATTTGTCAGCAAAAAGGGTGGAACTGGAGGCAGTTGCCTCCGTAATGCCTACTGTTAAAGGAAGCTGTCGTCGGCCAGAGGCCTACTAATGGCCACTGCGATGTAACGCCGGAAGTGGTTTGTTCATTGGCTATTGGCAACGGGTGCGAAAACAAGAAAGAAAAATGCAACAGATAGATAAAAATCCTGGAACCCATTTGCCGACATCACGTCACTTTTATTCGTCAATAATAATTATGCTATTTTTATTATTTAAGCCGTGTTAAGCGTTTCGGTGGTGTGTTATCTCGAAGCCTCCTGTGCAAGTTCCACTTCGTGTATACCAATGGCAGACGAAATATTATTACCCTAGAATTTCTGCTTACGGTTTCCATATACTCCAGTATCGACAGCAACTCTATATTAACATGAAGCATAAGGGAAAATTAGCGATCAGTTTTTGATACGTAGACCCTATTGGAAGAACTCTGGCTGTTTGCTACCACGACGAGTACACCGTTATTCTGCTCTAACGTAAATTCCGTCCTGTTAAATTTTTGGCAGGGCGCTGAGGGAGGGAGTAAAACACTTCACTAAAACGGGGGGCATGAAGCTCTGGGGGGGGGGGGGGGTTGTAAGGATGAGGGGGAAAGGGGAATTCACACAAGAGACACAGTTCCACTCTTGGTGCCCTATTCCCAAAAAGGCACGCAGCTTGTTACATTTTTACGCGCATATTTGAGTCCATTCTTTTTCACCAAATTTGATTATCTCAGCAGAGTGGAAGTCTGCTGAGATAACCAGACCAGTCAAAAACCAGTGAAAAAACACGCTACACACGAGCAATTCCAGTGATTGTCCTTGTCTTGCCTCTGCTCGTGTGTAGCGTATCTTTTCAATGGTTTTTTCCTTGAACATGATTTTCCAGTAATTGTGCTTGTCTTGCCTCTGCTCGTCTGTAGCGTATCTTTTCAATGGTTTTTTCTTTGAAAATGATTTTCCAGTAATTGTGCTTGTCTTGCCTCTGCTCGTGTGTAGCGTATCTTTTCAATGGTTTTTTCCTTGAACATGATTTTCCAGTAATTGTGCTTGTCTTGCCTCTGCTCGTCTGTAGCGTATCTTTTCAATGGTTTTTTCTTTGAACATGATTTTCCAGTAATTGTGCTTGTCTTGCCTCTGCTCGTGTGTAGCGTATCTTTTCAATGGTTTTTTCCTATAACATGATTTTCCAGTAATTGTGCTTGTCTTGCCTCTGCTCGTCTGTAGCGTATCTTTTCAATGGTTTTTTCTTTGAACATGATTTTCCAGTAATTGTGCTTGTCTTGCCTCTGCTCGTGTGTAGCGTATCTTTTCAATGGTTTTTTCCTTGAACATGATTTTCCAGTAATTGTGCTTGTCTTGCCTCTGCTCGTCTGTAGCGTATCTTTTCAATGGTTTTTTCTTTGAAAATGATTTTCCAGTAATTGTGCTTGTCTTGCCTCTGCTCGTGTGTAGCGTATCTTTTCAATGGTTTTTTCCTTGAACATGATTTTCCAGTAATTGTGCTTGTCTTGCCTCTGCTCGTCTGTAGCGTATCTTTTCAATGGTTTTTTCTTTGAACATGATTTTCCAGTAATTGTGCTTGTCTTGCCTCTGCTCGTGTGTAGCGTATCTTTTCAATGGTTTTTTCCTATAACATGATTTTCCAGTAATTGTGCTTGTCTTGCCTCTGCTCGTCTGTAGCGTATCTTTTCAATGGTTTTTTCTTTGAACATGATTTTCCAGTAATTGTGCTTGTCTTGCCTCTGCTCGTGTGTAGCGTATCTTTTCAATGGTTTTTTCCTTGAACATGATTATCTCATACCTCCCACCGAGTCAATGGCCTTCTTCTACTCCCAGTCCCGTCTCTCGGTAGCACTTTGTGACCCTGGCGGGCCACCTGTGGTCAGTTCTGGGCATTGGATGCCGATCCCGATTGCAGTTCTTTCTGAGCTACGATGTCTTACACCCGTGCTACACGAGCGTTTCAAAGGCCTTCGAGGCGAATTTCATTTGAGTCAAATGGAAACTTTGAGCTGCTACTTGACGTTTTTTAAAGGCCTTTGGTTGAAATGCCGTTTGAGTCAAAGGAGCACCACCAACGGCCTTTGAGGTTCTCAGAGGCCTCCGAAACGCGAACGGTCGTACTCTCGGGAGCAGTTTTTGCATGCTGTAATTACAAAAACCATTATTTACAAGTAAAAATTGGGGTTTAGAGTGAACAATCTTCATAATCGTTCACTTGTTTTTTGTTTTCCATCACTCGCTCTGCGATTACTACGTAACTTGGTGGAAATAAAAACAGGCACTCGCCTTTTATCAAAAAACCCAAATAAACAGAACGACGTTTCGGAGCCCCTACGGCCCCCCTTTTTCAAGGTTCCCCCGGGGCCCCTACGGGTCCCTTGTTCACAAACAAGGGACCCGTCCCCTCGCCTGAATCACCCTCACCTGAAGAGGTTTCGTCGAACCTTGACGCTCAACAGCGGCGGTGCAAAAAAAAAGAAGAAAAAAAAAAAACTGGCTGTCAGTGCATCTTTTGTGCGCGCTTGTGTGGCACTAATAATTATTTTTTTGCCCATTTTATCTCTAAAATTAAATTTTAAGGAGCGAAACAGAGCAGCAGTGGTGACACCAGAACATGGCGGGTGAATGCGAAAACTTTCAACTTCTTTTGAGAATTCTCGTGTAGATCGGCGGAACGGCTTCCAGTTCGAATGGCATTTGAAATTTCGGAGGCCATTCGACTCAAATGTCCTTTCAAACGCTCGTGTAGCATAGGTGTTACACCTGAGTTTTCTTTGTAATCGAACACGCTCATTCCTTACCCCTATACTAAAGTCAATCTTTTTCCATTGTTCGCGGCCGACCTAATTTTTCTTACAACGTGCTCTCTAAGTCCCCGGCTCTTGCCCCATAAATATTATCCCCGTAGTACGTTCCATGCGCACGTCTGTTTTACTCCATTCATTAAACGAAGGCTACCGCGAAACTTTGCAAGCTGTAGCCTACTGTCATTCCTTTTTTCTCGGTATGATATTAACGCCTTGCGTATATTAACGAAAACGAGTTGACAGAAGAGAGCAGGTCGAATCTTCCAACCATAGCGTTTTGTTCGTAGATTGGGACAACAAAGCAATTTAAATAAGCCGTCTTTTTTTTAGGTGCAAAAAGTCAGCACCTCGATGCGACACGTTCACCGGCGATTGGATACATGTGCAGGCCTGAGAGAGCTTCAGTTCAGTGTCAGGGTAACAAAGGTTTGGTAAGGATATGTTGAAAAATTTTGAACATGGACAGAAAAACACTAGTGGCTTTGTATTATGCATATTTCTTTCCGGAATAGACATATTATTTTCCGAAACTGCGGACCACAGGAAAAAAAGGATTTCGCAAAGCTATCTTCTCGAAAAAAGATCACATAAATAAGTGTGAACGAGTGTTTAATACTCATGCAATGAATCTGGTGCGTTTCGTTGGAACGAGTTAAAATGCAGTACGTTGATCCCTTTAGAAAAGCGCACAAACCTCTGGTTAGACAACGCATAAAAGTTTACTTCCTGAGTTAATCAGTCTCGCAAAGCACAGAGCCATATACTTCGTAACGACGCTCCTGCACAACTGATAAAGGGGACCTCACACTCGGGAGACCTTCGGCACGATGGAAAGCCTTGGACGCTTTCAGGCGACAGAAATCTTGTCCACGAACCGCAGATGCGGGGGGCCGGTGTAGTCTTTACACTGTGAACAGCATATCGTTGTCTCCTTGCGTACATTACAACAGATTGTGAACGACGATACACGCCGCCCAACAAGCTGGGGCTTCTTCCGAAAAACCTTCGAGAAGAATGCACGCCATAATAGAACCAACTTTCTTTTTCCCCTTTTCGAGTTCCCAGGCTTCAGATATGACCGAATTCTTCTGCAGTTCTGCCCTCCTTTTGTAGCCTAGAAAGATAATAAAGCCCTAAGCCTTCCTGTCAGATTGCATGGAATCTTGGATTATCCACACTACTCGATACAACGCACCTCTGTGCCGGGTTCTAAGAGATTACAGAGATTGGGCATCCATTTCAGTGGCGGTGCCTTCCTGTTGGCTAGCCGGAGGCTTACTTGAATGCGGAATTGGTCCTAAAGAGCGGACAATATTAACCCTGTAATGTTATCAGCAAGGATGTTCGCAGCAAAGGGATGTAGCCAAACAAACCTTTCCGAGAATAAAAGAAAGTAAAAGAGCCTATGCTAGGAAGGCCAGGACGAACTGAAAAGAAAAAAAAGGCAAAAACTATTGGGATTGTTGGTTTGTTAATGGCAGTACATGCTCATCACATTTTGCCAGAGCGGCTCTTGGCGACCGCGAAGGACGTAGAACTGCGTGGAGAAAACCGCAACAACAAAACGAAACTGAGGAGATAGGGATCAGCTGTTGCAGTGGACGGAATGAATTCCTCGCGATGTTTTTGTCACTGTTAAAATCTTAAGTCGCGGGTGCGGAAGAACGAGAAAGAACACAGGGGTTTTTGTGCCGAGAAAGGATTCGGCACGATAACACCTCTCAGAGTGCGTGCCGAAAAAGCATCACGGACTCGCCACCTTCAACTTCGAAGGACTCTGAGCTGGCACGCGCTATCGCATTCGACTAGCATCCACAGTGCAAAAGGCAAGGACAAGAGACTGTCCTGTGTCTGTCCTGTGCTCTCTCTTGTCCGTTGTCCTTGTGGTTTGCTCGAAGCTCGAAGCGTGGTCGTTGCACATTGCCGAAGCCATTAACCAAAACAAAAGCTCGGGCTTGTCTCCTGTCCTTGCCTTTGGCACTGTGCATGCTAGTGGAACATAAATCATCAACAAGCCCGAGCTTTCGTTTTGGTTAATGGCTTCGGCAATGTGCAACGACCACACTTCGATCTTATACATCTTCCAGCTTTTCATTCGTCTCCAGTCTTCTTAGAATAGCGCTTATTATCGCATTTCATCATTCTTAACCCAGCCAGACAAGTGCGATCGTTTCAGCAGGAAATATATATTTTGCCGTCATGCCATAACCATGCATTAATTCATTCAGCAGTGATCTCGCTAATGACTTCCGTAGCATTATAAAACGCCGGTCCGGGCGGGTATGAATAAAAAAATTTTCCCATGACGTGTTTTGCGTGAATTCACGCATGCACACTGCAGACCAAGGTTAGAATATGAGTTACTCTGAAACGTTGCGCGCGTGACACGGACATTCAGCGATGTCAGATAGGAATTTCACTTAATGTGCGGTCACTTTTGGGCTTTACGAGACGAAGCTAAAAGTAGTTGGTAGCTCGTGTCGTAGAGGATGTTTGCTAATTAATTTAGATCTCGTAATAATTTTTAACGTTCTCCATATCAGGCATGAACAGTTCATCATGCACTGGGGGTGGTCATGTTTGAAAGCCTTGGCTTACAGCACAAGCCCTGCTTTGTATAGCGCCTCAGAGATTAAGCTAAATAACTTAATCACTACGTTCTATTACGAACAGCGTTTGCAACGAATGGTGCTCCTGTCAAGCCGATGCTAGCCATTTCGATATAGTGCGGGGCCGCTCAGGCCAGGGCTCGAGGGGACAGCAGAATTAATGGCTTGGTGCCTATTAGCGTCAGCAGGAACTCTTCTAAGAGATGGTAAAAATCGTGGGATTTGCTCAGAATTAAAATATGGCGCACTCTAAATTACATCCCACTTAATTATGGAGGAGGAGAGCTCACCAGCTGGAACACTTGCGTCTGTTGGCAGTGATATTGTTTCAAGCGCCATAACATATTCCTGGGTTATGCAGCGTACCATAATTAAGGGCTGCGGAGTAATTTTTATTCCTGATAACGTTTAACGTATGCCTAGATTAAAAAAAAGCGGTTTCACGTCCCACGCCATCAGAAAAACCGCAACCGAGTCCAGGAGCAAAAACCGCGACATCGTCTGACTCAGTAGCGTAGGCGAGTAGCCGCTGGACCATAACGTAAGCGGTCTTTCTTGTGCTCTCTCTTGTCTGTTGTCCTTGTCTTTTGCTCGAAGCTCGAAGTGCGGTCGTTGCACATTGCCGAAGCCATTAACCAAAACGAAAGCTCGGGCTTGTTGGTAATTCAGATTTCACTTGCATGTACAGTGCAAAAGGCAAGAACAAGAGAATGTCCTGTGCTATCTCTTGCCTCTTGTCCTTGTCTTTTGCAGTGTGCATGCTAGTGGAATATAAATCACCAACAAGCCCAAGCTTTTGTTTTGGTTAATGGCTTCGGCAATGTGCAACGACCGCACTTCGAGCATTATACATCTTATAGTAACCAAAACGAAAGCTTGGGCTTGCTGGTAATTCAGATTTCACTTGCATGCACAGTGCAAAAGGCAAGAACAAGAGACTGTCCTGTGCTATCTCTTGCCTCTTGTCCTTGTCTTTTGCAGTGTGCATGCTAGTGGAATATAAATCACCAACAAGCCCAGGCTTTCGTTTTGGTTAATGGCTTCGGCAATGTGCAACGACCGCACTTCGAGCATTATACATCTTATAGCTTTTCATTTGTCTCCAGTCTTCTTAGAATAGCGATTATTATCGTATTTCATCATTCTTAACCCAGCCAGACAAGTGCGATCGTTTTAGCAGGACATATATAGTTCGCCGTCATGCCATAAACATGCATTAATTCATTCAGCAGTGATCTGGCTAATGTCTTCCGTAGAATTATAAAGCGTCGGTCTGTGCAGATATGAATAAAAAATTTTCCCATGACGTGTTTTGCGTGAATTCACGCACGTACACTGCAGACCAAGGTTAGAATATTAGTTACTCTGAAATGTTTCACGCGTGACAAGGATATTCAGCGATGCCAGATAGGAATTTCACTTATTTTGCGGTCACTTTTGGGCTTTACGAGACGAAGCTAAAAGTAGTTGGTAGCTCATGTTGTAGAAGATGTTTGCTGATTAATTTACATCTCGTAATAATTTTCAACGTTCTCCACATCACGCATGAACAGTTTATCATTCACTGGTGGTGGTAAAAATCGTGGGATTTGCACAGAATTAAAATATGGCGCACTCTAAATTACACCCCGCTTAATTATGGAGGAGGAGAGCTCACAAGCTGGAACACTTGCGTCTGTTGGCAGTACACTTGTTTCACACGCCATAACAAATTCCTGGGTCATGTAGCGTACCATAATTAAGGGCTGCGGAGTAATTTTTATTCCTTATAACGTTTAACGTATGGCTAGATTAAAAAAAAAAACACGTGGTTTCACGTCCCACGCCATCAGAAAAACAGCAACCGAGTCCAGGAGCAAATCCCGCGACATCGTCTGACTCTATATATCGTAGGCGAGTAGCCGCTGGACCATAACGTAAGCGATCTTCTGGAACTGTGAAGTAACTAACCGCACGATTCGATAAGGGCTACAAGTTCGGCAAGTACACGACTGCGTGCGGCAATGCCCCGACACCTCCCATGCCTGACGGCCGCTAGGTGCGTGGACGTCGCGGGCCAGGGCGCCCTGAACGGGGTCAGCTGGTCTAGAAAGATCTGCACGACGATTTCCAAGCCCGGCCGCCGTTGAACAACGTGGGTCAGCGGCAGCAGTAGCGCCCGCCGATAACGACGCACTGCAGCATACCGCGTGCACGTCGTCTGCTCACTGCCCGCGGGTAGCGTGCACGCTTGTCGTCTGCTGTCAGACCGAACGAACGTGTCGTCTGCCAGGCCGCTCTGACCCGGCGCGCTGCGTTCCATGGTTCTGGGCGGGTGTGCGTGGGGAGTTTTGAAAGCGATATATAGATGTAAAGCAAATACTGGTAATCCGCGAATCCATACCGTGCCACGCGGACACGGAGCAAGAATATCGCTCTTGCTGCGTGCATGCGGCAGACTGGTTCAAGCAGCTTAAAAGAGCGCATAAGATCGGCTAGTGACCTGTTATAACAGGACACGCGATTTTCCCGTAGCACTGTGGTTTACTTGCTGGAGACAACTGAAGTGAAATCGGTAGTGGTGTTGCATGTTTCACAAAATATTAAACTACGCATCTGCGCGGCGACTTCGCTTGGCCACGAAAAATTATTCGATACCGTTTGGAACACTAACAGGGTTAGAATAACAGCTGGATCAACGAACGCGTCATTTTGTTCCTTTTGTCTCCGACATATTACTATCGGGACCACGTTCGGAACCTAAGCACACATAGATGGAGTCACTAGTGATCACCTTGCCAATACTAACTGCGCTAGATTTTCAATGCACAATAACCTCCTGTTACCTAAGGCGAGAACAAATTGTGGGAAGTTCACTACTATATTTTCTGGAGTATCAAGCTGGAATTCCTTGCCCCGTGACATTAAATTTTTCTCTAGCCAGCGCATATTTCATCACTGCGCTAAAAACTATTTCGTTCAATGTTTAAACGATCTACCTGCCTATGACTTGATCTTGTCTTTTATCCATAGCACCTTGTGTTAGTCCTTTTTTCTTTTGTCTTTTTGTGTTTATTTATTGTACGCATACTTTTTCTTCTTTATTGTGCAGTTTGTCACCATCTTTTGAAAACCCACATATACATTCTGTAACATATTCATATTTTCTATATATATTGTACATATGCTTTCGTTTTTCTTTATTGTGCACTTTTGTTGCCATGTGTGGAAACCCACATGTATATTCTGTAACCTGTTATGTTCATGTGACAATATTGACGATGTATCAGTTTGCTTGTTTTTATACTGATCTTGTTTTCACTCGTTGTGTACCAGTCTAAACCACTGAATCATTTATCGTACCGTTACCCCACCTATTAGATATAGGAGGGTCCCCCCGACAGTCCTGACTTCCGGACCTCCTCCTGCAATGTTTTCATCGTGTATTTTTTTCGTTATGCTGGAACAAATATCATTATTATATTATTATAGATGGAACTCATTGTTCTAGCTCACCAATCGCTACCTTCATGATTAGGTAAAGTAAGCGTAAGCATGCAGTAAAAAACAAAAACAAAAACAAACCTTTCTTCAGGGAAATATGGCTAAAGCGGGTTTATCCGTGGAAACTGAGCCAAGTAAAAGTCTGCAATCCACCCCCCTAAAGTCCAAAATCCAAAGTTCACTTCAACTGAGCTAAAGGCCAAAGTCAACGGCCGCGCAGCGAACCCAAACGAAATGCTGAGTGCCCCGAATGCGATGATAGCGCAATCGGATAGCCGCCGGTTTCATGACGCGAGGGACCCAGCAGCGAACAACGAAGCGATGACCCGTACATTCATATTAGAACTGCCAAAATTGATCGTCGGGTCGAGAAGCCACGGCTCAACCAGGCCTTGCTCAAAACGGACACTTTGAAACGGACACAAAACATACAAAAGTTCAGAAGACCTCCCCCGGTTTGATTCCGACTGGGGGAAGGGGCCTGGCTTGTGGTCGCATCTAGCCACCCTAGTCACGCGGCGTCACGCTCCTCAACACAAGCTTCGAAGCGTCACCGGTACCCCTAGTTGGTGTCGAACCCGGGTCCCTCGTGTTACGGCGGCGATGTCAATCCCATTGCGCTACAGAGGCACGCGTTACTTGAATGCAAAGTGTTGGGGTGATCTTTCCGCTTTATCATTTGCCACGGAGGCTGTCGTTGCTAGGCCGAAATATATATTTGTTAATATAAATTAAGAGAAAGTCACGAAATAATGCGTGAATTACCCCAAATTAGTGACTACTCAGTCCAGTGTATCTTTATAGGCCTTTTCAGGGGCTCAGGCTCCCTCCCTTGACTACTTTCGGTGTCATGGTGAAGGGTTGGACGAGTTGGGGCATAATTAGAAAGAGCGGAGCAGCGCAACACACACGAAATACATGAAGAAAGTGGCAACCATGAGCGCTGACTTACGACTGAAATTTATTTTCCGGCATGTCACATGTATACGCTGACAGTAAAAAAATAATACAAGAAAGCAGAAATAACATGAATGCTGGCGAACTACCTGTGGGACAGAAAATTAATCTCTTTTTGGGAGAGGGACAACGATGGTACCCTCGCACAGTTTTCTTTTCGGTGCCCTATTTCTGGAGCCTGTATTATTTCCCTGGTTATTTTTTCTTTGTGTTTTGCGATGACCTGTGTTTCGTGAAAGATTGAAGCGCAGTACACCTAAGTGGCGACTAATCACCTTATGAATATTATAGTTATGTTCTTTTAATATTTCATTTAGGCATCGTCCCGTTTGGCCTACATACGTTTTCGCACAGGACAGCGGAATCGACATGCCGAAAAATAAATTTCAGTTGTAAGTCAGCGCTCGGGGTTGCCACTTTCTTCATGTGTTTCGTCTGTGTTGCGCTGTTCCCCTCCTTGTAATTTCGGTGTCACCTCCTGGCTGATACTGAAATGAGTCACGAGAGGGCGCCACAGCCCCTCTGGTGAACCACTGCTCCGCACTTGACAGCTTTCACCTTCAGTGGAACCGATCAAATTTTTTTTTCTGGAGGCGCTCACTCCCCACACCTTCTCGTCGGCTCTTTGCCTCCTCGCCACTTTCCCTCACACTTCCTGGCCTAGCATCTTCCTCCTCTCCATTTCGGTGCGCCGAGTTTTGGGCGACGCCAGGCACGCATGGAACTCAAGCTTAAACCGCTCCACTGTTAAAATTTGATAGCTAGTAATCAATAATGAAGCAAACTGGGTGACACGTTAATACTAACAGTTCATTTATGAAATGCAGCTTTCCAATGCCACCATTTTCACTGGTAAAAAAGGAAATAAAGGCTACACAGAGTGTGCAATGAGAACAGGATGGGACGCAGGAATACCCGTGTTTGTCTTGCTGCCTGCAAGATTACGGAAAGTGCGTTGCAACAGAACTCGTGATAATTGAGGCAAAGGAACTAAACACTACAATTAGTTTTAAGAACAGCGAAAACATTGGCCGAAACGCGCACCGACAGAACGTATGCATCGGAAAAAAATCCCGGGCCACCTCCAATAACCTGAAACATGGGAAGGGGCGAAGCATGCAGTGTATAAGTATATTCTTGGCGCCTTGGCGTCTTTGCCAACGGAGATGAAACTTTTGGGGGGTAGAGGTATACAGTTTTGCTGTAAAAGTGTAATGTCTTTGAAACACGAAGCTCGCTAGCGCGAGGCGTAAACGAGTTTTCCGGTGTTTTACGTAAGGCGACGATGACGACGACCACGACGACAGGAGACGCCAACAGCTCCAGCCCCTTAGGGGCTTCGATCCTAAAATAAATTTTTATTATCCTCGAAAGAGACGCACTGAAAACAATGCGAACATCTCAGCTTTAATGCATGATCTGGTTCATGATTCAAGTGTAAACGCTTTCTACGATGCAACCGCATCTTCTCCTGTTTTCAATTGTCTCATGCACAGAGGCAACCTTCGTAGCTTCGAGTGTAGAGGCCATTATGCCGAACTGGCAGTAGACCAGTTTTGAATGTTGGGCCATACACTTCACATTTAATTTCTCTCAAGTGCTACGCATCGTGAACATTTGTCAATTTTCAACGGCATCTTACAAAAAAATTACACAAGACTTGATAATGTTATACAATCTGAATTGGCCTCTCTCAGATCAGTGAAGTATTCAGGAACCTATTTCCCCCATCAGGCGACTCTGAGAAATGCTCATGCTAATCTCGGACGCGATTACACTACACATGTCGTTCCCGGTTAAATACCCTGCCCTTTAAAAGAAGCAGGAATGGACAGGTCGTGCAATGATAACAGTGCGGAAAACCAATTAGTTACACCGGACGTGCTTCAGAAACACTGCTACCGCAAGACCTCGAAAAGGCGCCCGAAGCCGCGTCCGCCACCTTGGTCGCGCGCCCTTCCGGTTTCTTACCCCCATGAAAGCTCGCCCTTGTTTAGTCGGTCTACCGCCGGGGGCGCTCTGAAGCGGCAGCCCTACAAAATGGCCGCTGGCGCAAGTCGACGCGTTCCTTTTAATTCACTGGTGCGTGTGGGACGGCGATAAGAGAGGCCTCAGTGCGCGCTCCCTGGCAGGGACCGCCGACGTGGTCAGCTGCCTTTCTGCTCGGTGTAATGCACACCGCTCTTTCCGTATTGTCTCGCCCCTTCCCTCTCCCTTTCCGCCCTGCTGTTGTCGGATACCTCGTGCATTCAGGAGAGGAGGACGGCTGCCGACCGAGTCGGGATTCCTGCATGGTTCAGACGAGTGACGCCATGTGGGGTCCAATTAGTAGAGCAGGCGAGGCTTCCGGAATGCGACGCGGGTTACGCAAACTCCTTGAGCTCGAGCAGCGCACTAAGGCCGTGCGCGTGATGCTTTCTTCCGGTACCGTTATGTGGGGTATGAGTCCGTTCACTATTGCCGTTGTGCCTGATACCCCCATAACGTCTTGTATCTACTGTATCAAATGTTTGTACGAGATCGTGATCTATGAAAGCTGTCACGAAATATTTGAGGAGATCCAGGCACTTCTAAGGTGTTGTGAATGTGGGAGCATCACTTGAACCCCGCAGGGCGCTTGGCGCCTCGCAAAGTACCCTGGCTCACTGGTAACTACTGCGCCGGTAGGTGAGGGGAGTAGCAGCAGCCGGAGAGCGAAACTTGGTGCGGCGCGTGCTGAAATCAAAACGGTTTAAGCGGAGACACCCTTTGCCTTCCAAGTGGCTCTGCGAATGCCTGCACGCTCTTTTTATTTGTGCTTATTCACGAAAAAGCGCTATCGAGCGCCTCGCATGGAATCGGAACGGGCGCCGCTTCGTTGCTACAGACGCCAACGCCAGGTTTATCACTCGCTCAATGGACGAGTGAGAAACTCGCATATAGCATTAGCATTAGAACTCGCTACGTGGCTTTGAATTAAAAATATGGATAGTATGCATTGTACGAAGAGGACGCGAAGACGAATATACGTTGAGAGAGTGGCACTCAATTGAGGCGAAGGACTAGAAAGCTGCAGATTAAGTACAAAGTTTGCGCTGAAATTAATTTTCAGGAGCCATTTAAGGCGACAAAAAATAGACATGATTAAAAAGACGTAAATAGTGGGAATGAAAAGGTCACTGGAGGTCCATAGAATTCGTGAAGTGGAGAGCTAAGAAAACTTTTACGTCATCACAAGAAGAGAGAGAGAGAGAGAGAGAGAGAGAGAGAGAGAGAGAGAGAGAGAGAGAGAGAGAGAGAGAGAGAGAGAGAGAGAGAGAGAGAGAGAATATTTTATTGACGGGTTGTAGGGAGCATTGCGAGAGTCAGAGGCCTCGGTCCAGACTTCTGCTCACGGCTTCTTGGATGAAGTCAATCAGGCCGCGTTTCTCCTTTCTCTTCTAGGTGAGGTCAGCCACTCTCTAGTGTTTTGTTTTCTAATTTGGATGCATTGAGGGCATTGCCAAAGAATGTGGTCTTGGGTATTCGTAATTTTGCACTCTGGACATGAGGGTAAGGGTGTTGTTTTGCCATATCTGATGAGATGTAGCCTCGCAGGTGTTTCGAGTGTTCCGGCTTGTGCCTGTCGGAATAGGGCTTGCTGCTGTCTTTTTAGATGCTGGGAGCACACGTTTCGCTGTTTTGTATTCTTTACGGTGAAGTTGCGGGTGAATTGGTTGCTGAGATGTCGGACTTGATGTTGAGATGTTGCTGGGAGCCCGGATGTATGCGTCTCGGGAAAGCTGATTAGCCTTTTCGTTTCCCAGAACCCTGCATAGCCAGGAATCCAGTACAGCTTCACTGTTCCTTTAATATGTTTGAATAGGTGTGCCGCCGAGCGGGATATGTGACCGGAGTCTAAGAGTCGACATGCCCTCTTGTTGTTGGTATAGATATTGAGGGGACGGGCTGGTACGGGCTGGTTGGGAGGCATTGTTTCTGAGCCTCGACCTGGTTTCCTGTCAAGTACTCATAACAGAACCGCGAATGCTAAAAGGGGGGGGGGGGAATCCTGGGTGGTATAGAATTGAGCATGTCTTAATGGAATGCCAAACTATTCGTCAAGCCTGAAATTCACGAGACGTCCACTCCATCCGAAGCCCTGGATTTTAAAGAAGTTGAAGCGCTAACCTGCCTTCAGTTTCGATTACCGAAGACGATTAGGGCCTTGGTAAAAAAATGCAGGGCAGAGGCGGTGAGTCTTGTCAGAACCATTAATTGATTTCAATGGACACGCAAAGAGGAATATGCACCTTACCCTAGGAAAGGAATCAACTCCAGAAGCTAAATAACTTTTCCTGGCTATGGGGCTTTTGTCATTAACTTGACATAAGCATCATCATCATCATCACCCCGGTGGGCTGCTACCTTTCACTTACTTCGGGCAATGGTGGGCTAGTAATGGGTCCGCATTTTATTTATTTGTTTGTTTGTTTGTTTACTTATTTAGGTAGCGACGGCGCAACTACAAAGGGAACAGGAGTTTGAACAAAACATTTGTTCGCGTACTTTCGATCGTCTGTGTGCTTTCACGCTCTGCGTTGTAATGCTCTAATCGTTTTTAAGTGCGAATGCACTTCTTAAGCGACCCTGAACCTGCGTCCACCGGCGATGTCCGCGCTCGTGCGAATGCATGGCACATACCCACGTGGGGGATTGGCCAGGAATCTCCTCGTCTTCCTTGGCAACGGGGGGAGATGGGCGCGCGCTGCCTGGCCGCTGACATGGCACATACCCACGTGGGGGATTGGCCAAGAATCGGGCGTGAGAAGGGCTAATGCACCTGCTAATTTCAAAGCTGAGATCCGCTCTAGCAATCAAGTACAACGACAACACAAATAGGTGTCTGTGAATAAATGCATCTTTCTTTCTTTGTAGTTGTGTGTGTGTGTGTGATCTCTCTTTCGCGAACATTACCGAACCGCGCAAATTCAACTCGTGCATTCGCACTTTCACATTCTTCCCCTCGGGGTAATGCGGGGAATTTTTTCGCTCTTAACGAGACCTGAGTGAACGTTTGGAAATCAAGGTCCCCGTTTGAATTGCTACCCAAATGTTCATATAGTTTTTCCCACATCAAATGATGCTTGGTTAAATTTCACAGTTCAGCGCCTAATTTATCGTCTGTGCGCATAATCGCCTAAATGCGGATGTTTATTGGTATGCACACAAATTTCTGGTCAGGCTATGCAGCCTTTTGTGTCTGTCTGTGTAGCAGACTATGTATTTTGGTCGGTTCGAATAATGAATGAATGAATGAATGATTGAATGAATGATTGAATGATTGAATGAATGAATGAATGAATGAATGAATGAATGAATGAATGAATGAATGAATGAATGAATGAATGAATGAATGAATGAAATAAGTCAAGGGTTTGACGGACGCCCGTCTGGTCGGGAGGGTACATGTAGAGAGAAAAAGGGCACAGACCAAGTAATGAAAAAGAAAAAAAAAACTTAAAAGACGTTTCGGCTCCCCCAAGGCTTCCGTGCGGGAGCCAAAACATCTTTCAAGTTTTTATTTTTCATTACTTGGTCGGTGCCCTCTTTCTCTCTCTCGAATGAATGAATGAATGAATGAATGAATGAATGAATGAATGAATGAATGAATGATTGAATAAACTATCTCCCTCTTCTTCCCCCACAGCTCTAAAAAACCGCAAATATGCGTTTCCCTCCATATAATTTGAGCTGTGAGAAGATCGTCACCGAAGGCTGCCTTTGTTACTCTTACTGGACAGCGGGCATAGGTTTCATGGGTGAAATACGTGGTGTTTTCGGCCGCGAATACTTTCCGCACATCCGTAGGACATTCTCACAAAAACCGATGATGTCCAAATTGCTTAGTATTTTACCAGGGGAACACACCTCTTATCGCCTATTTTTCTTCGCACGTGTCTCGAATGCGCAAAAGGAAGAAATGGGCGCCTAGTGATACGCATAAAAAAGTTATCCAAAAGGCCCAACATCAATCTGAGCTCCTGTCATAACCACCTCTTCCGCACACATTGCTTGTCCCTTCTTTGGTTCTCCCCATACGTGTCAAGGCCCCTTTTATGAGACCCCGGTAAAGCGCATCAAGGTCAGTCCTGCGATTTGAAACGATGCGCGTTTGGAGGCCCCGAAAGAGTGATGAGAGGGCAGACGTTGTTGTGGTTGTCTTATGTACCTCTTTTGAGACTCGCAAGTGTGGGATCTCAGCGCTTTATGCCTTGTGCCATTGAATACCAAATGCGCAGCGTGGACAGAGGTTTGTCCTCTGCTTCAGACGATTGTTCGGAAAGATGGCGCTAGCACGGGGCTGGTGTGTGCACTAAACACCGCCACAACAAAAATGCGTAGATCCCGCATCAACACGAGTCTCTTTGCAGTGAGAGATATCTCTCCGGTTTGGTCGGCCTCAATGAGCTTTAGGTGTGAAAGTATGAGGAACTCTCTGCATTGAAGGCAGGAATAGATTGCCTGCTAAATGAGTAGGCTTTATTCTGTCGGCAGGGTTGCGTTCGAAGAACCAGTTCTCTTTCTTTCAGGAAATAACGTCATTTATCTGAACAATAAACGGCACATACCGTCGGAATGAGTGTTGGCTCGTCGCTGAAATCTCCCACGGTCCGCTTCAATGTGCAGGTCATGAGGTGCGCTAGGAACCCCGCATGCAATCCTCTGTTATATGGACGGCATGACTGTACACGATGGCCGCTGATACGGCCGGGCGAAGCCCTCAAGCGACGGGGTGAAATATGGGTCAATGCGTACGCCACGCACACAACGGCCACCCATGCACCACGTGCCAGGAGACCTTGAAGAGACTGTATCGACCCGTCGTGTTCAACGCGAGCTTGCGGCCCCGCATGTCAAGTCCTCGAAGACGCAAGCCTGGTGCGGAGGAACCCTCGGGCTATTCCCACCTCACGGCGATACTGACCGCGCTTGTGACCTCTCTTGCGCCCCGTCCCAGTACATTGAAGACCCGCGAGAGAGAACAAGTCGCAGCAAAAGTAATTGCACCTGGGAGCGTTGCAGGGTCACGCCTGAATGCGTTGGAGCTCTGCCAGAATGGGGAGCTGTCACGAGTTACACAAACTGATTTCTTCGCTTCTGTTTCGTAGTTCATTGACTGGATTCCATTGACGCGCGCTCGCACACACATCGCGTCCCCCACTGTAGTCGTGAAGGCACTCTAAATATTTACCACTTAATTTGGTTTGGTCCATTATTCGACTGTAATAGCCACCAGATTTTAATTCTAGGTCCCGCCCGTACGACTGAACAGGAACATATTAGTCGGGTCCGTGACAATCCCACCACATAGAAGCAAGCACCCAGTACGCCCTTAAAAACGGTCTTTACAAATTGGTGTAACGGCCTGATCGACTACCCCGTTGAGTCTCAATGTGAACTGTCAGCAGCGTGCACTGTCTTCAGTGTGAACCACATTGTCTGCAGTGTGCACTGTACATTTAAGTGTGAACTGGGCATTTTGGTGTCACTGACTGACTTCAATGTGTTCATTTTGGGATTAGGACCCCAAGACTGCAACTGTGTTCATTGCGCGAGCTGTGACCTTCCGCTTTTTCCCTCATCCTTGCTCCCCCCAAGAGCCTCATGGCCTCTCATGGAAACACTTTATTAAAGTGCTTCACTCACTCACGCACTTCGCATCAGTGTGGTTTGTGCGTGAGTGTGCGCTCGCGCCTGTGAAATGCCACTTCTGTAGACTTCCAGGCGTATAGGGGCTCCGTGATTGATTGACAGTGACGAACGATGCAGACAGACTGTGTTACACTCCGGTCAAAAGCTGGGGCCCAGTACGCACAGACCCTAGCCCAAGCATATTTCTCGAGGACAGTCCTGAAGAGAAGCGTATGCCATTCTCGTAATCACCAGCGTCAGAACGAGGAAATGGCAATGGGCGGCCATACCGTGGGTTTAAGGCAATGGCGAGAATGCGCATTGTGTTGAACCAGGCCGCAGTGATAACAAGCAAGGTGCCAGTGGTCTTGCTGCAAAGAGGCGCCACGGTCAAAATGGTTAAAACCGGAACTGCTTGAATGGTTGCCAAAGCGCCGTGCCGTGTTTCTACGTGAGAATCGGGATGCACTAATGAGCTGGCCGCTGCTGTGCAATGAAGTTCAATGCGCGAGAAATCACGATAAGCTGGACAATCCAGTGCATCAGAGCGAGGGCTTGCGGACGACAAAAAGGTTTTGTGACATTCGGGAAGCAGACCATTCGTATGCACTAAGTTAGCAATATTGTGCCATCAGTGGCCGGGCAAACTTCCCATCTCAATGCCGCCATGGTCTTACGAGAGCCTGCAGTGTCAGCTACATGTTCCTCACATGAGAGTCACGCGAAACACGCCAGTGGAAGCAGCCAGATCTTTGGTTCTTGAACATTTGGAGAACACTTATCTCAATCACCTTCAAATTTTTACGGATGGTTCAGTCGATCCGTACAGAGGGGTTAGTGCAGCGGCGTATGTCATTCCTGATGCCCAGGTTTCTTGGGCAGCACGCCTGGATCATGTGGTGTCCTCCACCGAATCCGAGTGCATTGCCATCGCGGCTGCTTTGAGAAAACTTAAGTCATATAAGCCGCAGGAAGTTGTAATTCTGACTGACTGAAAAACACTACAACTTTTGCAGCGTGGGATCCCCACGGGAAAGGACTGTCAGCGTTCCTTACGGCTTGTGCAAGAACTTAGCAGCAAGAGTTTCAATGTGCGGTTTCAATGGATTCCATCCCATGTTGGCGACAAGGGCAATGAGACCGCTGATCAGATGGCACGGAGTGCGCTACAATTTGCACCGACAGTTAAAGTTTCCCCCAATCACTGGAACGACTTCAGGCGAAAAGTGGCCGAACATTTCAAGTATCTGGGAAATCCCTATCACCAGCCTTGCGTCACAAAGGGGCTTACAAGATCGGAGGCAACATTGCTGTACAGATCCGAACGGGCTCAGCGAAGACCACAGCATGGCTATTCAAGGTGGGCCTCATGCGATCGCCTCTGTGTTCGTCATGTGCAGTGATAGGAGATGTATACCACTACGTAATGTGTTGCCCAGAGCATGATGTCGAGCGGATTGCAATGCTCTCTGCGATTCGAAAGCTGGCAGCCCCACACAGCACTCTGGACCACATCGTCTTTCCAAGGGGACATTGGATGCTGCGAAGAGACGTGTCACGCCTTCTCCTAAGCTTCCTTGAGGAGACGGAGCTGGCAAACTTGTGGTAAAAGGATGCTACCTTTGGCTAATTAGGAGGAGCTTGGGCGGAGCAATTGCCGGCATATCCAGCCAGGCTAACGCTGCCTGATCCCACAAAAACAACCACCACCACCACGACAAGATACGTGATTTCTTAATGTGTACGAACGGCTGTACGAACGGCTTCTAAAATAGCACGCTTCTTTTTTCATCATATTGCGCTTCGTCCTGGACACCTCGTGCAATTATCCGTGACCTGCGGTGACCTCAGTTCGCTGCAGATGTAGACGAAAAGCTTCCTCACCTCAGAGCGACTTATAAACTATCTTAGACACCATAACATCAGTGAGGCTGCTATAACCTCTGTCATACTGGCAACAGGGAGCTGCGACCTAAAGGTGTCCGTGAGAGGGGTCAAGCGTAAGGTTCAAACTTCCCCACCCCTTACCTATTTGTGGTCACTGCCGTAATAGCATTTCAAGGAGGACGGTTCCCGTCAACGGCGTCTCGGAATGGCGCATCCTCAGGTATCGCTGTTCGTGTTCAAAGCATCGCTGTTCACGTCGTGTACATGGGCCTCAATAATTACGTTAAGTTATGCTTTTCAGGGGAAACGAAAATTGTGGTGAACCTCCAGAGCAGCACAGGGGCCACGTCGGACTGCGAACAAGACTCAGATGCTGTGGATCGCAGTGGAGCGGCACGAGACTGTGGAGGGTTTTCGGCGGCCATGTGGGAGCGCATCCGCTTCCCCGGCATGGCCAGTCACGTTTAGTCTATATGCTTAGTGTTTATCCATATGAATCCCTCGTTAGCACAATAGTTTAACTCCCCCTTTCCCTTTTTATGTGTTTTATATATATACCATTGTAACCTTCTCTCCTATACCCCTATTCCTATCACCATGTACTTTTTCCTCTCCATCCCACCTCCCCTACATACAAGAAGGCGTTCCGGTGTCCGCCCTTAGGCGAGACAATTTAACCCTGCTGGTGCACCTACCTCTCTTGCTAATGAGCAATACATACATACATACATACATACATACATACATACATACATACATACATACATACATACATACATACATACATACATACATACATACATACACACACACATACACACATACATGAACACATACACACATACATATATGCACACATACATACAGACACATAATATATATACCACGACGGAGCCATGAGCCCTTCGCGAGTCACCAAAACATGTCCCCCCCCCCGGTGTGTTTCGTTTTTTTGCTTCGACCACTGCGTCTGGTAGAGGAGATAAACTTAGGGAAGGCGGTGAAGCAGAGTTTGACCCCGCCATTGATGTATCTGACCAATCAAATCTATAGCGCTGCACACAATGAATACGAAGTGTTAAATTCGCACGCAAAACGGTCAGTGCGAGAATGGGCTGTGGTTATTAACAGCGAAGCTGTTGAGAAAATCGTTTGTGTATGGTGTGGGCAGTTAAAAATACCGAGAAAATGCCTAACGCCCGCGCACGCGTGCCTCGAGCGCACGTTCGTCAAGCCAAGCATACCTACTTTGGGAGGGACATTGGCCAGCATTGGCCACACACACACAAAAAAAGCTCCAGCGTTTCCCGTATCGTGACATCACTTGCTCGGAACGAGAAAGACCCGTCATAGCGTACGCTCCTAGTTCGTTCATTCTCTTGACGTCGTGCCGATGCGCTCTGAACCGTAGAAGAGCCGCTTAATGGCGAAGCTGCTGTAGCTGATAATTAACTCCACATGGCCCGGCCGCCGATAGTTAGCATGGCCGAGAAATAGGTCGCGCTTCGACAGGCTCGGCGTGCAAAACATCCACTAGAGACGATAAGTCGCGCTTGAGGAGTGGCGCACGAAAATATCGACCAAAACGACGAGCTCACTCTGGCCTTGCTCAACATAAGGTCATTGAAATGCCGCGCCGCCGATGTCAACCACGACACCTTAACGATAGTAAAACTCAACTTTGTGTCTGTGAATGATGACCTATAGAAGCTCCGCTATTCAAGCCTTGCATGTGAGTGCAAGTTTCTCTGAAAATTTTCTAACCGAGCAATGAATCTTCGTGCAATCTGAACGTAAAACATTGCGTGTCTGTGGCGTACCTGCGTATCAGCTGATCGCGAAAAAAGAATATCTAGGTCGTAACTGTGCACAGGCGATCGCTGAGACAGCAATGTTCTGTCACCAATTCGTGTAAAAACCCTTTTGTACATAATTGCAAAAACAGTCTTCTTTGCAATCTTGTCCCGCCGTCGTCGTCTTCTCGTCTCCGACTGCATCAGCATCAATGCCGAGTTCCAAGAGCGAAGGGTTCCTTCGCCTAAAAAACGAGCCACCAAACAATCAGCAAGGTTTCACTACGTACTCACACGTATTGCTTCGCAGAGAGCACAAACAGGAGACTTGCTAGCGCCACCAAAACTGGGGTGCTGTTTTGCCGTGTATCACATACGATTACTATACTGCAAATCACGATACATGCGCCTGCAGTCTTTTTTGTGTCTTCTGCAAAATATGCTGAGTTGTGAGTCAGTGCTTGTACGATACATCCTTCGCCTTTCTTATGTCTTTTACAGCGAGGCTGTTAATATCTCGTTGGTCGGAAAATTTCGGGTCGTAAAAAAAAAACAAAAAACAAAAAAAAAACTAGGCGGTACCCAGCAGTTCTCGCCAAAGACGCCTTGCGCATGCGTCAGGACCCAGCATCTTCCGCTAGAGAACCCGAGTGCAAACGATAAGCTTACCAAGACAACGAGGAACATTTCATACCCTCCTCCATCGGTATGTGTAGTGGTATACAACAGATGTGCTGGACATCCACTTTCGCAGGGCGAGATGGCGCCATTTTTTTATTTGATTGATTGTACGGTTTAACGCGCCGACGCAACGCAGGCGATGAGGCGCGCCATAGTGTAGGGATCCGGATTAATTTTGACCACCCGAGGATTTTTAACGCTCGCCGAAATCTCGTACACACGGGCGTTCTTGCTTTTAGCCTCTACCAGAAAAGCGGCCCCGCGGCCGGGAATCGAACCCGCGACCTCGTGCTCAGCAGCGCAACGCCTTAGCCACTGAGCCACCGCGGCGGGCGCGTCCATTTTTTTAACAGCAGGACTGTTAAGCTTGTAGTTCTGCCGTATAGCGTTAGCAGAGAAAAAAAATACAAAGAAAAAAGATCGAGCGCACGTGAGTGTGCGCCACGTGATGAGCTTGCAAGAAATAGCAAGAAAAATACCGAGCACACTTGAACGCGCGCCTCGTGTGGAGCGCCCGGCGTCGGCCAGCTCCACCTTCGAGAACACTCTGTCCGGCGTTCGTGGCGTGGTCTCTCGCGTGCTCTTCTGCTCACCAGTTCACGTGCGTTCATGCCTGAGGTAGGGAGAACAGACGCCGAGTTCGCGCTACACACGCAAAGTTCGCGAAGCCGGTTGCCGCGGGTTCTAGCGCATGCTAACGCGGTACACTCTGGGAGAGACGTGAAAGGCTGCGGACAAAACGATGCGGGCCTGCCAGTCATGGAGAACTTTCAGCGGCAAGTTTAGAAATCCATGTGAGGTGCAAAAGCCGGGTCTCCGACGAAGGGAGAGGGGCCGCCAGCTCCGCTGTTTTGCCAGCCTTGCACCACGAGTGGAAGCTGCGCCAATTTTTTGGCGCTCTTTTTAAAAGATGTTCTTCGTTTCTCTTCTACGCTTTCGAGTCAACAGGGGTGGAACATTATATGAACGTCTTATTTCATAATTTTTTTCTTACGTACGGAAGTTTTGACGGCTGAGTGGGAAGTGACATGGTGTTTAATACTGTCGGCGTATAACGTCCACATAATCTCTCGGTTCTTTATTTTGTGAAGCCATTGTCTAGCACGAGTTGTGGATCGATGACGTGACTTGGTTGTCGCGACGAATAACAAGGAGTAAGCTTACGAGCGCACCTCTGACACCGGTGCAGCCCGCGCAAACCCTTGCCTTTGATTGGCGCCGTGCACAGACCTCGCGCAATGCAGGCGGTGTTTCTAGGCTCGCTTCTTCTAAGGACGTCTGCGCGCGGTCGCTGACGCGAGGTGAAAGCAACGAACGGTGTTCCGAAACGCGCTGAAAGGAAACCAGTTTCAGCGAAGCGTCCACGACGTGTGCCTTCTACCGACGACGCCGTCGCGGCCAAAAAAGAGAAAGGCAGAGGTTGATCCGTATCTCCTCCGCCTGCTCCAGGCACCGGAAGCCACGTTCGTCTAGTCTGGAAGTGTCGGAACTGACCGTTTTGGAAGTCACGATGGTTTGTAATGGATGACGCCAGAATCTATATATGGGCATTATAGGTTGGTATACCAACCTACCCTTACAAAAATGACACCAGAACATTGCAGCGACATTACGGCCTCATTACGGCCACAATAATGAGAGCTCGCTGCCCGAGCGAGATCAGTGATGATTTAGAAGCAGGAGTGTAGGGCGTCCGAATGTCGACAATAAAAAAATCTGCAGAAATTTGTTCTTTCGCCGCTCGTCTAGATTGTGAATTCTGCAAGCCAGATTTGGCTATGCGTAGCCAAATACGTTGGGTTATTTTGTTGCGTCTAAGTTTTCTTTTGTTTGTTTTCGCAAATGAGGAAGATTTACACCATAAAAGCGATTAAGTATTTTTACTTCGCCAATTAGTATTTTTTCGCAAATGCAAGGCGTAATGGCGGGTTGGTCTATTTTCTCTATTTCTTATTGACGTATTCTCTGTTATTTCTCAGGCTATTTATTTTGTCTTACTTTCTTAGGGGAGCTTCATGAGGTGTATATTTTTGATTTCGCCTATTTTTTATATTTTTAGTATTTCTGGGTTTATTAAAATTTTGTTCGACCAAATATCTCCTCTGACGTTATTGGAACAGCTAAATGTGTTGCTTCAGCTGCTTATGGATTTTTAAATGTACGGTGTTGCGCGGTCCTGGCCTTGAGTATACTCGGCAAAGCATGCTTCGCATTAAAATGTCGCTTATGTCATCGCGAGTTGGAAAACACATTTTATGTTTGAAATCCTTGAAGGGGGACATGGAATCATCCTTGATATTTCAACAGGAATGAAAAAAATGCCAAGTATCCAGCGACCGTATGACCGCGCGGGAGGCGTCACACGAATCACAGGGAGAAAATTGGAGTGTGCACACCTTTCTTCGTGCTGAAAGCCAATGTGTTTCGACGAACGCTTTGAATCCTTTCGTAATTTAAGGTCCCGGGCATAGGACGTACGTTCTACAATATATATCGACGAGGGAAAGTATTGCATCAACGATTAAGGCATCACAAGGTTCAGACCCGTCCGGGTATTTACCTACAAAGAGTGCCCAGGAGGAGCCTGGTTCATTCTAGTAGGGGCGCTCGCTCAAAACGGCTCATGCTGCCATGGTATGGTCATTGTTTTGCGACGAGAGCGGTGTCGGCTGTAACCCCAATACCGGTATGCACAATTCTATGCTTCTCTGGCCTGCGTTGCTATATTTACTGTCATGCCTACTCACAAGCACATTCCTGCGCCAGTCTAGCGTGTGGTTTGAGGTGCACCTTTATGAAAAATTAGACACAACCACCCCGAGTCTTCTTAAGGCCAACTCTCTATATAGGTTAGTTAGTCGAACAAAAAAAAAGGAAAAAGAAACAAATTCAAGCTTCTTTTCCTCTATAATAGCAAATATAAAGCCAACGCAGTGTGCATTAAACGGATTGACAATTTTAGCAGCGGAGCTGTTGTACGAGCCGTAAGTTCGGTGTTGCAGGAAAAAAATACAAAGAAAATGCAAACGCTCGTGAGTGCGTGCCCCGCTGCGACCACCCACCGTCCCCGGCACGCGCAGTAGCTTCCGAAAAAAAAAAAAACGCTGGCAAAGACGTTGAGGAGCGAGAAAATTCCCAGCGTTCTTGAGCGCGTGCCTCACGGTCCCTTGTTCAGTAGCGGCTGTAGCAAAAAAAAAAAAAAAAAAATCCAGCGCAGTCGACAAGCGCTACCGCGCATGTAAAAAATAAAATAAAAGAACTCCCACACGAATGCTAAAGTTGCAAAGACACCCTGCCTGGGAGAGGTCACCGCGGCCGCCGCATTTTCTTGAAGCCATTGTGAATAATTGGAGACATGGCTACGAGTGTGCCAATCCTTCCCGAGGCGACTTGCAGATCCCGCCACCACTGCCTCGAGTCGATGACGAAGAGCTGGTAGAAGACCCCAATGCGGAGGGTGACACGCCGCGAAGTAGACGATGACCTCGTCCATGCATATGACGGCGATTATTAGCACCGCAACTTTGCAAACAAACAATGATACTGAAACTTAACCATTTGCCCGAGTCCGATAATGTTCACCGCAACAGCTTCGCCATTCAGGTATTCCGCATGAGTGCAAGCTTCCCTGCAATTTAAAGATATTGTAGAGCACTTTCATTGCCTCCACAGCGTAGAATTTATCCTTTAAAACCAAAGTCCCGCACTTTCAAGAAACAAAAGACTGCAGTAAACTTTACCCGCTGGTTAGATTTAGAGTTGGTAGTTTCAACGTTTCTGGAAAATCATTCAAAACGCAAGTTAAACAACTATTACTCGGTGAAAACGTGTGGTTCCTTGCATAGTTTAGACTTTTGTATCTGTTTTGTTTTCTTAGTGTTTACAACGCCGTGTAGAGATTGATGAGCCTTTTCCTCCCGCGCTTTTTATTCCGCGTATTCCTAAGCAGGAGATATGCTGCCACAGCTCTTGATTGTACAAAAGTAGTTTTCGAGAAGCCTAATATTTTTTTCATATTTCCGTTCTTTCTCTTGCAGTTATTATTTAAGCACGTTTTTTAGTCTTCAACTGTGTATAGGTGTGTGTAGTGTATACGTAGACAAATATTTATTTGTGTTTATTTTTTGACCCCTCAGATATCTCGGGACTTCTGTGCTGAAATTCTTTTTTTTTTGCTCACTTCAATTCTCAAACTCTATTTCTAGTTGCTTTATCATTTTTTTTCTTATCCCCTATTTGTGAAAACTATTTGCTCTGTTCGATTGTATATATACGTTGCTTACACATTGCGTAACGGGCTAAAGACCCCCGTCAAGCCATCTGTGCCCTTAGTCCCAGTCTCCTATCGCTCAGACGAGAAATAAAGGTTTTCAAATTCAATGCAATTCAATTCAAATGACAGGGGTACTGCTCCCACCGGACCCTTTAGAACACTGGTACGTTACACCCAGCCGTGCCCAGGTAGCTGGAAAGACCTACGTACCTGCAACATCTGTCACAAGGCACTCAGATACAGCTCTTAATTGCGTCATGTAGCGGGTCGGAACCGGTCGATTAAACCACTCACATGTCGTGTGCGCTATCCGCAAACTCCCCTGGAAAACGTCGGCGGGTTCTGACAGCATTCCTTGCTTCATCGTGAAGGGCTGTTGTGTTGCCTTTGCTCTGTCGCATCATACGTATGTCACTCGTTGAGTACCATTTGCCAACAGATTGGAAATTAAGCGCTATCTTCCGTCTGGACAAGTCCGGAACAGCCACTATTCCCGGAAACTATAGGCCAATCTCCCTATTGTCTTCCTTTTCCAGTCTTCAAAAAAGTCATGCATAGTTACCTTCTAGCAGCACTGTGTCCATTAATCTATTCTAGCCAACATGGCCTCATGCCCAGAAGGTCACTGGAATCAAATCTCGCATGTTTTCTAAACGACATCGGCCAATTGCTATCTCGCCAACAGGTAGATACAGAATGTTTCAACTGTACCTAGGCCTTCACGCTGTTAATTATGATTCACTGCTTGGCTAATTCTCCGCATAAGGTCAATCCAGTGAATTCTGTCAGTGGTTCGGCAGTTATTTAAAAGGCAGGTCTAATTTGGTTTGTTGTGAAGGAGTCAACTTCCGGCCTTTGGTGATGATATCAGGGGTACCTCAAGGGTCGACACTCGGCCCTCTTCTCTTTAACATTTTTGTTAATGACATCCACTCTGTTATAAGGCACTGTTCGCTCTCTCAGTATGCCTATGAAGCTCAATCGCGAGGTTTCTTCTCCGGACGATCGTGTCCTCTGCAAAATGACATCAACGCAGTATCGGCATGGTGCGACAAGAACTATTTAAAGCTTAATCTCTCCAAAACTATTGTGATATCACATAGGATTGCACCGATCATTTTTCCGTACTCTCTGCTCGGCGAACCCGCAAAACGCGCTACTGTAGGGCGTGATTTGGAGACACTGATGGATGTGAAACTACTTTTCAGCTCACACGTGAACTACCTGACCAACTCCTGTCACCGAACACTTGGTGCGATTTCCCGGGCCACCAGTGAATTCACCGACCGATCAAGCTTCGTTTCACTCTACCGCGCCCTAATTTTAGGGAAGCTCGACTGTGCTAGTGCAGTATAGAATTGTTTAAGGGACAATCACCTGATCACATTTCTATGGGGCTAACGAATTCATGATCCACGGGTTAAAAAAGTATCGTGTCCTAATAAGAAAAGTTTTACAAATCCATAGTAATGTTCCTAACAATATATATTTTTTTGGAAATACAGCGCATCTTTACTAAAATAGAAAATAGGCAAGAAATGCATCTTAGTTTATCTAGTTTTCATTAGACGGTTCTAGCGGTTTAAAATGCGATATCTTTATGTTTTTATTTCAGTAGTGACATATGTCTACAATAAACAAACTAGGCCGTTGTGCACACTTGTATGCATTTGTAAATGTTTTCGTATCGGTGCGTGATTGTTTTTAAGTTAGCCCGTGGGTCATGAAGTAGTTCGTCCCATAGGGATGTTAACAGGTGAGTCCCCCTTAAGCCCTTCGTCGTCCCTTCGACTGGAAAGGGATTCAGAAGCGCTTTACTAGAACCATATTCTGTCGCTACTCACCAGTGAGCAATTCTGGGTACGGTGGACTTCTCAAGCTACTGCAACTTGATGACGTGTCTATTAGGCACTCCATGCGTGACTTAGTTTTTCTTTTTAACTGTATTCATATTAAGTTTGAATCCCCTTGCCTTGTAAGCTATGTTCACCTGTGAGTGCCGAGCAGGCCAGTGCGGCCGCATGGCTGCTTTCATGTTGATAGATCACTGAGCCTGGCACTGACATTTTTTGCAGTAACACGGTTCTTTTGAAATGCTCCGTGAAAAATTTAACATTTGGAGCACATGGTGTGGAGAGGTCGCGCCTGCACTTGTCCCTCTGTTCTTGTGTTTCTGCACCAAAAGCACCGCGTTTCCTATGCTTGTATGGGTTCATTTGTGCATACTCTACACACGAGCATCGAGATCTTGTTGTTCAGAAAATGTTTCCCCTTCTTTGATCACTCTTCTGTTTTCTATATTTCTAAACATTTAAGGTAACCCATTTTTTCATTTATTTTTCTTCCTATGTGTTCTCTTTTTGTATGCCTTATATTCATGAACCCAGTCCATCACCAGTGAAGGCCCAGCGCTGTTGGTGAGCACCTCAAATAAATAAAAAAAAATAAACTGAACGTTCCTTGATCAATTGTTTCACGGTGAGCTCTTTTGAACAAAAACAATGAGGTGATTACAGTGACCACATTACTCTTGGCGGGCCCGCGTTTCACCCGCTTGCCTTAGAACCCTTCCGACACCCAAAATGATATTTTGGCAGTACTTAATATGTGAGTAGTGGATACGTCGCTTAGCAAACGCAATCAGGCGTTCTGAGTTTGGCGAGCACGCATTTCAAGTCTTCTCGCAAACAGCCACGTAACGAGCGCCGCCAGATTGCTTTCGTGATCTGTGTCCGCAGAATAGGAGAGACGAAAAACGGCTGCTTGTCGTGGAGACGCCAATTTTTGATGCTGTTCCTGTTTCCCGTCACACTGACATGAACACTCTTTGGGACAACATTGATAGACTACAGAAATATTATACCATCGCCTACGACTGAACTCGACTTACACCAACACTGGCCTTTCGCGCCGTGAACTAACGGCCAACCATACTGCGACAAATGTTCTTCCGTAGAAACAGGTAAACATATATTTTTAGAAAGTATGGCCTACTTGGCCCATATTGAACGCCTAGGACAAGGACCGATAACTCTGAAGACTTCTACGATCATGGACTGGTCCTTAGAAGTTGGTTTTCCTATTTTGAGGAAATTGGTCACATTTTAAAATTTTGAATTCTGTGACGCAATCTAAAAAATCGTCCGTCGAGCCACGCCAATTTATCTTTTTCTTCCTGCCCAACTCTTTCTAGGGACTTTTTTCCCTATATTCCCCATCCACAGCAGAGAAGCATGTAGGCGATTGTAAACGCAGGCAAAACTCTCTGCCGTTTAAATAAAGAGCCTTCCCTCGCCCTTTTACAGCACCAACGTTTGAGAATGTAGACGCTTGGTTTTTGTGCTCCTACCCTTAGCAGAGGTATTTCTGAAGACCGTAGTAAGCAATGACGAGGGTTGAAGCGCGTAACACGCTTACGATGGAACTTCCAGGATTTCAGTCCACCCTGCATCCACTGTCTGCATATTCTTCTTGCCTTCAGCGTACCCTGCCACGCCTTTCGAACACTTGTACCGAAATTAGCCACCATGAAGCGTGCGCAGAAGTTGTCCGTATTGTTTTCCGCGTCCACACATTTCAGATGACAGCCACATTTGGGCACTGAGTCAAACCCGAACGATTGCTTACCCGATGCGCTCAATTCGTCCTTCGGGCTTTCCGTCTTTACGGGGACATCAGTGGCGTCAACGCGCCCTGCTCACGCCAGGAAAACGACAATGGCACGTCGTTTGACAATTCCCAGAGGTAATGGCGAACGCAGGTCCAGGTTACCGGCGCCCATTATTTTCGAGCAGCAGCCGCAGGTACCGGTGGACGGCTCCCAAATTTAGATTCCGGAGCATTTTCGTTAAGGAAAGCCCGAACAGGGGCGTGGTGCTTAGTTATTTTCTGCACTAGAGGGGAACGTTAAGTGTCATCTGCTAAGAAGAATTGCGTATTATAACCCACTCGCGTTATATCCTATGCATTTATCGCTGCTGTGGTGGTGACACGCTCGCTCGCGAATTATCCCGAAGCAGTGTTTGGTTTCGCAAACTTTTATTGTTGTCACTCGAGCACGTGCCTCCGGGCCCCAGAGTGTGGATAGACTGAGCATAAACGGAGTGGAAGACATCGACTGACCTAGTATGCAGCAATCACGAGTGCTATCTATACCTAAACGCCAGAAGCTCTCCGGCTGCCCAAGGAGCACCGTCAGAGGAGGCCGTTTTCTGGCGGCAACTACAAACCAACGATAATCGGCTGCTCCATCACTGGTGCCCTGAACAATTTACCAAAGGATGCCCACTATGTGGCAATCCCGCCAATCTATACCACTCTGTATGGAAATGCAACGAAATCCAGCGATCTCTGTTGTTTTACATCCCACCGAACAACCAAATAGGCGGATGCACGGCTTCGGTCTGGGCTGAATGAACAGGGCCAAGCGGTGGACGGGGCAGCCACGGCAAGCCGGAGCTTGCTTGCTCACAGTACAACGTCTTTGGCACGCAGGAAAAGGTCGGCTGTGCAGAGTCAGGCCACGCCAGTCTAGATGGGCACGCCGGTGGATCGGTCTGGATACACTTGAATAGAGCACGCGAACACTCAGCGTGGCACGTTGCCCCAAACGGTTGGCGACCTGATGAGCTGGTATGCATAAGCTTGAAAAAAAGGACACAGCCAGATAAAAAAATTATACCCAGTTCCACACAGTCTGAAATCTGCTGAAACCGCGGAGCTGGGGTTCTCTTGCGTCAAGTCGAACGTTCACGGGCGCTCGTCCGAAACCGCAGCACCGTCGCCGCCAAAAGGAATCTGCAGCTAATCGTCAGCGGCCGCAGACTCCCTCCAAGTGCTGCAAACCTGCGAAGCCACTTTTTCCCTAACTCGGATAAAGAAATTCCCTAGATTTCCATAGATTTTTGCTGAATGAGGTTATTGGATGTTTTCGTTCAGGTATTCTGTTCGTGTTGTGCGATACGACTGCAGAATTTACATTTAAGATATAATTATGAATTTGTTTGAAAGCATTTTGAAGTAACGGTGATAAAGCTAAATAAAAAATGTTGCAGCACAATTGGTGAAGATTTAAACGTTTTATTTCATCGAACCACAAAGGAAATAGTGTTCATCACGTGGAGGGACATGTAATAGTATATGATACACATAAAAATTACCAAGAAAGGAAGAATAATTGCTCTGTGCGCACACACCGATACAACATTCCAAGAAACAGTTACAGCGCATTGCAGATAAGCAGGAGACGTGTTAAATTATATAAAAAAAACATAATAAAACATAATCAAGAACACCGCAGTTCAATGCAAAACACAAAAATCTTGCTCTACGACACTGTGCACTCCTAATAGCATGCAAGTATATAAGAAAGGAGAATAACAGGAACGAGCGCAGATGATGCGCATTGTATGAGATATTCGAGTGAGCAAGTTTATGAAATTCATCAATCATGTTCTTTTGCAATTGACACCAGCAATGTCAGTCGTAGGAGCGATGGCTTCGCTCGATGCACATTTATGGGAAATAGATATCTGCGCTTCATCGAGAAACTGAAATGCATAGTTATATAATAAATAATGAATGATGAACTTAACAAAGGACACCATTACACCACTTAAGGCATAAGACCACGTGGACGCGAAAAATTCCCTAGATGTTGACAAATCTCCTCTTTCCCCTAAAGACGACCCAAATCACCTAGATCTAGAGAAATTTCCCTAGAGTTGGCAGCACTTCCCTCCCCAAGCAAGAAGAGAAAAAAACACCTCTACGAGACCACTGCGCCCTCTATCGATGGGTCTGGGAAGCTGCTCCTACCCCTACATGACACACGAGCTTCAGCAGACGGACGCCGAGGCTCGACCTACCACAGCTGCGCCGTTAAAAAATTCTACGACCCTGAAGCACTCTTTACGATGAAGTGAATGCGCAAGCTGTAGTGTTCCGTTGCCGAACGGATACTGGCGATTGGTTCCCTTAGCTTCGTTCCGCTGCTCTTGCTGCTCTTTGGTGCCGAATCGCCGTGGGCGATTATGTTCCACAGCTGCCGTTGATGCAGACGATACGGACCCCATCGCCTTAGACACCACAGTGATGAAATTCGAATAAGTGTCATATGGAAGGTAGCGCGCTCATTCTATATATGGTCACGCCGCGCCGCCTACAGTGGAACCAGCTTCTGCCTATCGGTTGGAAGTGGGAACTGCACCTTTCACCTTCCAAAAACTTCGCAACTGCTTATGACCGAAACTTCCAATTTAAAATGTCAACATTATATTTTTTGCTAAGACACCATTTAAAAACTGACCACGAGTGTTTTAAAAAATGAAAAAAAGACGTTGGTATCGAAACATCTTTTTTCGTCCTTATAAACACTCACGGTCGGTTCTAGTTTTTATTTGGTGTCATGCATGCGTTTCCCCCACCACACGGGCTTCCTTCCAACTCGTGATTTCATTTTTTTAATTATCTCCCTTTTTCTGATGATATGTGATTCAAACTGTAACTTCGTTGCTGTTTCCGCTCGAACTTACTGGTAGAACATAACGAAAACTATTCGTTGATCACACTATTCGAACTTTCCGTGCCAAAGATGCAGAATTTCCTACGAGACGAATAACCGCGTAGCAAACATCTTCGAGAGGACTATCCCGGAAGACAAACTTCGAGGTAGAGAGAGAGAGAGCGAGAGCGAGAGAGAGAGGGCGAGAGCGAGAGAGAGAGATAGATAGATAGATAGATAGATAGATAGATAGAGAGAGAGAGAGAGAGAGAGAGAGAGAGAGAGAGAGAGAGAGAGAGAGAGAGAGAGAGAGAGAGAGAGAGATTTTTGTTCGTCGAGTAGAGGCTGATGCATTGGCCTCGCCCCTTGAAAGGCATCCCTAGTCCGGTATTCCTTGGATTCGACTGGCTGTATTTTTAACGTTTTCGGCTAAACTACTCATGGTGCGCGAAGATAGGGCTGTCTGGCTATTTCCATACGAAACAGATAAAAAATCAGAGACACTGCATTTAACCTTCCCTTCGGAGATAGCCTGATGGCGCTGTGCCCCTTGTGAAATTTGTCTATTTTTTTAGCACGTCGAGGTAACGCATGAAGTTGCCGCCTTACTGCCCCAGGGTGATATCTGTTCGAAAGTTCCCACGTCTACCGTAAGCACCCTTGGCAATGCATAGCTCTTTCTTTTCCGCCATTTTTTGCTAGCTTGCTATCACCACACGTGCTGCGTAAGTAGAAAGCGACGATGTTATGTTTTTTATTTCTTCTCTGCGGTCTCCTAACTGGCTCTCAAGTGACCTAGACAAGCCTCACGTGTATCATGTCCCGCGGCTATAGCCGCGCGGAGCCTGGTGAGTCAAGCGGGTCGCGAAGTAATAAAAGGCAGAGATAGAAAATCTCGCGGTGGTTAGGGCGTTTCCGCTTTACTTTGGTATACCCAGCAGGAAGTTATGTCTGAACCCAATTTATACTTGTTTTTAATTTGTTTTCCATCTGAAAAAAAAATCGGTAAAGAGCAACAGGTGTAAGTGGTGTACGCATAAGCTTATGTGCATAAAAACGGCGGGAACGGTCAGAGAAAGGTGAAGAAAAAACTGTTACAATTCAGGAGGAGAAGGTGCGTGTGAGTGGTTCATGGGATTCAAGAACCTTACGTTCGGAAAATGTCCGCGTATCCATTTCAACGTGGTACTAGACGGATGCGAAAATAGTGAGAGTGGTCCGGTGCGCGGTAAAATTCCACATGAAAATCGTGCTTTTCGTTAAATTGTTGCCTGCACATCCACAGGCCGAAAATTCTTCCTATAATCAAAGGTCGGTTGTCTAAACTTAAAAGAGGCACACTCAGGTCCTGGGGTATATCCAGGTAACAGAAAGTGCTCACACAGAATGCGGCATGAACCCTGAACTCTGCTCCACGGAGCAGTGTATATCGTCGCGTGAAGCCGACAGAGCTTAAAGTCGTTAAAGCTATGTTGCGTGACACGGATGAGCATCAGGGCAGCCGAAACACCTTACCTACTTCATGATAGGGCAAATAGGACATGACAAGGGCCTCAACGGGACCGCGACCAGTACCGAAACCTAGATCACACAAGCATGTCACATGTAGTCCGCAAAATTAAATGCAAATTAACCCCAAAATTGCGATTTTCTGATTTCTTTTGCCTAAGCAAACTCATTCCGCGCTATCGTGTTCTGTGCTGGATTCTGCCAGAGTTCGCAAATTGGTAAGATGGTCTTTCTAGTTTGTATCTATTGCCCGCGAATTCCAAACAAAAATGATCGCAGGAACGGCACGAAGTGTTGATCACTTACTCAAATTTATAGCCATCCATTTGATTTGGCGAAGATCCTTCAACCCCGGGGATTCCTGCGCACAGCGGCCTGCTCTGAAAGCTTGCATAGCCTTTTGAGGAAGACTGAACGTGAAACGTTTGATGTCAATGGGAGTTGGAGAGCACCTATGCCCTGTATCAAATTGCGTCTCAAGGCATGTTTTTATTTAGAGTAACTCCCTCTATTTTTATGCAATTCGTCGTTCCTCTTCGCTGTACACTTCATACTGTTTTCTGATTTCTGTGTTAATTTTGCTATCGTATACAGAACTGCTTCTATATTTTCCTTAGTCCTCACACTTGCATGGCAGTTTGCATATGTACCACCTTTTGCATATGTACCTTGCGCCTTACTAAAAGGTCATGCATATGTATAACCTTGTGCAGGCGTCTGAATATTTGCGTGCTGACTTGCATTTTGGTTGCGTTTGCAATAAAGTGCTGCATGTGCAGTTGGGTAGATATGCACGAATTCAGTGGCACCACACAAATTACAGGTGGTCTTGACATTCAGTGTGCTGTTTTGTAATCGTTATCACGTCACGAAGAGTTATAATTTGTTTTATGTAAGTTTGTTTGCTTTCGCTTGTTTCTCGGCACATGATGTCGCCATCTATATGCTCTTTCATCCTACCTGTTTTATTTACTCCAAGAAAGCAGCACAGCTAGCGGGATTAGGCAAGAAAATAAACAACACAGGTGATGTGCTCTTGCTTAGTCCCATCGTCTGTGCTACTTTCGTGGAGTTACAGTGTACCAACAAGTCAATCAGCAAACTTTCTGTATATGATGTAGTTTTCATAACCAATGCACATCTGTTACGGAGATAGATATTTGTGAGCAGCCTTGACAGCATTTCCAATTACGCCAGAGATAAATCCGCTCTTTTTCTTGAACAAATTTCCAAAGTCCACCATATATATGAATTCCTTGAGCGTTGTGCGCGCCTTGGCATCAGGCAAGCCATGCAAAAAGAGAATTTTCAATATGATCCTCAACACTATCATGTCTATATATGCCCAAAAACTTGTTCTGGTCTTGTGCAGGGTTCCAGGCCACGCTCCATGGGATTGCTGGCAATGAGGTTGCTGATGAGAGGGCCGCTGTTGCCGCACTGAGGAACACGGTAGAAATAACAACACTACCACGCAGTGACCTTAAGCAACAAATTCGACAACACCTTCGTAGCAAATGGCAAGCACAGTGGAATGTACAGACAGATAACAAACTACACGTAATAAAGACCCACTTGGGACAATACACTACTGACTCGCACAACAGATTCACTGAGGTTGCCTTATGCAAGTTGCGGATAGGAAATACACATGTAACACACTCGCACCTGCTCACTGGATGTCCAAGACCCCTGTGGAGCAGGTGCGGGGAACACTTATCCGTGATTCACATACTAATTCGATGCAAGGCACTCAACACAGTACGACATAAACACTTGCCACAGTTATACAGAGAAAACATTCCTCGGCACCCCTCGTACTTTTTAGGTGATGTTCCCATGATTTCTCACAAGTGCACCTTCCGGTTTCTCAGCGACGTCAAATTTTTACATCTTATCTCTTATCATGCACACTGATCACGCTGGCCCTTTACACCAGCCATCTCCATTGCCTTTTAATTCATTTGACGCATATTTTAACTGCAATGCTTTAGTATTTACTTTCACACCAATCTTATGAAGTACCTTGTTTTTGGCGCCCTTTGCCCCTAGTCGGCCTTGCGCCATAAAAACCAATCATCATCATCAGCATCTTCATAAATCCGCTCTTTCATGCATCGCTACACGTACAAGTTTTGTTTACCGTTTGGACTGTTCGTGCTAGTGTTAGAAAACAGCAATTAACATTGCATTGTTCTCGGGAGCAGCGCCAGAGAAAAAAAATGGCTGCGCTTTTGACATGCCAAAAGGCTAGTTGTTTTACAGAAGAAGGCATACGACGTCAGAATTTATATCGTTTGCTTAAGAGGTTCTTGACTATAGTTAGTAATGGCACAAATTCCAAGCTGCCATGGTTTTTTCGAGGCTGCCTTCTCACGGCAATACCTCCCTTCCGGACTTGATCAAGTCATGCCAGTAAATTCTGGCTGTTCGGTACCCTGTGCAGCAATTTATTAATTTTGTTAGCATGCGCCCACGAGCATAGCACTAACGCTTGAGGACTGTTAGTAGTCTAGATGTGATTGCGGATGCGTGCTGTAGTCAGAAAACATAAAATACATGTTGTTAGTTAGGAGGAGGTCGGGTAAGCCGTCTCTATTGCAGATTTTGGACGCAAAATGATGAAGCAATTGAATTAACACATATAGAGAGCGCTACGTAGATTCTACTACACACAACTAATATAGGCGGAATTTACCGTAACACATATGGTAAGGTAAGTGGTTGTTGCTGACAGTAAAGAGGCTTGTACTGCTGATTTTTTTATTCCCCCCTTCGGTAATAAGCCGAATCTCTTACTGTTCGTATCGCACGTGTGGATTAGCTGCGAAACACAGATAACGTAGTAGTAAAACCACGGAGTAAGTAAGGGATTCATACAAATATTTTCACTCAAATGAATAATTCGACAAAGTAGTAGAATTAGTTCATCCTTCGAAGCCACTTTCAGACCGAGCTAGGACGTACGCGAAACCACGAAACGCTTAATCTAGGATGTCCCTGTATACGAAAAGATCCTTGGGCCACCGATGCTTCTTTTGAAATGGTTGTCCTGCTGGACGTCTTTCTAAGTTCATACAAACGTTACAGGTTGGAATGAAAACAATGAATGAAATAGTTATGAGGACGCCACGACGTCGTGGTACGACATAAACACGTGCTGCAAGCAACGCTATGGAAAACCGGGGGGGAAGCACGAACGGCATTAAAAATCGCCAATCGTCACAGCAGCCAACGGGCACGGCTTGAACAGCCGAAGAATGGCTCAGAACGGTACAAAGCGCCCCAAGCAAAAGAAAAGAGAAGCACTGGAAGACACAAGAGCCGGGGAAAGGACCTTGCGGGGGGAAAGGAAAGGGGCGCGCGATAAAGAAGGCAGCAGTCGGACCAGACTGCACGATGCGGGGCAGGTAGGTTACCTGGTTTCTGGTCCACTGGTTGGGCCCCCCCGGGCCACGTGACCGGTCCGAGCAAGAACGCGGGAGAGGGGGAGCGGGTGAGTGACGGAGTGGGTTGCCAGACCCGCGTCGCCTCACCGGTTCCGAGGGGGGTGGCAGAGCCGTTACGCGCAAAGCAGGTAACGGTGCTTGGTCAGGCCAGTCGCCATACCGCTCCGTCTGGTGCACGAGCAAGTGCATTAGAGTGTGTGCTCCTTCAAGAAGGCGCCAGCAACCGGAACTATATCCGTCCGGGATCTGCAGCGTGACTAGCGCCCAACGTGCGCGAAGACTTTTTGGGTAGCGGAGTTGGGTTGAGTGTATCGTCTGCTTCAAGTGGGGTCGGAGGAAACCGAAACCGCCTGCGCGGCTCTTTTGAGAGCGCGCGCCATCATCGTCTGCAGCCGAGCGTGTCTACGACGCGTCTTGTCGCCGGGTGCGCTTAGGTGGATACCGTTCATCTCCCTGTTCGAAAAAAAACTTCTTGTGCCCGTGGCCTGACCTGCGGATTGAAGGCGCTTCGCGGGGACTCCGTAGGCTGATTTTTTTCCCCATCGTGCGGAAAAAAAGGACACCAGCGTTGGAGCAAGTGGTTCTTTTCTAGCATCGTGTGTGGTACCTTGTGAGAGCGCTGTCTTCCTCGGGTTACCGATTCTCTTTCCGAGCAAGGACTACGCACCCTTCACTGGATTCGCGAGCCTTTCTGCGTAGAGGACATACATCATGGTAAGTGTCATTGCTTTCCCCTTCGTTTAGCTAGCAGTATGTTTCGCCGGGTTGGCTTACCGCGTGATGATGCAGTAGCCAGTCAAACCTCGCAAAATATGACGAGTTGTATCTTTAAATGTTTGCTCAAATTGGTAAAAACTGACGAAGATTTTGGAACGCTGGACCTTTCAAGGGAATATGTCTGAACACTTCAATGTGGCTCCAGGATTTACGAGGGCAAACAGAACAGCACCTTGCCATTGGCGCAGAACAAAACGCAAGCTAAAGTCTACTAGCCGAAAACGAAAGTTTCAACTTCAACTGGCGATAAATTTTTGACCATTGCGGCTGATATTTCAGTACACCTAAAACTGAAGGATACTAACTGCGGCTTTGTTTCATAAGCCAGAATGACATATTGTCTGCAAAATTGCCGCGACGAGGGCTCGGTGTTGTGGCGGTGACGTCACACTATTTAGCAAATCATGCATTGAGTAAACATTCTACTCTTCATGGTTAACCTTGGTATCGATACTTTATAAAGGGGCAGTTTACGATGTGGTAACAAAAAAGAAATCATACTTCAATGAGACGCTGGCATATTCACTTCTAGGATTGCTGTTATGCAGAAGAATGCAATGGGGCTCTCACAGTGATTTTAATATTCGCTGTGTTATTCGCAGGAAACATTCGGTTCTCTGTGAGCAACCATGCTAACGGTATAGCTGCACATGATTTATATATGAATGGAAACTTCTGTAAAGCGGCATTCTAAATGGTTTCGAATTACATCATGCATATGATCTATGTAAGATTTCAGAGTGTTGTAAAAAACTAGTCTGAAGCAATCGTGCCTACCAATTCTTTGAGATTATTGAACAGCTTTGTGGGTAACGGAGCGTAATAAACACACTAACGAAGACAATATAATTTCATAGTAACTAAAATCAGTAGATAATCACTTCTTCTAAAAGTAACCATTTTAGGATTTTTACAATTTTACAATTGCTATCTTTCTGTGGTTTTAAAATTTGGTGTAATCAGGGACTAAGGAATTAGGAACTAAGATCGAACAACCCGCAACCCCCCCCCCCCCCCCTCACGGGTTGCGATAACGTATAGAGAACAGTTATTCTCGACCATCGTGTCTAATACAGATTATAAAAAAAACTTCAAAACAGGATTGTTGGGGCAGAAGTGTTGCATGGAGCAGTTGCTACTTAAAAAAGCATCGATGTTCTAAGCCTCTGAACTGACAAAACAAGCTAGCAGCTACAAGTAGGTATGAACGTTTCTGCCAGCAACTGCTCGACCACAAGAGTTCCTACATACCAAGTTTCAGCTTCGCCAAAATGCACTGAAGTGACCAATCTATGCCGCCACTGAAAATAATTCGGTGAATGACAGTAACGTTTATACCACGTACGTGACTCAAAAATGTGATCTGCATTGTGGTACCGCTCAATGCAGAATGCCATGCTTGCGTTGCGTGATGGTCCAGCACGGACTGAACTTTTGTATCAAATCGTATGCTTGACGTCGTCACTCGCCGAAATTTTATTGTTGTATCCATAAATTTGTCGATTGGTCAATCGTGAGCATTTTGACGAAGCGGAACCGCGGGATCGGCTTAGAGCGTAGATAAACTAACAAATTTTCAACACGTAGTTATATTTATCCTGTCATTAAAGTTGTGGCAAAGCGCCAGGAGGTGCCCCTCACGAGGTGAACCGACGGTATCACTCGCTCAGTAGTTCATTAATGCAATCACTGGCGGGACATTCCTGTCATGTGGGGATCTCAGACATGTCCTGATGGCGGTGGTGAAAATGGCTAAATTCTGAAGAAATACAAGCGGCAAGGATCATCTCGTCCTCGTTATTATTTGTGTTTATTAGCGCACGCTTCGGAGTTTTTCAGTTTGCTGTGCTAACTGCATTTTTTTCGCGAGGACCATAGTTATTCCCTGGCAATGAGAAACTATATGCAACCTGATTTCTCATCTTGCAAGGTTAAAAATTTTGTGTCAGCGTTCCCTGCACCCTGCAAACGCTGATTCTTTGATTGCAAGGGTAATGGGTATTCGGTTATACACATATAACTGCAGTATAACCGGAAAATTTCTGCAGGTCTCTACAAAGTAGATGCATTAAAAAGACAGCGTTAAGAAACGACACGGTCATTAATTAGGCGTACAAACTTACTTTAATTGCGGTTTCAAGCATTCCTATCGCGAATTTGAGAACATTGCAAGGGCAAAACCACAAACCACGTGGAACAAAAAGAGAAAAATAAACCTCTGACCACTTTTAGATCTTTATTAACATATGACTACGCTGAGTTACATCACGTTCGCCGCTGCCAGATTCCTCCACACTGGTTGAGATGTTATCGATGACATCAGCACATTGATTCCAATAAAGCACTCTGCAGAGACTGCAGCGCAAACGTAATTTGAACCTTGAAGTTAAGCAAGAAAAACAACGAGGAGAGGAAAACCGGTTGGACACAAGAAAACGCGAGGCCATAAAGTCGTTCTCGCGTCCTTGTGTCGTATTTTCTTCAAATTGTCGTTCTGGTGCTATTTTCTTTAGTACGAGTTGAACGTACCCAGCTAACGGTTTGTTCAAACTCTGGCACTATAAAGAACTATGCAACTTAATTTCTATTGTCCGCATTTCCTAAACTTGTGTGAAAGAACATAAAACGCGGTGGTTTTCTATATGCAGTAAACTAGAAGTGCGGCCGATACGGCCTGATGAACATAAAAACATTTCTTTAAAAACAGAACGCCAAAAGCAGACTCCAAGGCACACCAAGTATAGACACGGTCGTCTCTCCTTATAGACAGGGCAGACCAGGGCTGTATATTCTTCCTGTGGCCTGTGTCTACATTTTGAGATTAAAAAAAAAAGAATCATGAACCAACTCGCCCAAAAGCAAGCTGTGAAAAGAACAGGATAGCCTGAGCAACGGCAACGGGGGGATCAATTCTTACCAGTGCCTGCTTGCTTTCTTGTTTTATTTTCACAACGATAGTGACCCGCCGTGTCAGGGGTAATTCAGTAAAAAAGGCTGACCTGAGAGGAGGCAAAAAGTCTAAGTGAACCTAAAACCCAGTAAATCAAGACTGAAAGAACCGACCGTAAGGTAAACAAAAGAAGAAAAAAGAACAAGTCGAGAACAGTGTCACCCGATGAACCTTGCCCGAGACGGCCGGATTGGGGTTAATTTGCGGACGACCGCCGAACGCGGCTACTCCAGCGTGTATTCTGTTTAATTTTTCTTGCTCATATGTACTCTCTTGCTCCAAACCTAGCGGGCCTACGAAGAGAGTGTAGTGCCTTGTTGCGCGCTCCGAGAAGTTACTTTTGCTTTTTACCTTCTGTCATCTTTCCAACAGAGAAGTTGGTTCGGTCGGGGGCCATGCACGAGAGTACACGGCTTGCAGTTGGTTTTAATTCCGCGATGGCTAGAGGCCGTGAATTAAACCCCGCCGTCGCACTTCTTATCTTGCGCAGCCTTCACTGCAGAAGAAGGATCGACCCAGCGTGAATGTGGGATAAACTTGTTTTTCAACTTACGCACACAGTCATAGGGAACATGTCCTCTATGCTCAAAGCGCTTTACGCGTTTAGCGAGTTTTGTTTATTTTGAAGGATGGTTGGTAACTTGCAATAATGCTGTTTTTCCTACTATTTTCCCCCATGCATTGGCCTAGTGAGACACGAATAAGGTCTGTTTGAATTCTTATAATACCTATGCCCTTACTTCTTTTAATACGAGCCGGTTTGCGTACCGTTATAGCCCGGTCCAGTGTTTCTTTTTTTTTTTGTCTCGAGTGAAATCCCACTGTTGAAATTTGCTTCTGAAAATAAACGAGTTCGGGTAAGGGCTTAGGGAAGTGCGTTCCAGATTCAAGGATAAAGTGGGTATTAATATTTGTTTGATCCCTGCATAGTGCGAGCGCCAAATTTCGTTCCCTAGTTTTCCTTATTATGTTCCGCTGCAGTTTTCTCTGTTTATTTTTTTTTGCGACATCACTTTTATCTGACACACTTATCACACTCTACAACTCTAAAAGCAAATGAGTACTCATCACTTTGTTATTCGCTTCATTGCTTTTACTTGGGCTCAAAATCATATCTACATTGTGGAAATCAACATTTACATAGTGGCTTTGTTAAAATGGCCACAGAAAAAGAGCGCCGGTGGCATAAAAAAGATATTCGCTTGATTTTGCGTGAAGTCTTCATGCACTTACATGTCCTTCACAAATGTAGCGCGTTCATTTGGAAATTTGACATGACGCATGTTATCTTTACAACCTTTCGATCTAACCAAACTCTCTGACATCACCAATGCACAATAGCAACAAGCTGCTCACTCGTTGTAACGCAAGCAAATGAGGAACGCCTCTGTTAAACAGCCTCCCCGTTTTTGAAAAAGAAGGGTAATTGCAATTTCGGTCACACTAGAATTATATTTAGCACTGACACTAAAACGTCCCGATTGTTTTAGTGCCCTTGTAGCTAATTCTAAATGGGTGTACGGAGGCGTAATTACGAATAATTTAATTTACGCAAGTTTCTTCAGCGTTTGGGTGGCAAGGCAGCTGAGGTCACGAAATTCACAATACGCAGCTGAGAAAAGAAAAGTGAAGGGAAATGCCAAGAATCCTGCATGTGCGATTCACAGGTGATACATCTCTTGAATCCGTGACATCAGTACACCAAGGACGCCTCAGGCGAGACGGTAAATGTAGCGATTTCCACGTCCATTTCCCGCAGTATGTAACAGGAAAACTTCATTACTTTAGAACACGCAGCGAAGAGATGGCCAATTTAGTGGGCTTTCCCGGGCCCTCACAGATGCTACCCCTGAATTCTAACATTACACTGTGAATAGGGGGAATCAATCAATATCCGTGCACCGCATTGCGAATAAGGTGTTTGCTGACAGCAAGTGCAGTCATAAAACCACTTTTTTTCGCGCTCATTTTTCTTTTTTCTCTCTGAAGCGCGTTTTACGATCTGCGGTCTATATTTTCCCCTGGGTGTTTTTCCAGGTGTCCACAAACCTGCTCCCCCTCAATGATAGACCCCACCTCGTCATCGAGCTGTCGCGATCACTTTGCTGGGATGTTTTCGAACTCACATTCCTCGATATCCTCCAAGCTCGACGTCGCAAGGAATTTGGATACGCGCCGTCGAGTCCGTAGGGGAAACGAAAACATCTACCTTCTTGATATTCCGTGGCGTAGATGGCATCCACGATGAGTCAGAATTAAAAAAATTGACAAGGTGGCCTCAGTAAAAGCAACCTGATTGATTCCCCGTGTTCTAAAAAATAGGAATTTGTAGAGAGAAAGAAGGAGCGTATGTGTGTAGGCTATCGTCCGGATCTCCGGGATGTCAGGTATTTTGTTTCTGCTCCAGTTTTAAAAACACGTGGAGCGCCACCGTCCCAGGGCTATCCGTTTGATATCAAGGCCTTATTGCAGTTAGGGATTGAGGCGACGTCCTTTAAAGTCCCAGAGAGCCCATTACTTCAGCTTAGGCTCCACCATTCTCAAAGGATGAGCTTCTATGAGGTTCGGGTGTTCTGTGGATACGTTTCTGCAAAAGACGAATTAAGTTCCGAAGGAGGGCGCAGTTTTTGTAAGTGATGCTTTAAAGTACTGCCTGCACACGTCAAATTACACTCGCATGATTACTATCTCAGTTATAATGTTCCTGATGTCCCTCTCAACAAGTACAGTGCGCAACACCCTTGTCTATAACAGTGAGTTCAAGTTGAACTGGTTACCTCTCAAAACTGCGGACTCAAACTTGTCACAAAAAACGTTGAGGTCAAAATACATGGTCAAGACTTCGGAATGACATAATTGTTTTCTTCAAATGTTGTTCGATCGAGGCGACATAAGGCTATAAGTACGAAACCTGTGTTATAGACAAGGGGTTTGCCCCGTGTACAATTCGTTCGGGACTAAAATTGTTATACCAGCTCGCGCACTGCTCGGTTGAAGCGCGACGAAGAAACGAACGCAAACACAAATCATGCGTTAATAATGGGGGAATCGACATCACGATGAGAAAGCACTGCTTTGTGTCTAATTTGGTTCGGCGTACGTTCTTTGTGGTTTTAGTGTGTGTTTAAATTTTTCCTTTCAGCAAACTGGCATGATCTTGATATTCTTGACTGTGTGTATGCTCATTGAAATTGCATGCGCAATTTCAATGGACATACCTTAGTTTTGTGACCTTCCATGGCAACATCCTGCGTCCCTCTGGCTTCCTGTATGTTTCTTCAATAGTACCAAAAACTAAAAGCAATGAACAAGCAGACTGGCAAAAATGTAAAGCCAGGCAGAGGCAGAAATTATCGGGTATGGCGGGTGGGGGGCTGTCTGATGTCGGCCTCGGGCGGAGGACGTGAGCGCAGGGCTCTTATGAGAAAGAGAGCAAGCCTCGTGTGAAGAAGCGGTTTAAAAGCCTACATTTGTTTAAAAGCAGCCAGGCCCAGGCTACAGAAGCTGAGAAAGTAAGACACACTCTAGCTTTAAACGCTGCTCAAGCAATGCCAACCCTGAATGCCTCGAGCAATGCAATCGGCCTATTTCGGGCACAAGAGTCAGCGGTTCACAAGGACGCGAGCTCTTGGACAAAGGTGCACCATTTAGAGCGACCCAAACTTTGGGTAAGTACCAGGAAAACAGCATTCACACCCGCCCGCAATCTGCCCATCGACAGAAACAGCGCAAGTCTCGATGGCGACCATCGGCCCAGCATAGTAATTTGCCTTGGTGGCAGAGCGAACCGTTATGGCGAGCAGGAAGCCGGGAAGGCTGCCTCGCAGTTTGGAGGAAACTGAGGTCGCCAGCCTCCGTGGGAAGCCCGGCAGTTCCTCCCCGTGCCAGCGGGGAAGAGCGACCAGAGGTCAGCAGGCGCGTAGAGCACTGGAACTGTGCGACTGCCGTGCGAACCATTAGGATTCGTCCCAGTCTCGTGCCGAGTCCGCCGTACGCGAATGCGTGTAATCGACCTAATAATAGCGTTGCGGGATGTTGTGATGGGAGCTTAATGGTGTCGGCAGGTTCTTTGCGGACGCCCCTTGTGGGTTTTCGTCGCTCGTCTCGGAATCTATGCTGTCTGCTCTTTACTGCCTGTGTACGTTGCACGTTGTACTACAGTCGTTGTGTACTTGAGCGATCCTGCAATCATGTCCTACAGAGGAATTATGTCCCCCGTTAGCACAATCCTGTCGCAAGGTAAACCTCATCATAGAATGTCCTCAATTTGGCCAACTTTGCAGACGGTTGAGCTTGTAATAGTACGATGATGTCTGGAAATCCTCTTCATCATCCGGCTTAATATTTTCGCGGCTTTCCCATTCGCGTTTGAACGGATTGTGTCAAGTCTAACCTTGAAGCTTGTGTCGAAGTAATTCACAAGATAATTATAGTCACAAGCGTTGCATTAATAGATAACGTCGTAACTCATAAAAACAACACGAAAAATCGGCGATTTTTACGCCAGACAGGCATTGCCTGCAGTTTTATGCAAGGTAAGTCCGCGTCAGCCCCAAACACATAACGCTACCACTACTGCTACTGATGCTTGTGATGAAATTTTTGAAACCGTTAAAATGGAGCAATAAAATTTTTGTTGCAGCCTTCCGTCGTGGATATTTTTAAGAATTGTCGACCGGAGGCATTTGTTTATGTAGCATTGAGCGTACGCTCCGCTCCAAAGAAGGTGCCTGCATGTCACAGTTGGAAGGATTGCCTTTGCAATCGTGTTGCTGGTCACAAACCAGGCAACGCTGCAAACGATATTGGATTAGTAGAGATCACCCGGCTAATGTGACAACCGCTGACATGGCAGAACAAAGGACAATGCTTTTGCCTCAATTGATGTTGCCGTTAGCCAAATTAGGCCATTGTTTGACTTCGGATGTCGTGCTGCACTTTCGCTTATTGCGTTAACCACGCATTGATGCCACCGATCTGTTCCGGCTCGAAGAAAACGCGGCCCAGCAGATTTCACCATTAGGGCCATCATCATGCATTGTGGGGCGCTTGCCCGCTGAGTGACATCGACTTCAAATGTCTTCCACCAAGACCGCCCACTGCAAACGTACTCACTTCCGCCGTAATAGGCTCTCTGTTGAATGTTCATAGCCGGAAGTTATGTTGTAGAGAAGAGGCGAGCGCTCTTATAGACGCGCGGATACAAAAGATAAGGCAATCAGCAGTTTAGAGGCTTCCGAATGGAGCTCTCACGGTTTTCGTTTCGGACATCCTTACCGCGCATACTCTGAGGGGGTCCTGCCCCCCTCGTGCACGCACATTACTTCCTCAATTACCGTCCGCTGGGAACTTGGTCGACACTGTGTAGTTCGCCCCACCACGGTGCAAACACGGGAAGCTTTTCAGGAAAGAAATAACCGTATTTTGGCATAGAATCGAGTTAAGCGACGGTTTATGCCCTCTTCCGGGGTAACTTCGCCCTTCACTTGTCTTTGCCAGCGATGCAGGTTTCTTGTTCCGATCTCAGGTGCGGCTTAGCAATTATGAATGAATGAATGAATGAATGAATGAATGAATGAATGAATGAATGAATGAATGAATGAGCTGTTATTGAAGCACAGGGCTTCAGGTGTCGCTGATGGATGGGGTCCCTAGTCCAGGATACCGTTGTATCTGGACTTCTCTCTGGCCAGGTTGACCAGATGGATCTGTTCTTCCAGGCTCGAGCTGGCCAGGGCTGCCTCCTTTAGTTCACATTTTAATGTGGTGTTGTGTCTGCAGGCCAATTGCTGTTGCACTCCCACGTGATGTGGTATAGTTTGGGAAGTGCTGCTGCAGGTTGGATATTCTAGGAGGTATGTTTCAAGGTGAATGAGGCTATACCTGTGGAGGTTTGGATAAGTGTTCGTTTGTTTCGGTTTGTTTTGGTCCTGTTTATTCCTGTCCATTGTGTTCAGAAATTCTGAGGCCGACTGCACTTCGACACCCGCAAAGAATGTCAAAAAAAAAAAAAAACCAGAAAACTAAAACAAAGAACGAGACCATCTATTGTGATAGGTGTAGTTTTGCAACTAATATTGGATAGAAAGCATCTTATTTTAAATTTATTACAAAAACCGTAATAGTGCACATTTTTTTACAAACGCTTGTACCTGACTCAAGGTGACAGGGCGTTTGTTTGCATGAGCTGCCCGCAGCGAGTGCCAGGTTCCTGCAGGTCAGGTTGAGGCAAGCTTAAAGGGGTTTCTGGAAATGACAAACTGTCCGTTTCTGTTTCAACGGCAACACGTAATATCCGAACTGGTAACTTAATTTCTGCAACCTCTATTGCACTTCTTTATTAGAAGTACAAGAGAGCCAGTTATTAGAAGACTGATACCCATGCGCGCAATTTTCTTGAACGTGTCAGTACTTCTTGGTGTACAGTCGAACCTCGTTTTAACGAAGTAGTATCGGGGCAGTGATTTAGTTCGTTATATCCTATATTCGTTGTAACAGTAGAGCTAAAAATTGGTTCAAACCAACAGGTAATCTGGCTCCGATAAAAATCCTTTATGCAAAAACGCAGTTTTTTTTTAATTTTTGAACCTACTATAAACAAGGTAAGCCTTACCTTTCTGTTTGTGACATTTCAAGCTCAATGAACGAGAACTTGAAGCGGGAAATTGTAACAGAACAAACTTTATTTAATAAAACAGGCCTGCGTTCTTATCTTTTCGAGGAAGTATGTGCTCTTTGTCTGGTGTCTATTCACAGCACTGGGCAGGATGAATTTTTCCACAGAGTCCACGAACAAAGGGGCCTTTTCTACGTCTGCAGTTTCGGACGCCGGGAGTTTTTCCTGGTAGCTTCTCAGCCTAGGTGTCAAATATTTCTTCGTTATATCCGACAGTGAGCGCGGATGTCACAGTTTCCCTTCATCATAAAAGATGGAGTGCCATTTTAATGAAGAAATGACGCGTGACCAACCAAAGTTCGTACTTATTTCGCTACAGCCGACAATTCTATATATCAGCGTTCGTTATAAAGACGTTCAACTGTATACCTGAACGGTCGAGGAATTGAAGGAGTACCGGCATCCTTATGTCGCGCAGCACGAACTGGTACCTGGAGCCCTTTAGATGTCATGTCCCAACGTTGTGCAAACGCTGCGTCCACATTCCGTGCCAGCTTGTGGCGTGTAAGATGCAACCTCGACACCAGGAACGGGAAGAGGCGAAGAGGGTTTCCTCTTCTCGTACTCGTTGCAGACGACTTAATTGGGACGCCGACTGTCCTCAGCTTGCAAAATGACACTGATAGCAGCCAGTCTTGGTCGTGACGTGAATTCACTTTCTTCCTCGGAGGCTTCGGCTTTCAAGTAGGGCTAGGCCTTGCAGACGGCACGCCATACTTGCAAGCGGGCCAAACGTTGCAAGGGGGCTTCGTGTAGCTGGACTTTGTCGGCAGGGATTGAGAAACGCCGGAAAATGCGTGTCACTGCTTGAGCTTGGCAAAGGGGATGTGATATCCATGTTTTTCATGCATCTGACAGGTGTGCTCAGTGACAAAGCAAAAGACGTCCCGTGAAGAATTGGGGTTTATAGAGCTATACACGCAAAACGAGAGTACAACCGTGGGGAGGTCGGATGCGCGAAATAAACTAAGTATATAGGGAAACTTTGAATCGCTGCTGGTTATTCAGAGCAAAACAGTAGGCAGGATTGTTGCTGTGTAAATATGTTCCGTATTTCCTTATAAGTTTTCAGGACATCATCACACCAGCAATGTTCGAATGCTAAGAAAAAATCGCAACCTCGGATAGCTAATAGTACTTATTGGCTTTGACTAGGAAAGCCCTATAGCCCCGAATAACTTTCAGGTAGCAGCTTCTACTGCTCGTAAAGTGTATAGTTTAAAGCACAGCTTTATGCTATTCCTTTATTAAGGCTCTGAATCGCACAAATGACGTACGGATTGGTAGATTTCTTTTATAATTTAGGGCAAAAAAAAAAGAAATCCATTTGGCAATTTGGATGCGTTTTCTCTGCAGTGTATTACACAACCTAATGTTTTGTTTATGCAAAATATTAACTTCAGAACAACGTTTACAGCCCCTACAATAGCTTTAAAAGGCTTCCACAAGCAAATAAATACACAAATTAGAAACCGATAATTTTACGGTCGTCATCATAACGTCAGAAGCGTGTGTCTTGATGACACATGACATCAGTGTAGCCGTTTGTTTTAAATGTTGCCGATGGAGAGCTTTTTTAGACGCTTTCACACGTATAGCAGTGCAGGGAAGATCAAAAAATTGATTTTTGTTTAGTTATGATTTGCTGATTCGCTACAGCTGGTATAACAGCTTTGCGAAAGCTGTTCTGCTGTGCTAATATTCAAGCTTTCAAGCCTGCTAGCATTGTTCGATATTTGTAACTGGAGCCAGAAGCGCCGGTTGGTCATCACCACGTCCTTCGGGTAAGGAGTTTCATTCGCACCCAAGGCACTCAAGCAATGTCAAGAGGCGGCGCCGAGGCATTTGGCAAATGCCCACTCCTTGCGGTCGTATGCTTGGCATATTTATGGCGCCGTCCGCACCAATACTTCTCCTCCGCCTGCTTTCGTTTTCTCCTCTGTTCTCGTTAATCCTTTCGGGCACAGAAGGGCGCGTGCGTCGAGAGTGGACAAGACCTTGAAAACGGCACCCAAGGCTGTCTTCGTGCGGGGCAGCTAACTTGTTGCCTCGCCCTGGGGGCCGGAAAGGGACCGAGCTGCCCGAGCAGCCATTTCAACGTGCTAAGTCTGAACACGTGAAGGGGGCTCTCCATTGGAATGCGCCGGAAGTGACTGCTGCAGAGCTTTCCTGCACGTACCTTGGCGCGTGCGTGGACGCAGGTTATCGATCGGTTGACTATTATTTCTATTAGCCACACCAGTCACCCATCGCGTTAGATGAATTTACAAGCGACCAAAACTAAAACTGCTTCGTAGCAGAGGCCCTCGCTCAAGCGCGGAAAATTTAGCTAGCTGGACTCGGTTTACGGTTCACAGCGCGAAAAAACAAAATACAGAGAAGCATGAGCTTTAGTGTCTTTCATCTTTTTGTCCTTTGAACCACGAATATTAGCATACGAAAGCGTAAATTTTTGTACTAGCACTTTCATTAAAGATTTGCATGGCGATACAGCAAAGCTAAAAATGAGGTTGATTAGGACGTGATATGTTTAAAAGTGCTCTTCAAAGACACCCGTCAGTGGGGAAACTGGCTAACAACACCTGCCCACCCCCTTCCAAACTTATGATGATGTGGTGATCTTTTTATTGGGTCTTGTAGTCCATCAGCAACGCCCACGTTAATTGGACACGGAAATTGGGCCGAGTGTGTAATGTTCTGCTTCACGTGAGTATTCTGAGCAACAATAACGAACACTGCACGAAGCGAACCAAATGGATTTGAAATAGATTTCTGCTGCGACGTTTTCCTTGGTTAATTTCAGTTGCTGATATCTCGATTACGGCGTTTGGGAGCGCTAGTGCGAAGTTCGCGAAAGCTACCGATTGTGAACTGCTTTACCCCCCATCGGTTTCATCCCCATTGACAAAAACGTCACGGGGCAAAGAATACACTTATACACTGCATGCTTCGCGCCTCCCCAGGTTTACGTTAGTGGAGATGACCGGGAATTTCCTGCAGGGATATTTCGCATGTAGATCGAAATGTATGGTCCACTTTATGTAACAATAAATAACGCAGGCTGTAACAGTTGCCTAGTTTTCTGGGCCATTTATTCAAAACCATTTTTCAACTAAGGGAGAAAATTTTGCCGGTATAATTTGCCTATATGGATACATGTACAACCCCATAAATTCTTGGTCTGCGTCCATAGAGGAGAGCATTGCTTTATTCGAATGCAAAAAAGCAGGGCACTGATTTTGCGTACATTATTGTAAGAAAGAGCCGAGAAATTGCGATCTTCGGAAACAATTTTTTGAATACACGCATTTATTGTTCAAGACTTTGTACATACATACATACGTACATACATACATGCATACGTTCATCATACATACATACATACATACATACATACATACATACATTGATACATACATACATGCATGCATGCATACATACATACATGATACATACATACATACATACATACATACATACATACATACATACGTGCATGTATACACGCATACATACGCACATAAATACGTGAATTCATCGCACATATCCTACAAGTCCTGCGGATCCAGGAAACGTGAGGGAGAGTCTTAAAGAAAAGTTGCGAGGATAAAAGGCGAGTGAGCGGCAATGTGGGCCTGACGCCCTGAATATTTACAAACATCAAGACGGCATCAATAACCTCGCCACGAAGACGTAAACACAGGAGCAACTGGCGATCGAATTTACCAAGGGGATCATAGTGCCTCCAGCTTAAAGAGAGAGAGAGAGAGATCGTCCTACAGGACGTCGACGTCCGCCAAGTCAGCCTCGCAGCGTTTTCTTCTTCTTCCCTGTGCGCTTCTATAATATCCCCTTCGGTCGTATTAACTCTGCTCGCGTTCCAGTCTATAGTGTGGGCCTTCTCCTAATGGCCAGTTGTCGGGGAAAAGGGCGTCGGCGCCCGGCGCCAGCAGCACGAAGGTCGTCCGCGTGAACGAGCGCCCATGGGCAGCCTTCGCTCGCTCCTGGACTTCTCCGCTCCTTCATGCCCAGCCGTTAACCGCAGGCCGCGCTGGAACGCCAGGGACATTCGTCGTAACGTGTGACGCGCGCCCAGTATCGCTTGAGCGTGCACACAGCGGGGGAAAATTCCCGACGCGTATCGCAATCCGATCTGAGCACAAGATTGATTACCGGCTGTACAAAGAGCAGGGGTTTGACTTCAATGAATAAAATGTGCGCGTGGTTGCGAAAGCCCGCGATTTGGCTCCTCCAACGCGCGGAGTGTTCGTTCCAAAGCAGTTTTCTGGATGATATCCAGTCTGTGAATTAGCCACCATTGCGATTCAATTGCAATAAATGCAGCACTGTCTAGGTAGATGGGACTGAGCACGTTGCATAGATTTTTTTTCCGAAGAGGAGGAGTTGCAAAGTTTCGAGCTACGATATCTACTGACGATCAGGTGGAAAGAATTCTGAGGGCATTACCATATTGTACGTTAGTTGTTTATTTGAGCACACTCTAGTATGCAGTCTGTAAATCTTTATGTTATCGGAGGCGTCTAATCATGCAACAGGCATGGTGGCCCTAAAAGAATAAAAAGCTTTTTAGGTTTTGGAATAGTTTATAAAATAATACGCCCTACACGATGTTAACAGTTTATTTGTGACAGCACAGAAACGTTTTCGTTAAATAATGAGTGAACTCCTAATGCTGCCAATGAAATGGCTTTAAGGTGACCGCTTCCAATAGTCCACAGTTTTGTGACCGAGGCAACGTTGCAAACAAAGTGAATTCATAAGCCATAACGGGTACTTCTAGAACAAGTACTTTAATTTAAACGTACAACCACCGTACACGCGCAGCAGAATGCCTAGTCAGTTGAGGCCTTTTATGACCTTAAGAATGTGCCTCGGGCTATGCCCGTGCCTAAAAAATAGCACTTAACATAAGGCCAATCCGAATGCACCCAGGTTGACTTGGAAATAAGCGTTGGTGTAAAGTTTCGATTGCTAGTGCGGTATACCGCTTTGTCGAATTTGCATTTCATGTGTCCGCATGTTCATTAGGATTGAATATTTTTTTGTTGTTGTAGAAACCGGCTTTGCACGCGGTTGGGCACGTCCGCCGTTTTACATAAGCCTCGAATAAATCACTGTGCAGCGCTATTGACCTTACTACTGCGTTCCACGTTTCAAAATAACCAAACAACGCTTTGCCGAGGGCGTAACAGCTACGTGAGTTTAGTGGATGTCCAGGCGAACAAGACAGATTCGATTATCTTGATCGAGTGAAAATACCGCATCTCAGCGCTTCACACAAGCGAGTGGGGCTATTTTGAGTCTCCAAGGCACTGATGCGTCCTCGGCAAGCGCGCTATTGCATATGCAGGTATGCGTGCACGCGCCAGCAGGTGGTATTGGCAACGTGTTAAACAGCAAAGTCAAAAGGGCACAGCGTTGTGACAACTCATTTGGCGCCGGCGGTGTTCTTTGTGTACAGTTGGAAGCAGCCGCGTTTCATTAGCGTCCGAAGTGTTTCTTCTAGTATTGCGACGAGCGGGGATGTCAGGCCTATCACGTCATGTCGGTGCGTGGCCAACCCACTAATTTTTTTCTACGGCAGGGCTGTCCCAGTTACCAGGCCCACCAATACCAAGGAGGGTAAGAGTGAAGGGGGAAATGACTGCGTCTGAGAGGGTTTTTTAAACATTAACAAAACTAACCCTGGTACTCTGAATCCTTTCTCCACTCCAGCCTCCAGGGGAGGAGCCCCTTAAAATCGATTTACCCATGCATAAGTATTGCGGAATCCTCCCCTCAGCCGAGTGGAGGGAGCAAATGAAGTGGAGGAGAGACTCGGAATACGGGCCTTAGTTTTCATCTGCTGCTCCAGTTGATTCGCCAGGGTGCTTTGGATGTCTAATAGTTCTTTCTTTGTCTGCCTTCGTATGCGCATAGAATACAAAATAGACCATGGTATTCTGCATCCTTTCTCCTCTCGAGCCTCCAGTGGAGGACTTCCTTGAGAGCAATTGCTCAATGTAAATACATTGCAGTATTCTCTCCTCAGCCGAGTGAAGGGAGCAAATTGAGTGTAGGAGGGACTAGGAATACGGCCCAGAGTACAAGCTCAGAATTTAAGGGACTCGCCTAGATCGTAAAGACCGCAATTATGGCAGTCATGTCACGAATGCGAAAGAAATCAATGAATACGACACAAGCAAAATCAGCAGGGGGTATTGAAATAACGGAATATCATTTTTTGATGCAAGTGATTATATAACTCCGCAGGGTTAACACCGTTAGACGCAGTGTTTACACGGACGTCACGTTCAACCAGAAACACATGAATTTAAATTGCACGGTTACGGAGGCGTCTGTTAACTCTACGGGGAGTTTAAAGTTTGTGCGCAAAGTTTGTGCGCAAGCCTTCGGCTCTGTTACGCAGCGAAGAAAGGGCCACAGAACAGTTTAAGGTATACAGGCAATCATTACTGGCGATTTCAAAAGCAGCAAAACCTTTTTTACTTGTGTGCTTTCATCATTAGGACACGGCAAAGGTCGTCGCGTGCTAGAAAAAGAGCAGACGAGAGTTAGGTTAACTGATAATGCCACTCACTCACTCACTCACTCACTCACTCACTCACTCACTCACTCACTCACTCACTCACTCACTCACTCACTCACTCACTCACTCACTCACTCACTCACTCACTCACTCACTCACTCACTCACTCACTCACTCACTCACTCACTCACTCACTCACTCACTCACTCACTCACTCACTCACTCACTCGCTCACTCACTCACTGACTCACCCACTCACTCACTCAGCTTTTTTTGCTGGCTGATTCCTCTGCTTATCAACCACAGCGACTTCGCGTCACGCCGTTCACTCCAGACGTTGCCAGTTCAACTTTTGATCACAGGACCCCGTTGTCACAAAAGACAGTGTTCGCAGCCCCAAGCACCGAGGCTTCTGCGCGTTTTAACCTGCCTTCACCTTGAACTACATGGTAGGCATAGCGTACAGCCGCCGGTATGCACACTAGGCCTCATTTTGTACAAATTCAGCTTTTACCGCCCAGCAATGAGTGTGTCCTGAGACCGCGACGTGACCTCCTGCGCTTACTCGTCGCCCTGGCGTGAACTCACGCTCCGACCGGTACGAGGATGTATGGCGACGTACGCAGCATCGTCGACCTCGCGCGCCGCCTTCGTCGGCAGCCAGATTAGTGCGGGACCCGCTTAGGGCCCCAAGTCGTGCGAGAGCGGCAGTAAAAGTGGAGGGACGGATTTCAAAGAAAAAAGGACATTTTTGGCTTCCCTCAAAAAGAATGGTGAGACGTGCTGAGCTCGTACACTTGGAGACTATGTGACACATTGTTTTAGGTGCAGAGACTAAGGCGCGCACGAGCTGACCATAAGATCACATAAGATGTGCTACTTCCATCCATCAACACAGGAGAGTGTGGCACATGTGCCCCTTTCGACTAAAGGTTCTTTTGGCAAGTGACCGACTTGTAAAGGGTAGGACGTACTTTTAGCAGCGCATTTCCTGCATCCTTCAGGAGCACTTCACCATGTCCCAAATGATGCTCTTCATGTGCACGCGACAGCGAGAGACGCCACTATCAAGCCTAAAATATTATATTGGCGTACATAATCCCAGCGTGAAAGACGGGACAGACAGTAGAAGAACCACAGGACAGGCGCTGTCCTGTGGTTATTCTACTGTCTGTCCCGTCTTTCGCGCTGTGATTAAGTATGAACACGTACCATGCAACTCGCCCAACTTGCAACTGTCTTATATTGGCGGTGAACCTCAGTTTGTGGGTAGGGTGTAGAAACAGAAGCAGAAGCTAACAGAAGAAACAAAAGAGGTAGAAGACCTGCCTCGTCGACAGGTACATACAAAGGAATTTATATAGCGTGACAACAAAGAAGCGGCTAGAGGAGTACGTGATACGCTCAGCGGGGTCACGTTGTCCAAGATGCACAATTGGTGCCCAAAATACGCCCACGGCCATTCAGACGAGGCAGGAGAGATATTACAGGCCCCTTTTCATCCTTGCACCAATGAGGTACTCACCCGATTAACGCAGGCCCCTAGTAGGAGTGCCAGGCCGAACACAAAGGAAAGTCACACACCTGACGTCTCGATTTTTAAGGTGTAGGCAAGGAACAGGTGGTTCTTCAGTTAGGCCCTAAAGATGGCCTGTGTCTTTCTTCCTGCACGCAGAACGGCCATCTTCGTGATCCGTCGTAACCTCGGGTACGAGCTTATCCCAGAGCAGGCGAAGTGCGATGGGCGTGGATTGCCCAAACGTTGCTGCAAAAATTATAAGGCCGGAGCGGCGCTAGGCGGCCTTATCCGAAAGATGATGGCTGCAGGCCGACAGGGGTGATATAGTGCGCCGTTCAGTCAGAGGTATACGTGAGAGCCGCCTCGACTGGCCAGTGATTTGCAGGCGGAGAAATGACAAATGACGTGGAGCGCGGGGACAGCTGTGTTCAAGAGCATGATAGGAGGCCTACTTTTTCTTTGGAGGGGGGGGGGGTGGTATTTTCCCGTTGGGTTTCGCCGACAAGCCCAGATATTGCTGTCCGTAGGGGGAGGGTACGTGGTTCAACGTATACATAGATGTCTGTGATGTTTCAGCAACGTTAGGACTTTGACAGGGGCCTGGATTAGTCTAGAGGGAAGACTTCACGAATAGTAGAAATCCTGCTTGAAGTTTGGCAAGCGAATTGACTTGATAATTTTGTGAAATACGTCGAAAATTCGAACACTATGCGCAAATGAAACTTGGAAAACATATGTTGCCGGGTTAAAAAAAATGCAGGGTTATAAAACCCGAAGTTTATAATTCCTAGGGGTCACGCTTTCGTCATATATCGTTATTTCTTACCCTCGGTTCTGGCTGTGCCAGAAAGCAACGTGCATGACACCCAAAACCTTTATCCCTCTGCACATGTCCTGCCAGGCTATAGTTAACGGCTCCAATACATGTCTCGTTGGTGCCAGCCATTAACGGAATCCGCCTTCTGGGTCGCCCCTTTCTTCCCATAGCGGTCGCTTGCTTCAAGAGTCACCTTGCCTTCGTACTCTACATCGGTCAACCTCCAATTCCCGTTCGTTTTTCTTCTCCTTCTCACCTTGACCAAGCAGAGCGACCTTTTGTAAGTGTTGTTAGAGAATCGAAATATTTGTTTAATTTATTTCCCTGCTAAATTCTCATTTTCCCACCAACCGCTCGCGTCTACATGCGAGACTAACCGGAAATGAAGCCATTTTCCTTGACAACTTTTCCCAGGTTTTGAACTGCGAACGTGCGATCTTTATGCTTACACGCTTTCCTCGACACTTGCCAAAGAGCCCGTGGTAGGCAGGCACGGCGAAAGAGAAGATGGTAATTGCAGAAAAGGTGCAAAGAGTTCACAGAGTTCAACGTATTCCTGCGAGATAATTAGACGCATCCAGCGCGGCAGACCTTGTCTTCTCCGGCTCGCGGGCCACTAACAAGGGCACGTAGGCAGCAGCGACTCGCAAGACACGTTTCTACGACCCCGTCGAGCACGGATTGCAAAATTAACGCGTAAAAAACAGGCGGGCGAAGCAAAACAGAACAGCACTAGTCCTTCAGCTCCTCCGCACGCGTCATCTGCACTGAGAGGTCAAAGGTCACGCAGACAGCTGGCGTGAGCCTGCTGTGCGCGTTTTCAACGTCCATTTCGTTCCCCCGTTGGCAAGCCTCATTAGATCCGATGACTTCGGCGAGGCAGTTGAGTGGTCGCCCGGGAAGAAACACAATGGGCCTCGGCGCGTGGGGTCTTCTGCCTCCCGCGAGAGCGTTATTGGATTCAGCGCGAAGTGGTAGCGCGTTCTCGCCAGCAGTATAATGAGCCATTGTGTCCGTCGGCGACCAGCGGCTGCGGCGAAGATTGAAACCGACAGGAAGCTGATTCCTAATTGAGCTGTTAGAACCAAATGACCCGTCTCCAGGTCTCCTTCACAAGCGAGGCAAGAAAAAGAAAGAAGGAAACGGCTTTGCTATACGGGATACTCGAAAGTTCAGATAAACTTGACAATAACAAGTCATGCGCTCCTCCGTCTAACGACGACGATGGTTGAGCGCGAAGCTTTCTCGCTAGGGATTCCCTGGTTGTCGTCTGAGTTTGGACTTTTGATCTCAGCGGCTTTGACGCTGACCCTTCGCCGTTTTATTTCGCACGAGAAAGTTCCGCGCTCAGCGATCGCCGTCGTTAGACGGAGTGGTGCATGGTTTTTCTGCCTAATTTTGCACGTCCATGTACCCCTCCCCAAAACCAGAAGGCTTCGACGGTGTCGTAATGACGCAATGAGATAGACGTCGGCTTCATAGTGCGAGGGACCCAGGTTTGATTCTGATCACGAAAAGCGTCTTTTTCTTTCCCTTCACCCACAATCGTCACCATCATTAGATAGAGTTGGCTTTCCTGCAGAGCTTTTTTTACGAGACATACGCCATTTGTGAGACGTACAAAGCTTCGCTTTAAAGAAGTGTCGTGAAGTACAATTGTGAGGGCTGTTGTTCAGGTGACGGCCCATAAAACGACGAATGGAAAGCCCTGCTGTAGTTTTTGTCGTACCAATTCGCGTCTTTTAGGCTAACGGAAGTGTTAGGAGGAATAAACATTTAATTGAGCAGTCAATGTTGTTGTGTTGACCGCCAGGTGGGGAACCCGCTCAGTGCGGGAAGCCCTCGGTCTTGGTGGCCTGTCTCGCCCGCCAAGATGTTGGTGATTCGGGTTGAGCTGGTCAACCGACCCTCCCACTGCTCAAATGAGGGATTTGGATTTGGGGCAAAGGATGGGGTGTGGCGGCACTCCCATACCATGTGGTAGAGGGTGCATGGGTCTGTGCAGAATTCACAAGTGTATGTGTACAATGTCGGATGCATTGAGTGTAGTCTTGTACCATGTGGAAATGTGTTCGTTTGTAATTGTCTGTAGATGGCCGTGTCTCCGCGAGGCATGTTCAGATGTGGAGGCGGAAAGGTTCTCCGTCGCAAGCGGTAATGTGCCAGGATGTCAGTGTACCTTCTGGGGATTATTTCTCTTGTTGGGCTAATGGAAGGACTGGCTGACATTCCAGAAGGAGGCGCCCGGTGTGTATGGGCTCGGGCTGCCGCTTGAGCCGCCTCATTCCCTACCAGTGATGAATGAGCCGGCGCCCATACGATGAAAAGTTCGGGTAAATCAGGGTGGGCCGATAGAATGTTTGCTTCTGTTGATGAAATGTGTCCAATTTGGATGTTTCGACAGGCTGTCTGGGAGTCTGATATGATGGTGACACGTTCTTTGCCATTGGTAGCTGAAAAAAATTTTCAACCTACTCTTGAGCAAAATGAGCTGTGGCATTACCAAGAAACATACATTTCGTGCGTATACACACTGCTGCGTCGTCTCTCTACTAACGTAGCCGTTAACGATAGCGAGTGGCGAGTTTAGATCCTTTGAACGCAAGTTGGGCATGCCAATGACCTCAGCCGCCTTTAACACTACGATGAAAAAACAGCGCAAAAAGACAGGACGAAGTAAAGAACTACAAAACGCAGGCGTTGTAGTTCTTTACTTCGTCCTGTCTTTTTGCGCTGTTTTTTCTTCGTAGTACAATGTACCAACTGGCCCTTCAGCAAACCCTTCCACCTTTAACAGTAGTTGCGTAATGCTATCTGGACGTTGGGTTACTTGAAGAGTGTATAGATAACACTGCTCCGCATATGACGAAAAGGTGAACAGCATGATCAGATATTGCGTGTCTTAAAGCGGATATGGATTATTCGAGAAGAAAAGCTGTGACGTTGGAGGTGGTAGCTAGACCAATTGAATCACACGGAAGATGGTAAACAACCAAATATGAAAGCTCCCCAGAAAAGAATACAAAGCGTACCGATAGTGTCAAATGAATGCGCTAGCCATTTTGTTGAAATCCTTGTGTAGACACCATGCCATTTTCTCTACCAACCCAATATCCCAGGTATGTTAGAAGGGCACGTCGTACAGGGCTGTTAATGGTTCTTAACGCGGTGGGCACAGCGGTCATGCACACAACAGAAGGGCGTCTCACGTAACAACTCTCAAGCTTGTTCAGAAGTCCTTACAAACACCGCATTTTCACCAACCCTTTTATTATTTCACACAGACGAGGAGTTTACGCTTACCCTGGCCGTTCTTTTAACTCGGGCAGAACAATGCCGGCGCTCGGTTAACCTTGTCCGCTTTCCTTTCTCTGCTCCCAGCCACACCCAACTAAGCGGTGGCTCGACCTCACAGCGCTCCTGCACGTATAATGCGCACTGTTTTCATTGTGGCGTAAGCACTTGCTTCGTGGGGGCAGCGTTTGAATCATTTGGTCTTGGTTCGCCGACGAAGATTCATTACAATCTGCACCCTACTGTATGCACGCGCTCGATGTCAGGCCTAAGCCGGGGAAGCTGTAAAAGATGTTAATACCCTAGACTGTACACAATGCGCAACAGAACGGCGGAAGAATTTGTGGGTGGGGAATTTGGTACTGAACTGCGCAGTGCATTACAGCGCGGACGTTGACGAATACTTTGAACACAGCGTCTGTTCAGTGTGACTTCTAAGTCTGAGTGGTCTGCAGTTCAACCGCGGTTGGTTTGTCTCTTGCACAACTGCTTCAGCAGTTGAACACTTTGGTACTGCAACAACTAAATCAGTAGATAGCGTGGCGTTCAAGTAGGAATCATTGTCGGCACACGACTCTATATCTTTTTGCTATCCCTAGTGAAGAGGGGGAAAACGGGGGACCCCGTTGAACTCGAATCACGAAGCGGCCTCCGGTGGATCGTGGCGACCTCGGCATAGCTTGCGATAAGCCTCAGCACACCGCGCAGCCGCTTCGTGATGCGGCTGCTCGGAGAACGTAGTGGATGGCAGAGGTACACGAAATCGCCTGCGGCTGCGTCCGCCAGCTCCCTCGCCGCCCGCCGTCGGCCCAGATAGCTGAATAGCTAAGCGCGCTATATGGCTGCGGCGGCGAGGGGGAGGCCTAACGCATTTCTCAGATAAAACGCCCGCTGCCCGACAATCATGGCGGGCGGGAGGGAAAAAGGGGTTAACTAGTTGTAATCGCGAGCGATTTGGTGAAGGTTTCGTCCGAGGCGATGGAGAATTGTGACGGCGGGTCGCAATTATGATTGAGAGGGGAATTGATACGCCGGATGCGAACGTCAGCTCGTATTGAGCATTGACCACTTTCGAGGATCAAACCATGAAGGCGCGATTTGAAGATGCTGCGCTTAACACGAGTGTGCTTCGAGTAGGAATGAGCTATACTTATAGGGCACGTAAGTGGGGAACCTTGTGTGTTTCCAGAATACTAATACGCAAGAGGGCTATGGTGGGCAGTGTTGAATATTCTGCAAATATTTCCTGGCTTTTGATACCTTTCATAATTCTGAACGAGAACTGAGGCTACTAATACTATTGACACGACTGATACCCCGAAATACTTATGTGGCTGTGAAAAGTCACTCTTAAATCCGATCAAGACACGGGAGCCACTCAGGTAATGAAGCACCATGGTAAAGTGCCTCCACTCAATTATCTTATTAGGCACTGGAATTGTAGTGACCACACGTGTGCACCAAAAACTTTGTTATTATAGCGACTATCCGCAATAAATAAAACTACCCCCTTTAACTGCCTGCATGTGTGCCAGAACGTGCCTTTTAAAAGATACAGATTAGGGTTTCATCCCCCAAATACTATCTAGGCTATGACGTAGCCAGCATCGCAGCGTAGTGTAATATTCTAAGCCACCAGGAGACCTTTAACGCACGCCGAAGTCTTTACAAACACCAGAAAAATCTTCACCGCTGCGGCTATCGAACCAACCACCTCGCGCGCAGTAGCAAAACGCTGCAGCCACCAATATACCGCGATAAAACAAGACAAGAAATAAAGTATATTTCTGCTTACTCCGCGTGCGTTACTAAAAGTACGCGTTGCCTGTCTCCATAAACGGCCACAGGGCAATGAATCGCAGTCGTTTAGCCTCGGCAAAATATTGTGAATGCTGATGTTGCAAAACATTTTGTCGCTCTATTGTTTAACAGGATAATAGCCTACGTCTGCGGAGGAAACCAGCTAGGTCTGAGGGACTCCGGACAAACGAAACAATGAAGGCTCGCTGCGCGACGGTGCCGGTTAATTACTTCGTTTCTCCCTACAAGCGCAGTTTTGCAAAAAAGCAGCCGCCATCCGGGTGAGCGCGTTTGTCCTGCCATTGTCTTAGGGAGAGTTTACGACGCCCTCGCAAGGTGCCAACTTAATTGCGCATCAAGTGTCCGTGTAATGACCGCCGAATAACAACGTAGGAGGCAGAAAGGCCGCGGTACTGTGTTGCTGCATGTCGAGCCATGGAGTATGCAGCGTGCGAGACATTTATCAGGGCCAGACGGAGGAAGAGATTCGCTATAATGAAGCAAATGAGACTGCGTTCTTCCGGTCAACCCCAATGGCGTAATTAATCCTCTGTTGTGTGGACAGAATACGCTAGTCGGAAGTCATACTCATTGCACGTATAAATGACCGTGCCTTAGTGTTGCATAAATATTCATGAAAATCTATATGAATTTAGCAAGAGAGGTTTATTCGTTTATTTATTTGCTGATTCATTTCCCTCCAAAGTTGTCGGGAAAAGGCGGGCTTTTCAAAATAAGCGAAGAGAGCAACAAATCACGGAGCACACGGTAATAAATAAATAAATAAATAAATAAAGAGCACAACTCAAATGAGCAGACTGCGAATACAACAGTAACATTCGCTTAACTTAAAATACCATAGGGAAGCCACTACAGAAATATCTTTTATATGTTTAGATTTCGTCTATTGATTATATATTTTGAAATTTTTAGAGAGCAAAACCAAAACAAGCACATGTTTATCTCAACAGTTTATAGACGACAGTCTTTTTTTTTTAAACTGCTTGGTCTCAACAAGGGTGTTTGGTTCATGCGATAATGATTATAGTTATTATTCTGATGAATGCAGTGATGCGGCTAACATTAACTCGATCATAGCTTCGCGGCTTGGTTTGCTTGCTGATTTTGTACGTTGCTTTCGTGTACCTATAGCTTCCTTAAAAGTTTCAGAAGTGTTCAAAGCCGCCGTTAGGTGTTGTAGCTCATACTTTACGCTACATCTCGCGTTCTCTTATTGTTGCTGATATGTCAAAAGGATTAAAAAAAGGCGAGTGGACTCGAATCGACATAATTCTGTAAGCGCACGTTTCTATAGCTTTTCTATAACTTTTCTATAGCTTGATATACTTGTCGTTGGCAGAAAAAGGGAAATACGGCATAGGTGAAATCATCTGAACTTCAATGGGGCCCAATTGGCCAATCCGCATCCAAGCGAACAGCATGTTCCCAAAAATGCCGCGGGAATTTGCGCATCCCCGATTCAAGGAATACGTTGCGAGACGAGCGTTAGCGGCAGCTATACAATCACCTCATGCGTAGTTCAGCGTTTCAGAAACTTCACGCTTCACAAGCCTCACGCTTGAAAAGTTTCGAAGCGTCAAGCGTGCGTTTTGAACGTTCAGAGACATTGCGCATATTTTTGTGGCGAGGCACGCATTGCTAGCGACGCTTGTACTACGAGCATCGCCTGCGGCTATACGCAGCACACCGAGCAGCGAAGAATTGCCTATACACTTCAAACATCCGAAGTGGGCAGTCGAAAAGCGATGTGCTACGGAACCGACGGGCCCAAGGCATATATACAGGCCAACGAGAGGGTACCCCCCTTACACAAGGGCTCCCGCACTCCAAGCAATCTGCTACAACAGCAGGCAGGCGGCGACGGGCCTAAACTAGGTCAGCCGTCTTCGTCTGGCGGCGAAAAAGCAGCAGCAGCGCGTTCGCTGTCTCGGCGGAGCGCCGGTCTCGTGGCTGCCGACTCGTGCGGGAGACCGGTGGCGTCGACGACGGTGCGTGCAGCCGCAGTTGCTACCCGGCGGGCGCGCTAGCATTGTTAGCGAGGGGTTCGTAGATGAGGCCTAATAGGCATACGAAGAAACGACTGTGACATGAGTGGTTTAATTGTCACAGGTGGTGCTGGCATCGTGATAGTACGCGCAATGCTTCTGGATTTGAACAACTCGTCGTAATTCCTATATGCAATAGCCATGCAGACTTTAATGCTGTTCGGATTGTGCAAGCGACATGCATGGTAACATCAGTGACGGCAAACATCCTTAGCCTTTTTCAAGCCCGGATTCATTAAAACGTGTTAATGTTCGAATGTTGCTTTCGAACAATGCTTAAAAAATTGGCCGCGCATCTGCTCCTTTCGTTGCAAATGTCGACGAAAGACGATAGTCTTTTTTGCGAAGTAAATGCCTGCCTTCCCTTTCCCGCTCATCTCTCACGCTGTTCCTCTCCCGCCGCGCTCCTCCCTGGGTAAACACGCTGGAGGTTTGTTCAGGTCCATTTAAATTTCCCGCTTTTCCACTGCTCCAGGCCGGGTGGCTCAATGCCAGCGCTGCCGTACGGCGGAGACGCGTAGGAATCGAAGCGCCCTACTTCAACGTTGCCCTTGTCCACGTGCGTTCCAAGCGGAACGTGGAACCTATCTTGTAGAACCTTTCGTAACTGTTGCCGTTTGATTTCTTAAAGTGCCACCAGAAGCTATAGTGGAGCGGGCGACAGCAAGCGACGGATGGATTTTTTTCTCTGCAGTGGATTTTATTTCCTATAGCAAAAATCAAGCATACAGGAATTTGTATAAAGGAACATTGCAAATATCACTTATGTATTGATTTTCTGACTCACATCTGCGTAATGCTTTGTTCTTGTCCATATCACTTATGTATTGATTTTCTGACTCACATTTGCGTAATGCTTTGTTCTTGTTCGACAATTGTGACAAGTATGAACATTTCCACCGGACGTAGACGTTTAGATTTGGCTGTGAGTATATAAGACTACTGTGCAGCACCTGTTTGTCTTTGGCCGGGTGGTCGAATCGAGTTATAGACAGATAGACAGACCAAGATTTTCGCGTTTAAGTGGCCCAAGAAAGACTCTCGTCTTTAAAAAGAACGCAGTGACTAACGTGCCGTCAGAGAGGCATGGCTAGAGTGACGTACAAGGACATTCGAATTTTTAAGACAGGGCTGACAGAAGCCGTGGTGTCTGCCGTCGTGGTGTAGAGGTCCCGTCTTAGCCCCTTATTACAAAGTGCGGTGGTTGGAGACCGGCTATTGCCGTTCCATATTTTTTCTCTTCGTTAGTTTTAATTATACCTTTCATAGCTTGGGTTACTTTTCGTTGTTTTAAATGATTCTTTGTGTTTTCGTTAGGCTATGTTAGGTTAGTCTACGTTACGTTACGGTAATGGATGGTGAAGTAGTGCCAGGCGCCGCATTTCTTAATCGAAACGCCGGTGGACATCGCTTTAGTGGAGTGCCTATCGAGCCATCGGACGGGACTCGAGCCACAACCCGTAAACGAGGGTTCATGTCCCGTGCAGAGTCAGATATTATCCCACAGGTGTCTGTAGAAGCAGCAAACATTTTCATTAATGGGGAAGACTTCACGTGCATATAAACTGTTTTACTTGGGAAACTCCTGTTCACAATGCATTCAAAGATACACGCATTTCAAGAAGATCACAAGTATGATTCTACTTTAACCAGGGCTAAGTAAACGTCCTACAAGGCCGAAAGAGTTTTACGCACATTTCTTCTGCAACCATAGCCGCTGATATTTCCCCAGCGAATTTGCGCCCATCCTTCTCTTGCACTCCCACACGTACCGAGACAAATCACGCTTAATGCGCGTGAGCAGATCTCGCAACTTGTAACCGCCACACAGATAGCGGCCTCCGACAGACGCACGACAGTGCAACGACTGGGCGACCGGTTGGGAAGAGACGTCGTGCGTCACGCATAAAGCATGCCCGGCGCGAGTTGTGACCCGCCTACAACTCTGCTGCACTGCAATTACAGCGTGCGGCTTCTCTCGTTCCAAATCAGCGCTTTCATCTGCACCTCCGAGCTTTATGGCATGCAGACGTCGAAGCATATTAGCATACGCCACCTGTTACAGCCAAGAACTCCCGCTCTAGCAGGCTTTTAAAAGGCCAGAGGGTGAAGGATAAAGGTCGAAGTAGAATAAAGTGGGTCAACGGAAGAGCTTGTAAGAAGTCTTCCGGATATTCGTGTATCGGCTTATTGGGGAAGCATTGGTGCGCCCCCATGTTCGTACCGAAGGCAGTGACGTAACAATGTATTGCGACAGCCTCCCTGGGATTGGTATGCGCGTCGGCCGAGCGACCACGGTAGCTGAGTAGGAAGACAGCTGGGCCCTTGCGGAAGAGAAGGGGTGGCCCTGTTTGTTCCGGCTGAGGCGATTTGCGGGGCGGAACTCTTCCTCCGTGCCTCGTGTGCGCAGCCAGACAACAAAGACGGATAAATGTTGGCACGAGCATAAAGAGGACTACTGGCAGCACGCGTTGCCTTGCTGCTTACGCGAAGAATGGCGGCGCTTGGTGTTTCTTTTGCGCCATTGTGTCCCGTGCGTGCTGCGGAGGGAGGATTTGCTTCGTGACCGGAGCCCTCGCTTTCACGCCGTGTACAATGCCTGGCGCCTTCTTTATTTTCACGTGTTCTGGCGTTATCGTGCTCGGGAGCGTGTTGCGGTGCGTTTTATTTCCTGTCCGAGCTCCCGTACGTACGCGATGTTCAGCGTAAAGCTCGCTGAGTGGGTCCGCGGTTGCCGTCGGTAGAACGTTGCATGCTTGTTAGCCTCTCCGAGATTGCGGTAGTTCAGAAATCATAGGGCGGGAAAATATGAGGCGCCACATCTTAGATTGGAACAACGAAGTGCACTCTTAGGTAAGAAAGTGCGATATTTGGACCTATACAGGCGCCTTTAATCGTCGAAACAGTGTTTTAGGGCGTAGCATAGAGGAAAAGAAAGTAACTTGAACAGCGATGGTTCAATCACTTGGCTAAAAAAATGGCGGAATGTAAATTTGCAGCGTATTCGGTCAGTAATGAGTGTACCGTCGGCCAGGAACACTACCTAGATTATTCTAATTGGAGAGCAATCCCAGTCGAAAAACACAACAGAAAATACGACATGATGATCTTGTAAGGGAATGGGACATTGCGTTGTTTGTAAAACAGAAATGTGTGTCGTGCGACAGATATTATCTAGTTCTACTACAGATATTCCTGTCGCTCAAGAGACCATCCTGTAGTTCCAACAAAGATCGCTTTTCTACAGCAGATATTCCTGTTGCACAACGGACATTTTTGTTGTGCGACAGATATTTCTGTTGTGTTTTTCGACTGGGATGCGTTCTGGCGAAACGTCTATATAAACGTATGTCATCTCATATACTAGAATCAACATCCATGAATATGAGAACATAAGCAGACTGGCTAATTTTTGTGGCTTACTTAAAACTGATTGAAGCCAGTTTCTTTTCCACACCAACGCTTCATAGACAATAGATCCAGATTTTGACTCCAACCATTTTAATTAGTTACAGGATGTTTGCTTTCGGCATGCGTTTAAAAAAAACTGTTCTATGGAAGATAAAATACACTCGGGCTATGAGAGAGTAATACAGAAGAGCCCACTATAAATTGACTGTTTCGGATTTCAATAGTTCGCAAAATATATTCACAAAATCTATGTTATTGCCGAAACCGCTTTCATTTCTGTCTTAACATCAGACGGGGCCATAGATGAAAGTTGTCCATGAATGAACGGAAAAAGAGTAGTGGACCTTGTGATTCCCTAGGAAGCTTTTTTCTTAGTTTAGTAGATGAGCTTATGCATCTCATTTAAAGGAGTGTGTTAGGTTCTTCTAGTTCGTGTTCTTTATGGACAGAAATGCGGCGTGCAAAAACTTTGGTGTTACGAGCTGTTGCAGAAGGTGAAGGAAGAGGAGGCAGATTAAAATAATTTGCAGCTTTTCACGACGATGTACCTTGACGCACCGTTATGGCTTTATCGCTTAAAGTCTGAATAAGAATTTTTTGTCTGTATGTAGGGCATGCAGGGTATGTTACGAACAGGCCAAATTTCGAATAGCACGACAACTTTTATACTGCCGCAATTTTTCGGAGACGACATGATAATGCCCACTTTGCACTTTCTTCTTTCCATTTTTCTTTTTCGTAGTGTGTTTATGGTGCACGCGCATCGCTGTGTCTTTATGCCCTAATAAACATTAAGTTGTTAGTCAGCATTCATCCCGTATCTTTCTGTTCTTCGTGCCGTGTCTGCGCTGTTGTATCATGATGAACTTTTATACTGCCACCTCCATCTCAATTTGTCAATTGTTTTCTGCTAGAGCAGGAAATGCATGTAGCCAGGATGCATCAATTAAAGGAACAAAATCAGAGAAGCTTGCAACGTTTGAATGGCGAAGCCGTTGTAGGTGAGCATTGCCGGACACACAGTTAAGTTTCAGTATCATTGTTTGTTTGCATAGTTGCCGTGCTTGTAATCGTCGTCATATGCATCGAAGAGGTCGTCGTCTTCTTCGCGGCGAGTGGTGGATGCAAAGGCATCCTCAGCATTCTACAATTCCACCAGCTCAACTGGCGAAGCGTGCACTAAGTGGCACAAGGCTTGAACCATAGCGGAGCTGCAGGATTTCCTTATACGTGGGCACTGAAGAATACATCGCCACGAATTTGTACAAGTTTGAAATTGTTTATTTACATGTTCCGTCGTCGCTTCACACTTCTAGTAGTAGTCATCGTCATATGCATCGCTATCGTCGTGTTCCTCATACCAACCACAACATGCGTGGTAGCGCTTGACGACCGCGCTGGAGTTTTTGTTTTTTTGCTAAAGCCGCTGCATGTGTCGACGACGCTCGGCGGTCGCCACGAGGAACGCGCTCACGAGCGCTCGGCATCCTCTTAGTATTTTGTCCTGTGACGGCGAACTCACGGCTTGTACAGCAACTCCGCTGTTAAAAATTAAAAAAAGCACAGTGGTGCCAAGACAAGCGAGACAACAAACCAGTACCTCCCGTTCGTCTGTGTGGCGCTTCCACGTGTTTGCATTGCAATGTGGCATTGTTAAAGAAAAACAGAACACTGCTTACATGCAGTCGACCGAAGGAGCATAGCTCATTCGAACCCGCCGCGGTGGCTCAGTGGCTAAGGCGTTGCGCTGCTGAGCACGAGGTCCCGGGTTCGATTCCCGGCCGCGGCGGCCGCTTTTCTGATGAAGGCGAAAAGCAAAAACGCCCATGTGTACGAGATTTCGGCGCACGTTAAAGATCTCCAGGTGGTCTAAATTAATCCGGAGCCCTCCACTACGGCGCGCCTCATCGCCTGCGTTGCGTCGGCGCGTTAAACCCCACAATCAATCAATCAATCATTTACATTCGCAACGCAATTTCCCGTATCATAAAAATGGGCATTGGCCAACCAATAAACATTCCGTCGTCTTACTTTACGCCTAAAGTGTCCGCGTTCAGAGGTATCGGAATAATAAATTCAGGGGTGCATATTGATGGGAGTAAATCACACAAGGCTCGTTACTGTCCTCACTGATTTTTCTTCTCGTTATATATTTTCGCCAATGTTTTCACCCCAACCGACACTTCCTGGAATCGCTCTTTCCCTCCCAAACTCTCAGCGACCCGCATGGCGCAAAGTGTTTACTACCGCGGTGACACCGATGCATATGAAACGTGGAGCCCCGAATGACCTGCCATACATGACACGGACGTGACGTACGACCCACGGTGCCTTGTCACCGCCGCCGTCGTCCGCTTTCTGTCACTCCGGCCTCCAACGGCTTCTGCGCGCTCGGCGCACGAACATCATACGCAAGAGGTTCGGTGCGCTTTTGTTTTTGTCTGTTTCCTCTTTTTTGTCTGGGTCATTGTGGGCGGTAAGTCAAGGGAAACAGAACGGACGCTTCGCCTCTGCCCATGGATCATGGACGCGCCGAAAGTCCTCGACAGAAAGCATCACCTTGCAGAGCTGAAGCGCAGTTTTGTTTTTCTCTTTTTGTCCGCAGTGACCCCAATATCACTCGTCGGCGCTGATATCCAAGGGAATTGTGTAAATCAAGGGGCGCTGAACGAACTCTCTGTCTCTTCGCAGTTGTCATAGACGCCCCAGAAGCCCAGACGTAATTATTTATGAGGATGTACTGAAATGCAAGTTCGGGGTATTTTTGTACGCTTTGACGCCAGTATTAATCGTTCGTGCGGATCGCAGAGACAAGTGTCCGTGGTGAGATCGTAGTTGAGAAGCACTGGTATTATGGTGTTTCACACCCGAGGTAGCGAGCGTGTCTAAGCGTGTATAATCTAAGCAAGGACTCCGCCCTGTGCGATGCATAAGTTGAAAGGCGAGAAGACGGCAACGCCGGAAGCATGAGCTGTCTCGTGAGAGGCGACAACTATTCACTTCCGACGTCGTCTATTTCCGTAGTTCCGGAACAATGCATGTTGTAGCTAGTCACGCTCCCCTTGCATCGGCAAGGATCGCTGGGTCGTATCCCCGCGTGACCCGGCACCAACAAAGCCCTCATGCATAAGTCAAGAGGCCACGAACCATAAGGTCACTTCCGTGTTTCAGAACGAGAAGCAAAGTTTTGTGCTCCTACATTCCACTGTAAATTCATTATAGTCGCATGACTTAGACATATGCAACAGTTTGATTTTGGAAAAAAAATGTTGCAGATTCCTACTGCTTCTAGAAAGACTGTTCTTCCTGTAACGCCGGCTGTATATACAGGCATAACACTGGAGTGAAAAAAGACAAATTAAAGTAAAAATTATAAGAAAATCGCGAAGGTGAAAACAAATATTAAGTGCTGCCAATTACGCCGAAGTCTACAAAAACGGGGTTAACGTCTTGCTCCACCAAGTGCTTTAGTAAGGTCGCGTGCCTATCATTGCTAAAAGGGTTCAAAAGACATATCGCTCAAAGAATCTGTGGTGTAGCTTGGAGGACCGTATACAGGGGCATGATATGCGAAACGCCCCGTACTTGGTACCGGACGGCGCGGATTCGGGAACTGAGACGAGTGGCGGCACTTCTGCTCTAAATATAAATGAAGTGATAAAGTTAGGCGGGACACTTATCTCGTATATATTGTATATATTATGGGTTAGTAACAACACCATCATCGTAACGAAATCGCCACGGGATGAATGCGGAATGGTACAGTCATCGTCTCGCTTAGCTGGAGCAGCAAATTTAGCGCGTTATATCTTGAAAATTCTCACGAAAAACTGTTCCAACGAATGTTGAGGACTCAGGTGCCCCAATAAAGTTGAGAGAAATGCCGCAGTTGCGACTAAATTGCCTTACACCGAGATAGAAAGAGACGATAACTGCGTATACCGTTGCTCCAACTAAGGCGGTGGACGGCTGTACGAAGTAGAAGAATGAGGAAAGGATGCTGCATCGGGCACAGAATTAGGTGTGTGACGCCAAAACGTGGCTGCTTTTTTGTGTCGCAGGTTTCCCAGCAAACAAGAAGTTTTTGTATTATTCCGCATTACATTGTATCCAGCACACTCAGAGCTAAAAAGCTCAGATCTGTACAACGTGTGCTAATATTATGAAAATGATTTGGTTTCTGTTTCACTTATTCATTATTTAGGTTGACGTAAGTTAGTTTTTTCGGCTGGGTATTATTACCATAATAAACCGATGTGTAGTAAATTGGTGCACAGACGACACCTTGTGCACGACCCTCATGGAAACGCGCATCGAAGCGGTTCCGTGCTATGGTCAGTGGGCCTGAGTCGTTTGCCAGCCCGCGTACTAATGAGTATGCCTTCGGGAGTACATGTACTCTCGAGTGAGCCCGAACCCACAAGGGATTCAGTTCTCATGACTGACCACGTGGTCATCAGCTCGTACCCGCCACCAGATCCACATTTTAACACGAAAGTGTTTTATTCCCGGATACACAAAGATTTCGCCGACGTCATATCCGTCACGGAAGTGACGCCAGTACAACGAAGCAAGCGGCCTGTAAAGGGTGCATCCTTTACAGGTCGCTTCTTCTTGCGGGGAAGCAACCTTTAGTACTAACGAGTACCTTCTACTTCGGGTTGTTCGTTTTCGGGTTTTATAATTTAACATGAAAGTGTTTTATGCCGGGGTACACCATGATTTCACTGACGTTATATCCGTCACGGAAATGACGTTACTACACCTTTTTCGAAGCGACCCGCCAGCAGGACTTCGCTCGCCAAGCACACCCACAAGGCAGCCGCCGTCCTGCAAATCATGCTCAGCTGCAGACTTCGCTGCACATTTCACTTTCGTGTTTTACCGATTCCTAGGACAGAGGAATCAATCAAAGGTTTTTATTCCTGGCTTACGGACACACTTGAGAATCACTCGCGTACTGAGTCAGCAGCCGTACTCACACGTGAGTTCGAATGCAAATGAGTAGTGCGAGCGGGCGAGGACGGCGACCTTCATTCATCATTACTAAAGCAAACATGTCACTCAGAAGGTCACGCAGTCAATTGTTTTCGTTGTGTCGGAAGTGGAATCAGAATGGGCTATGGCCTTTGTGCGCAGACATGGAAACTACCATGCCCATGGGTAGCGAGGCAACTGAGCGAGTGTGTGGAGTGAGTGAGGATGTAACATGTGTTGTACGTGTAAACGAATCAGCATGGTGTACATGCATGTTTCTGGTGCTTAGGGGAAGAGAATGAAAAAAGTATTGAACGAATGCAACGGACGGAGTGAGGGGTGAGGAAGCATGCGCAAATAAGGAGAGGAGGTTGGGGCCACAGGAACTGAAAGAGGACAACAACAGTGGGTGCAGACAGTATATAGACTCCGCTCAAAACTCGGGATTGCTAGAATCATATCGGCGGAGTTGGAGTGGCTGGTGACGACCGCGCTTAAAGCCTCGCATCGGAATCGGCACAACCGGGCAACGTGCGAAATGGCATGCGGAGGGCCACTGTCGACTCTTCAGGTGGGTTTTTTAGTGTATCGGTAGCATCCGAACTGCCAAAAGGAATTCAACGGCCGCTGATTTATGCTGCATTATTATAGCTGAACGATGAAGCCCAGTACTGAAGGCTGCGACAAGTGTTGTACGGAGAAGCGATAAGGTTGCGATGGGCTGCCAAATTCCGCAGCCCCTAAACGGGGACTCCTCGCTGGTTAAGTTTGAATTCTATGGGGAAAAGTGCAGCAGTTTTTATTCCGCGACAAAGAATCTCGCGATGTTTTTTTCTCGCGTCGTAGTCGTCAGCAGTATTGTTATCTACGAGACGGCGTCAGGATGCGTGCTTGAATCTGGAATTTCTGAAATCGACGCGTGGTAAAATACTTTTTTGCTTTTCATGACGAACTTCACATGGTGAGATGCCGTCCGGGTCGAACTTGACAGAAGTTGCTATTTAATGGTTTCGCTTTCTGTAAGAGTGTCTTTCTGTCAAAGTGGTAACTGTGTCCTTGCTTGAAATGCAGATATGCTTTGGGATGCAGTGAAAACTTGTAGGATGTGATCGCAGCGCGTACTTCTCATTGAATTTTCTAAGAACAGCGGAGATGTCGGTCGTCATTGCCGATATCCCGATACTGCATCATAACACTAGCAGCCCAAACGATCGCACGTCAGCGATACGTGCAGGTAACGCAGCAGTCACGTTTTCATTTCGAGGTTCTTGTCGATCAAAGCGATTTTTAAAGAAAACAATGACCACTTCGCTATCCCTCTCTTCATCACAACCGTTTTACTAACCCGATGAAATACGCGTTCGCATGAGTTATGCAACGAATCGTTGATCACGCAAGGATCTTGTCGGTCCTTTATTTGTAAAACAGGATTGACAAGCCTAAGACTGCCTTCAGATTCTTCTCAAGAATCTACGAAACCTTATATATATATTGCATTTTTACAGTCACACACAGCACACATTTGCGTAAGCCTTAGATTGAGTCATGAAATCATGCTCACTACGATTTTCTCTAAAAAAATCGAGTTAATCCTGTTTTGCACAACAGCTACAGATAACCAAAAGAGCTGTTTCGCCGATACGCATAACACAAATTCTCGATGAGTTATAAGGAAAGGGCGCGCCGTCAGCAAAAAAAAAAGAAAAAAAGAGAACAGAGAGAGAGAGAGAGAGAGAGAGAGAGAGAGAGAGAGAGAGAGAGAGAGAGAGAGAGAGAGAGAGAGAGAGAGAGAGAGAGAGAGAGAGAGAGAGAGATAGGAGTAAAAAAAATCGCCGTGTTGATAGCGGTGTCTGCCGCCTCGGAGTTCAATCGCGTCACAGTGGCCAGCAGCGCATAAGGAATTCGGTATTCGGTACAGTCGATTAATTTTGTTGAAACGGCATGTCGAATGGAGACATGCTCCCTCACGCTGGCGCAATTCAATGACACAAAAGTAAACGCAGCGTATGGGAACGTATAAAAAGGCAAAAAAAAAATGAAATGAAAAGAAAACGAGAACAAAGATGTACGTGGTCACAAGTGCGACCGCTTTACGGTTGTTGAATACGCACTGAAAAGGCGGCGCAACCTTGTATTTAGTGACACCCCTAGAAAATCTCATCCCGAATGTGTGCCGGTGTCCCTATCCAAAGTTACTTAAAGGACAGAGGGTGCAGGTAGCATTTTGTAACGCGGCCGCTGCTTCATGCAGGCAGCAGATACAAGGTAGAAGTCCACAAAATCGGCCAACATGAAATTATAGGGTATTTTTATTTACGCATACTCTTCGGATGATCGATGATCGAACACCGCAGCCCTAGTACTTCGGCATTTCTTGTTGGTTTCTCGGTCAGAAGCTCTCACGCGGAAAAATGTAGGCTTTGGAAAGAGCACCGATGTAGTATGACCATTCCAGAATTATGATCTCGAACGTCCTGGCAAAAACAAAAGAGCACGAAACAACAGAGCATGCGCGTTCAAGAGTACCATGACCGGACTGTCCCCTAATCAAACACTACGCGCCTGGACAAGGGAAAAAGAGAAAAACCCTTGCGTGAACATTGCAGCAGCTTGTAAAATTGAGAGGACGTCCCCCGTAGCCCGACTCATAACTGCAGTCTTCTTTGATGTACGCCCGCATCGACAGGAGACGAACGACCTCAACGCCGCGTGCAAGCAGACGACACGAGTTATGCGCCGTAACCGTGTCGGCGGATTATTTCAGGGCCACCCAGCCGCTCATCATACCCCGTCCGTCACGGCAGGCGATGCGCCAGAGGTCGTCCTCCACGCTGGAAGGTTTTTCGTACACGTAATGCACCCTTTCGTCACGCGTCATCAACGTTTGCCGTGACACAGAGCCGATTAACCCACGTTACACGCGCAGACAATCCGTCGTCCATGCGGGCTCCTGCTGCCGGCGTAGCAGACGACGCGCTTCGCGAAGGGAATCGCTTGCTCGCATGCCGCGCGCGCGCGTCCCAGATCTCACATTTCTATCTGTTTGTCGTTATTTTGTTTTTCGTCGTCGCCCCCTTTCGTTCCCCTTCTGTTGCCGAACTACCCCGGCAGGAGTAACAGCAGCACGAAGAGGTCAGGGCGGCTGTTTTGCCCGCTGGGGAGACGAAACATCTAGAAGAGAGAGATAAAAGGCAGATAGACATGAGACACGCAGACATAAAAGAGGAACGGCCACGTAAGAATCCCGGTATCCCGCAGTTTCTCTTGGGGACGACGCGTACACACTACGGAGGTGTGTGCTTTGCGCTCACTTGGGCGACTTTATTGCAAAGCTGCAAACTTTCCCGCCCGCCTATAGTCAATGTTAGCATTACGTTTGCTCTTGGTTGAAGTTTATCGCGTGTTTTATTCTTTTTTGCGTGAGTCAACGTCGTAGAGTGGTTGCGTGACCTATTGGCAATGGTGCGTGGATGGATGTGTCTGGGTCAGCCGAATTAACGAGCGTGCATTTTAAAATGGGACCACTAAGACATGCTTGTGCACGCAATAATTTAACGAAAAAAATACCCCCCCCCCCCCCAAAAAAAAAAGTGAAAGTCGACGGGGATGTAGTACATGCTCTGCTGCGGTCGCATTACGTATTCTTTTACCTGAAGCAAGAAGGTTGACACTTCGAATGCAAGAGAGAGAGAGAGAGAGAGAGAGAGAATTAAAACGAGAAGAGGTCGGCTCGAGACACTAATCTCGACACGGTACCCGTCGGGTGCTCGGTTGACCCAATTTTTCGAGAGTAAGTAAGCAACTCCTCAGAGCTGTGATGAAAAAAAAAAAGCGAAAGGAAACACGGCCCCCTGCACGGCGAACTGTCGTAGGCCGAAATGTCACTCCATCGCCCGAGGCAGCAATAGACGCTCCGCTGCCTCCTCGCGACTAGACTGCGCATCGATGCTGGCGAGAACCGGATCGCCCCATCTCTCGCCCTGCCTACGGAGCATGTGGCACAACGTTATTCTACGCCGCTGAGATCGAGATTGATCCATATCGACGACCAATCCGCTTCTGAAACATAGTGCGAATATTTTTTTAAGCGAAGCGTTAGTGTCCTGACTGATGCCGTTGTTCACCAATAGGCTATGCAGGAGGTCACCTTTTTCTAACGATGATGATGAATGATCGTGGGTGAAGGGAAAGAAAAAAAACTTTGGTTGATTCCTCTGTCCTAGGAATCAGTAAAACACGAAAGTGAAATGTGCAGCGAAATCTGCAGCTGAGCATGATTTGCGGGACGGCGGCTGCCTTGTGGGTGTGCTCGGCGAGCGACGTCCTGCTGGCGGGTCGCTTGGGCAAAAGTGTACTGACGTCATTTCCGTGACGGATATGACGTCAGTGAAACCTTGGTGTACCCCGGCATAATTAAAATATAAAACCCGAAAACGAACAACCCTAAGTATAACGTTTTTTTTAGTACTAAAGGTTGCTTCCCCGCAAGGAGACCCTATGTGCAGGGGTGCACCCTTTACAGGCCGCTTGCTTGTTGTACTGGCGTCACTTCCATGACGGATATGACGTATGTGAAATCTTTGTGTATCCGGGAATAAAAAAACTTTCATGTTAAAACAAACGCTTCCCGCGGCCGGAATCAAACCTGGGATTCTTTCGTTATCAAGCCGGCGACTATCCTATTGCTTCATTTCGACATGGGCGAAGCGAACGCCACGCAGCAGGTACCGACTCGTGTCGTATCCAAACTCAAAGTTTAGGCCTACGGAGTGCACACCCGAGTGTTTGTGTGGGTATTCAAGAAAAGTGGTGCGCTCCTCCAGAGCGGCATCGACCAAACAAAGAATCCATCACGAGAAAGCTTCGAGTTCAACCGGCGCCGTTGTTAGACTGAAGGGTGCAAGATTTTTTTCTTTCTCTTCTCGACTGGAGGTTTAAATTTATTCGGGAAGTTAATTGTTTCGTAGTTGCTAAAGGTATTCCAGGCCACAGGTAGCGTAGCGGTGAGTTATCGAATATTCGAACTCAGTGCAAGTGGAGGAAGAACAAAAAAATGAAACCTCCTTTCAAGTAGATTATTAAAACGCGAAGCTTTCTCGCATGCAATCGGAGTCAAAGCCCAAAATTCATACTGCTTTGTTGGCGTCATAACGTGATGGACTCACGTTTGATTTCGATCACGAGAAGCGTTTTTTTCTTCAGACGCTTCGCGTTTCACTACCACCACCACCATCACGCGATCAAAATGTGCCCTTCCCAGAAACCTGTTGTGTAAAGTTGTGTAAAGTTGTGTAAAGTTGAATGTAGATGGCCCTTTCTTTTCTCGGCAACGAAACGTAGTGGAAGTGAGTGTATTGCTCCATTTCTTCGCAACACATGCCGAAGTTTTGTCAGATACCAGAGGCGTTTCATCGCCGCAAGCGGCTGAATAATGAGCTCTATTGCTCGTTTATTACCCTTGCTAATAGCCGGGACCGCATTCCGGTTTCTCCGCGAACTACTTTCCATTGGAATTTCATGGCCCGTGAAACAGGCTGCTTCCACCAGACTTAGCAGTGGCCATCGAAGGTGAATTTTAACTCGACAACTTGGAGCGAATCTCCACCCTGTGCTTTTGCAGAGAGGCCGTCTGTCCAACCACATCAAATTCAAATTTCCCGCGCTCGTGACGAAAGAAAACCTCGTCCTGCCCAACGCAAGTGACACGGTTTCGCGAATTTTATAACCAGACGTTTTGCCATCCTGCAGGGTCACGAAGCGACGATCACGGTAGTTAGCTGGTGGTGGCCCTCACGTTGTATGTAGCTTACGAAATTACAGACTTGGCCTGCTGCCAGCGCTTGCGGAATAGGCTGCGGACATTGGAGGCGGACACGCGAGCCCGCGGACAGTGTATACAAGACTGCTTTCTGGGGCAGCGTGGCGTGAGGTCTCGCTTGGCCTGTAACAGGCCACATAAATACCACTCCCTAAGGGGCGACGGCGAACAAGCTGTGGTCATGGCGGCGTCGTCGTCGGAGGCGGCGGAGTCGGGTTTTGTCTCTGGCGCCGGACAAAGACGCGAGCGGCAGGGAGACGGGCGAAAATGAAACCGCCATGCAAATGAGGCCTCGTTTGGCGACGTCTGGCGTCATTGTTGGGAGCGCGCGTTTCCGGCACGCGATAAGGCGCTCGGCGGGATCGCCTTTCGGACGCCCGCTAGGCGGCCACCGCTGAGCTTGCACCTACATGGAACAAGTAAAGTGAATTAGTTTCTCACCGCTCTCAAAAACATGCTCGGAATCAAATCCAATCCAGTACCTCAAGGTCGTCTGTTTAACAACCGTCTCAAGATTATCTGAATTTCGCGAGAAAAGAAATTACGTCGTTGTACTGAATACGCAGAGAAACCTTATTGGGAAGAGCCATTTCAACGCTTTATAGGCTTTAGGCTACCTTGGTTTACCGAACAACGATGCGTATACTGATTTCGGTAATTTTTTGTTTTTATATCATCCTGACGAAATGAATTCCCTGGGCAAAATGTTTATGGAAGTTTTCGCATGAACTGTGACAATATCTGAATCCAATAAAACTCCTCTCCTTTATTGTAGTACCGCGGTAGTTTTACAGTTCAGTTTGGCCCCTGAAAATCAATTCCTAAAAATGTTAAGAAACTTTTAATCCCTGACCTAATTTACTTCCGCATAAAGTTTTGTGGCAAAGTAAAATTTAATAGTTCTCTTTTTTGCTGTGTGAAACCAGAAAAAAATGATAAAAACAGCTCGCCCAAACAAACCAAGCTGCCTAGCTTTAGACCGGGCAGTCATGGACAAATGAAACAGCATCACAAAAACATGAACACATACTAACACATGAATACATACAAAACATGAATACAAACATATAAATAGCGTGATTTATTTCCTTGCAAGTTAAATTGACGCGTGGCCTAATTACACTAACACAGTTCGAAAATGTGGCTTTTCAAATATATCAATAGCACGCCATTATTGAACCTCCACAAAGTTTTTTTATTTTTTCGTGTTGTGGTGTATATTTCGTGTTTGAATTTCATTTGTCTATGACTGTACATCTAAATGGGCATAGCAAACAAAACACTCATATTCTCGTTTCATCGATGTTGAAGGACTGCCAGGATAGAAGCAAAAAAGCATGAAGCAGAACCTACACAGCAGCTAGAAAGACTCCTACATCCTCTTCAATCGAAGGACAGCCCTCTGTGGAAAGCACTGGCTACAAACAACGAGCATGACACATTCAAAGACTTCTTCGAAGTAAGCCTGCTCGCTCGTGCAACGGCGTCGTTTCCCAGGGCCGGGAGCATCGTTTACCAGAAGAGCCGATTCGTCACGAAAGCGTTCCGATGATAACGCCGAAAACAAAAGACAGCAGTTTCGTCAGAACGAGCACGCAGTTCTACAAACAACGAAGAGCGGAGATAATAGGCGCATGTATTGTTCTTCCTCACTGGGAAAGCGGATTTTTTTTTGTTGCTAAACAGCGAGAAGCACAGCGAAGCGCAACCATCTCGTGCCTCTACAGTCGAGGCACGTTTGTGCACAAGCACGGATCGCTAGTTTGTGCTTCAACGCGATAGGCGTGCCGAACGTGGATATAAGCATGTATGAATCACTGATGAGCGAGGGAAACGGTACACCGTCTGCGTAAAACATTTAAGCGAATCTGTGCCGTCCTCGTTTTAGTAACATTTGGAGAGGAGAGGATATGCCGGATGGGCCTTTACACGAACAAATTAAAACAACAACACAAAAAGCGCCAAGGGCAACCGGCCCCTGAAACGACTTGAAAGTGTTCGTTATCACTGCCCCGGCCAAGAAAACACTTTCACACGCTCAGCTTAGAGCTCCTCAGGATGAAGTCAGATCACGCTGGGGAGGTTTCAGCGCTCGCTGTGTTCGCTTCAGCCCTTCAGTTGCCATTTCTTTGGCTGAGGATCAGACGTAAACCTAAGAGCAGAAGTTTACGGACCATGAAAGCAGCAATTTTGAGTTATTTCTGTGCCGCGCGGCAGCCCGGAGTACTATGTGCGGTAGTTTTCATTAGTTGAGCTCTTATACCCGCCGCGGTGGCTCAGTGGCTAAGGCGTTGCGCTGCTGAGCACGAGGTCGCGGGTTCGATTTCCGGCCGCGGCGGCCGCTTTTCTGATGGAGGAGAAAAGCAAGAACGCCCGTGTGTGCGAGATTTCGGCGCACGTTAAAGATACCCAGGTGGTCAAAATTAATCCGGAGCCCTCCACTACGGCGCGCCTCATCGCCTGCGTTGCGTCGGCGCGTTAAACCCTACAATCAATCAATAGTTGAGCCCTTATACAACATTTCGCATGCATTTGACAGTTTGTCGGGCTGCTATAGGGAAAAAAAAAAACAGCTAAAATTACCATTTTCCTGGTCCGCAAACTTTTGATCCTGGCTATACTAACATCAGAAGGCTAGGTTAGGCGCAGCAGGGCAAGCAATTAAATTCAGTTTATTCAGCATTTTTTAATCAGCCGTAGTGCATTACATGGTGCTGAAAAGTCAGGATAGGGTGATGGTATCCACTAGCGTGACGGAAATTAGTCTTTAGCTGCCTATCTACTGCTTAACTTATGTTGGCTTTGATATTAGAGCCTACCTAGGATCACTGATACAGTGGCAATATCTGGAATGGCTGAACAGGTTCAGTAAAGTTCTCTTAATGTTTTTCCGCCACTCCTGTTACCATGTTACCATTAATGTGTAGTATCATCTAACCACTGCTTGTTGCAATGGTACACGTGAAACCTGTCCTGGCAGCAGGCGGCTGTTATCAGCCAGCCATCATTGATAGAGACGAGGCGCATTCGTAAAAGCTAGCAGGCGATCGAGGAAGAAACACTTTATTTGTTTATTCAGCCAGCAGTGTACGCGCATAAACGTGATGTTACTGACATGTGGTAAGTAAATGAATTAAGTGCAGACATGGCTCGCCGCTGCGCAGGCGATCTGCCACAGAGCGCAAAGCCGACTTGATACGGTTGCAAAAATACCTGCGATTTATCCTAACGAAATTCCTACAAAGGCTTCGAGAGGTGACGCATTGTTATTCAAAAGATTTGATGTGGCTTGAAATGAAACGCAACTGTCAAAGTTACGAGCGTTGAGCACTTGAAAGACATCCGACTATAAAGCAAGAGCGCGCAGGTTTTATCGGGTGCTGATACTAAGTTTTACGGTGGCAAGATACTCCCTCATCCTTGCAGTGCCACTGCGAACACATGCATCACGCCCAGCGAAGCGCGATATCACCCTATTCGAATGACACCTTAATGATGCTTGCAACGTTCGCATGAACAATGCTGACGCGTAAACATTCCTTTCGGTCGTTACCGAACATACGGATGAGACGCACTCACCCGTGGCGCCGGACGACGTCGGCCTGAACAAAAGGGCTACCCCTCTCACTCCACCTGCACGCTGACAATGAACCAAAACGGGCGGTGAGAGATCCGGCGACCCAAGCGATCGACACACGGAATCCATTAACCCTTCCTTCCTGCCGGAGCGCACGACGAGCAATGTAATGTCCCAACGCTTGCTCGGCACGATGACGCATACGGTGCACGTTTACCGTAGCCGGGAGGGAATGGAACACGTGCTTTTACTTGAATATCCACGACTGCGAGATGACGGCAACCTACGTACCATGACGTATATTGCGACACACGCTGATGCACTAAATGTTAGCGGAAGATTATCGCAGGAGAGGACGCAGCTTACAGCTGTTTGTCCGAATACTTTCAACGCGACTTATACCAAGGCGAACTGCCGGTAAATTTGTAGCTTCGAAAGGGTACTGGTTGTCTTAGGAGAGCGCTATGCGGCAGGGTAGGGAGTATGCGCCTAAAACGTTTCTCCAATCACTGTCAAACGCATTTCAAATGACTTTTCGAACCGCAAACAGGATGTGACGGTAAAAAGAATTTAAAAATGACTAGAAGCGCACCTGTCATAATTAGTGCAGCACTGAAAAGGAATTCAGTGGAGTTATTTTATTTTAATTTTGCTGTAAATAACATTGCTGTCGCAAACTCTTGTAACGTGACACATAAATTGCTGAAATGAGGCAAAAGAAACCAGCGAATATGGTAAAGTTACGTAAAAACAACCGAGCCCTTAATGTCTGCATTTCTCTTGGCTTAAAAATCGATGTGCGAAGCTCGCTACCAAAAAAAAAGAAAGACAAAAATGGAATTCCTTTTTTTTTCATAGATGATACCTTCTGAGTGGTATAGTTGCTTTGCGGTTACAAAAATAGGCCTCTAAGTCAATTTGTTTGCTTTAAAAGAACCGATTGACCTACGATACCTCGAGATATTGGCTTGCCTTGTCGTGATTGGGAGTATTGAAATCAGGACGAAGAAATACTGCGGACACATGGACGAAAAACGAACAAAACCAGAAACAACAAGATATGGCGTCACCAGCCAAGCTTTATTTTCAGCACTGAGGAGCAAAATAAGAAGTAAGCAACATTTTTCAACACTTGTCGTAAGATTCAAATGATAAAAAAGAAACAGTGTACATAAACCGTCAACTACACTCTATGTAGTCTTGTGGCGCGCATGTGCACGTGTTCCGTGCTACTTTCTTGCTATTTGCACGAAGAGCAGGCGCCATGCTCGCTCATTAGGTTTACAGATTTCGCTTTCAGTGCACGGCATTAGCTATGCATCGCTGCGTAAGTGTGCGGTTAAGACATCGCGACCCCAGTCATTGACTGGTCACCAGCACATGATCAACATTGCAGATGCCACGGGCTCCTTCAGAATATATCCTTGGAGCCTCTCGGGTAGGGTATGCCCTATTTTTGCTGACTGCCAGTTTAGGAAAGAGCGCTGCAGAAAAAATCAGAATAGTTCGGGACGACGGACTTTACGCGAAATGTTAGTTTGGTAGCGCAATGACAGCGTCAGCGTAGGTTTTAAAGATATTTCAATGTATTGACTGCACGAGTTAGCTGTGTATAACGTAATTCAGCACGCCCGGCTTCTGGGTTCAAGAAAGTTGCAAATTTCACGAAGCATTACGAAATGTTGTGCGAAATTCGTTGTTCTTCTCTTATTTTAAACATCATGAGACATTGACGTCGTGTGGAATATAGTTAACGTTACTCGAATGCCCTTTACAAACATCTCATTCCTTTGGATTCACCATTTCAAAACTGGGATGCATAAAAGTTCAACTGCCTCCAGTTGTGCCATTTGCCCACGACCAATAAAATAATGACAAGAAATTCCGCGCATCGAATTTTGATTACAGCTATTGAGACAAGCTACAGCGGTATTTGTTCATATCCGCCACAGCGGCCCTGACGAGAGTAGACCTTCATATAGAATTTACATTCTTTAGCTTGTTTTTACATGTTCACCTGAGGCGATCTCATTGTCACTGCCATACCTAAACCGCACATTATCCCCTTTCACAAGGCACGTAATGCATTAAGTTCGTGAAAATATGCTGACCAGTGGAGATTAAAAATCTGGCAGTTTATTGAAAGGAAATACAAAGCACAGTTAAGTAACTTCTGCTTTTGTCTGGGCGAACGTTGGTTGTTACAAAGCTTGGGGGCACAAAATTCAGGCTTCATCTCTCCGGCGATAGGTGATGACTATGTAGTTACGAACATGCAGTTACACTTAAAGACCCCATCAAGGTCTCCCTTCCAACCTGAGAAGCGGATGATACATTGTCCCTCTTGAAAGGTCTTATGACTACGTTCATTATTACTCTGCATTGCACCATGAGTGTCCCTCGTGAGGGACAATATCATGTAATGTAACGCCGTTGTACTTCGTCTCCTCCCTACTAGCTCACTACTGTTTGTAATGAGATTTCGGCGCACGATAAAGATCCCCAGGTGGTCAAAATTAATCCGGAGCCCTCCACTACGGCGCGCCTCATCGCCTGCGTTGCGTCGGCGCGTTAAACCCCACAATCAATCAATCAATCAATCAACTGTTTGTAATGGTGGGGGGGGGGGGGGGGATTCTGCTCCCTGGTCCTCTGCTCAGCGTGGTTCGGACACATTTCAAGACTCCGCGCTTCTCGGTAGGGAGTTGATGTTAATGGCGATGGGGATGACGTGACTGACGTACGTGCGTATGAAAAAAAGCTTGCGTTGATCCCACTCTACAATAAAAGTGCTTGAAGTCGAGGACACTTGGGCAGACGACGGATCCAGGCGCACCGTAACGACTATTGCGCACACGTGCCGCAAATCTACACATGTGCAGCAGACGACGCATCGATGGGAACGAATGTCAAAAGCGAGAGAATGGGTTCCGCACGGCGGTTATTCCGCGCTTTCAGTGAATAGGCAAGCTTGCTGCACCTGTCGTAAAAACGAGAGTAAACGAATATGGGTTAACGCGCCGTGCTGAGTCGATTCGATTTTTGCTTGACGCATCGCGGGGCACGAACCGGCTTCCACCTCTCGATCTGGGCCGCGACCGATAACCCCGGCCGTTCCCCGCCCGCAGTTCAATCACCGCTTTCACTTTTCGTCTTGCTTTCAGTCGTTTTGCTCGAGATGCCTGCTGCGGTAGGCCGCTTGCATAACCGCGGCGCAGTCTTCGGGGTAGCCTCGCGGCGCGAGAGGCGTGGTCAAATCGAGCCGGAATTCTTCGACGAAGTGGCATGCCACGGGATAACATATATTGCCCTTTCTCCCAGACCATCGCCGCGGGGTGCTCGTGTTTTTGTTGTCTTTTGTAACAGCTTCATCGTGTGTGTTGGTTCCTGCTCACGAGGCGTCTGCACCATCGGCTTCCCTCCTCGTATTATACGCGGCCCACATATCACGGCATCCCTTTCCCGCTCTGGCCAGCGCGCACACTGGACGGACGAAACGGTTTCTAAGGGAGAGCGCGAGACAGCAAAAAAAGTTCCGGTTCCGCGAGAGAAATGGCGACCGCGATAAGTGGAGCAGACGAAGCCAAAAGCAGACGACAGCTGAGCGAGGAAAACAAATCTTGTTGTCGTCTGCTCTCATCTTTCGTTTTTTTTTTACCACGCTAGGGACGGCCGTTGATTACTCCTCGACGTTTTGAGCTCATGTCCGGTAGAAGTAATTATAGAAAAACAGCGTCGTTTAATGCTTTTAGCGGAAATCGAACCTTGCAACCATTGGCGGTATCAGCAATTTTGTCTTCGGTTGGCGGCGCCATCTTGGCTGCGAAGGAAGGTCCCAATCGAAGTAGCGATGGGGAGAAGCTTTGATGCAGCCAGGATTGGTCTATTCAAGGACCGACGATTCGCCTCGACGCAGCATGTAGGCCCCCAAAGCTGGTCCTTTCTGTTACAACAAAACATGTACGACCTGCGCCGCTTTCGGCAGTTCTCTGGTCTTTCTTCGGAAACTCAGACCGGTTAAAGCGATCTCGCACGTTGATTTTGCGCTGTGACCGGGCCGTTTTCAATTCTCGCCGTTTTTCCTCTTTCTGAAAGGCGTTTGCAATCGCTTTCAGCGGCAAGGCTCTTTGGGCTGCAGCTTGCCAATACATACAGGAATTCTTCCTCGATAACTTGCATTGCGTCCTTTAATTTCGCCGAAAAGACATGTGAAACACTTTACGGTGCTGTCTTGACCTGGATTCCAGAGTGTGATTGCACCGTTACCTTTTTATTTCAGTAGATCGTGAGAGTCCACTTCGCTTTTGCCGTGATACTTTCGATTTCCCTTGCTTAGTTTCAGAAAAACAGAGAGTCGAAACGACAGGGAAGGGAGTAATGTCACAGACGCCACACAAACTGCTCTGTTATTGTCATCAACGCCACATCTTGCAGCCTGATGTTGCCTTCGAGCAAGAGCCCTGCAATACCTCCCTACAAGTTGTATCTCCCATGTGCCACTCGAATCACTCCTTCAACGCTTAGTTTTAATTTCGCCCGTCTATATTAAACATGGGATTCCGGTATCCAACCTCCGTATCATAACAAAGTCTTAATAGCGATAATCAAGGATTGTAGAATGCGGCTGCAGATAACGTGTTCCGCACTTTTTTGTAGTTTTTTTTTTCCGTGTTGGAAGAGGCAAGACGACTATATTGCGGGGCGCACTGGCTTTCGTCGGTAAAACAAGTTCCTACTCACAAATGGTGCAGGAGCTGCATTAAAACGGAACACAACGGGACAAAGCAGACAGGCAAAACTCGGAATAATGGTTACCGTGCTTTATTCAACACTGAATTCTGATGTGTGCACAGTTTTACGTGTACCTATTGTTACTCACGTTTCTGGTGCAGCTTTTCTAATTGATTTGGTGAACCCAGAACGAAGCATTCAGAAACGCCAAAGGTAATTACACTAAGAAAACCATTGCAAGTGCTAAATTTACATAATGTTCGGATTCTTACGTTTCCTTTACCTCTATAATTGCACATATGAACGCGAATTAAGTTCAAATTATGCAAAAATAACCAACAAAAAAAAGTAGTTCACGTCGTGAGTCCATCACGACATGAACTGCTGCAGTCTTCAGTAGAATCTGCAGTCTGTCCCAAAACTGGTGCGCACGGCTGCACGCCACTGGTTAGTTGATGCCATGAACATAATTCCTTGGAAAACCTAGCAGTTGAGGCATCCTTGCGAAAATAAAGCGATTAGAGAAGCTTGCTTACTCACGGAGACACAAAAACGAACTGCAGTGCTTTTCAGAAACAAAAGAAGTTTTAAACGTTGTAGCTAAATGTGTGTATAGGTGATAAAAGCGGAGTTAATATCTCGCAAATTTTTCACACGTTGAAACTTTGTATGCATGAAACTTTGTCTTAATCGAATTTAGCCCGACTTTGTCGCCAAACTAGTGAAACATGCGGTCTGTGTGGACTAGAGATTCTCCCGAACGGTGGAAAACGAACCATTCTAATTTCCTGTCCTTTTCCACAAAGTGACGTGAAACGAAAATATCAGCCTACATCGTGAATTCAGACATGAACGCAACGTATGTAATAAAAAGCAATATCTTCGTAAAACGCCGTACGTTATTGATACAGTACGTGGTTGATACGTTAATAATATTATTGATAAAGGACGAAGACCAATCTTTTGCATTTCAGATCTAAGAAGAAGAAATGTCAAATTTTTTGGCGGCATTACAGGGAAATAGGATGTATGAGAGGGTACAGATAGATCTCTGGGATGGCTTAAGAGAACTTACTGCTGGGGAGTTGGTTGATACTAATAGCAATAGAATTTAGAGCAGAACAGATAAAACACAAGATAAAAACAACAGTGGCGCCACTCCTATACGTGTATTATGTGCTCGCTAAATTTTGTTGCGTATCTAAATGGGATGGCTTACTTCTATTGCTGAAATTGTCATTTCTTCAGGGAGTTCGAAGAATTTAGTTAAATGAAAAGTTTTTAGCCATTCGCTTTAAGCTTGGTGCCCACGAGAAAGCAGTTGAAGCAGATACTTGGTCTCGAACTTTACTACTCCCAGAATTCATTCTAAAATGCAGAGAAAAAATACACACCACAAACTGAAAAAAGAACGCCGCAAATAATTCAGTTTTTTGAAGGCCGTTGCATCAGTGTGTGTTCAAGCCTGCCGTAGCTTCAGTCAGTACCCGGCTACACAAAAAGAAAATACCGGGGCTTATTAGCTTCGTCAAAGGCCGCCGAACGCGCTGCCGTTTGCATCTCACGAAGCTTGAGCAATGTAGGTTGGCAAAAACGTCTACTCGCTTTTCCCTTTTGTCCTACAAAACAAAGGAGACAGGCGATTCGTTAAGCGCCGTGCCTTCCATGCGAAGGAACAAAAGAGCTCCCCAGTGAGCGCGCGCAACTCACAATGCCCGTAGCCTCTGATGGCGCTCAGAACCCCCGATAAGCCCACGAGAAGCAGTGGAAATTTCAAGATGTCCAAGGCGATACGATGCAGAGTCGATGGTTCAGAAGTCGCGTGTATGACGTGGTACTCGGGGATCTGGCGTGGACGACAGCGATCGTCAGCACGGTTAGTTCCATTGATGTTTGGTTCATTCTATTGATGTGACGCGTACCGCTGAAGTCAATTACTGTACAGGTTTCTTGGAATCTGATGACTGGAGATAATAGACAAGTACTTACACGATCGTTCCACGAAACAATGGGCAGAACGTCTCTGACGTCATCTATTCATGACTAATGGGTAACGTCGCATTGCCTTTGGTTACTCCCGTCAGGACGCTGTTAGGGCTTCCACCTAACACTTGTGGCTCTCGCAGCAGCCAAAAACAAAAGATGAAAGTCGTCAAAGCACAAAGCCGTGATGAATGGCAGGGGAGTGATTGCAAAGTGTGCTGCTATAATCTTTTTGTGCGTTTGGTATGCCGTTCGTACTTTCATTCAAAATATCTGCGAGGGAATATCTTTCCGAATTACACTTTCGATGGCGTGCATTACTTGGTCCTGATTAGAAAAGCCTAATTTTCGATGTTACTCAAAGTTGTAATTATGTATGATCAGGGTAAATACGAACACCATCATAAAAATGTAGCAAAGCTTTGGGTGATTATATATAAATATATCCCCAAGAATTAATGCATGCAATCTTGCTTACAAGGAAGAAAAGAAGCAGCAGCAACAACTATAACAAAAGCAAGAAAAAAATGCCAAGATAAAGTTGCCGAATATTTTACTGGTCGAATATAATGCCCCATATTTTGTGCATCTATAATGCCTTCGCAGTTGAACTCGCACTCTGAATCGCCGGCAATTTTAACACGCGGCAATTTTCTTTCAACTTCCTGATCGGACCGCGTTACAGTTTTTTTCGTCGTCTTGGGCAAAAAAAAGCTAAAGAGAAACGAGATGTATTGTGTCGGGCGGTACTTACGAACAACTTGGCATCATTACAGGCTGCATTATTTTCTGATCGATAACTACACGGTGTGGGAATACATGCAGTAAACGAAGATTGCGCCAGATAAACCCTGCGGTAATCATGGGCCGGGCGGTCGTCACAGAGGCGTGTTCATGATGGCTTCCAGGCCTGTTATTTGACTTGTCGTCATCTCCCATAGCTCTCGTTGCAGGCTGAGATTTTCTGAGGCCATAGCAATCAATGTATCAGCGAAGGCGCCCTCATACAACAGCTTTTCCTGTGGTAACCATCGCGCACCTGCAGCGTAAGCCGCGATGCTCTCAATGATAGGTTTTGTGTTTTACAACTGGGAATCACTGCGGCGATAGCAGGAGGTTCCTCTTTAGCGCCCAGCCATAGAGCGAGCCAGTTCCGCCCAAAGTCTATTTTTGAGCGGACGCGAAGAGGTGCGTGGGAACGGAAGCAGGCGGCGACGCCCTTGTAGGCAGACCGCAGACTCCTCCCGCAGCCACCCGTGCACGTGAGGCATGAAACCGCGCTTAAATGTACACCCGATAATGGTTTCCGCACCCAACCGACTGGTCCCCGGCGACGTATTTACCGCTAGGTTGACGGCAACGGCGATGTCCCAGAAACCATTGCAACGTGGAAGTGATGGGCAGCTATCTGTCTATAGAGAGGGTTGAAGAACGAGGAAGAGCTTGCACGCCGAAGATGCTTGTCGGTTTCAGTGCGCGAACAAACGTAAAAAAGTGGGAACGAGCAAGTGTTCCGATCTCTATCAATATTCTCTATGAAACAAAAAGGCAGATTGCATGTTAAACAACTCTATACTGGATGGAAGCCTTTATGACATTGTGCTTTATGACGAAGCCTTTATAAGCGTTGTTTAATCTAGGCCGGTTTCAGCCCACGAAAAGGAAAAAGGTTCGGTGCCGGCAGAGAGAGCAGTTGTTCCGGAAATACGACCACGCCAGGAACGCTGGAAGTGTACTTAAAAATTCCCCGCATTTCCCCGAGGGGAAGAATGTGAAAGTGCGAATGCATGAGTTGAATTTGCGCGGTTCGGTAATGTTCGCGAAAGAGAGATCACACACACACACAACTACAAAGAAAGAAAGATGCGTTTATTCACAGACACCTATTTGTGTTGTCGTTGTACTTGATTGCTAGAGCGGATCTCAGCTTTGAAATTTCGTGTCAGTACTCCTTTAAGCGGGTGCATTAGCCCTTCTCACGCCCGATTCCTGGCCAATCCCCCACGTGGGTATGTGCCATGTCAGCGGCCAGGCAGCGCGCGCCCATCTCCCCCCGTTGCCAAGGAAGACGAGGAGATTCCTGGCCAATCCCCCACGTGGGTATGCTATGCGGACATCGCCGGTGGACGCAGGTTCAGGGTCGCTTAAGAAGTGCATTCGCACTTAAAATGAAGGTCTGAACAATGGGAACCGGCTTTGAACTAACGACTTACCATAAAATATTCGTCTCTTAGGTGGCTGTGCTCAGCTTTCTTAAGGCGAAAGCCTTATTTTCATGCCTCATCAAACACGAAATGTAACCGACGTCGGCGTCAACGCGAATGGTACCAAAAGACACGTGACCTCAGCGGCGGGAACTGCGCAACCGAAGAGCGCGGTGGTGCTCTGGCGCCGTTGCTAGGCGGTCACGTTCTCAAGTGTCTCTGTCGGATTTTTAAAGATGGTAGTCTTACTTGGGCTACTTAAACCGGAAAATTTTGTTCTGTCTGTCTGTCTGTCTGTCTGTCTGTCTGTCTGTCTGTCTGTCTTTTCAACCGTCCGGCCAAAAGTAAGAAGGATACTTGAACTAGACGTCTATTTAGGCAAAACATTTCCAAACCAGTAAATCTGGAAACACACTTCACAGTTGTCAGAATTCTTCAGACAAAAAAAAAAATCATGAGGTATATTTGAGGCAAAACATCAAACATATGGGGTACAAGCAGTATTATTTTAATTAAAAATACATGGCAGCTTCATTTATGCGATAGCAAAAAAAAAAACACATAATTTAGAATGTGGCAGCATGACGCAATGAAAACGCTGAGCCACAGACACACACATATAATTAGAACACAAGACAGGAGCTGACGGGCCAGCGGCAGCTATGCCTGGCCGAACGCTCGGAGTTCCCAGGAGCACCTGTTGCACGCGCCACGGGGCTCACGCAGCGAGCCTCAGAGTGGTTCTTCGTCGTTTCCGGCAGTGTTCCTACAAGAACGATGTTGTACACCCCCAAATTTACGCTCGTGCTTGTGTCTCGTGCCCCGTGGCGGAATTCCAAGAAATCTCATAGTAACGAAAGGTTCCGCTGGATGGCGCGTGAGCAGCGGAGCGCGGGAAAATTGAATTGACTGTAGCAAGCTTCCACCGTGTTTATAGTGGAAGGAGCGAGACGGGAGGGGGAAAGCGCGACAAATGGGCGGGGGAGAAAAGAAAAGAATTTACGTTGCAGGGCGGGGTGGCACAAAACCTTACGACGTATGCAGTGAAGCGAGCAGGTACGCGGCCACTTTTTAACAGAGAAGCTGTTTTGCAAATCGTAATTTTTCGTGTCCGCAGTTAAAAAACTAGCAGTGGCTCAGCTCGGCTATGCCAACATACACGTAGCGTGAGCTAAGGTTCAGCAATCCAATCCAATCCAATCTAATTCAATTCAAACCGATCCAATCCAATCCAATCCAATCCAATCCAGTCCAGTCCAGTCCAGTCCAGTCCAGTCCAGTCCAGTTCAGTCCAGTCCAGTCCAATCCAATCCAATCCAGTCCAGTGCAGTCCAGTCCAGTCACTGCTCCTCGCGCATGCGCAGCACGGCTATCCAGGAGCCACGCGAAGCGGTTATCAAGCGGCTCCGGCGCAGCGTCAGACTTGGCTACTGCGCAACGGAGGCGCACAGCTGGGAACGTCCTGGCCCAGTGCGTCTGCCGTGGTTATGGCGTCACTCCTTTGGAATGCGCAGGCCGGCGAATGTGCAGACCCAATTCTCTACACACCCGTACTCCAATTGGATTGGGTTTACAATCCAATACAATCAAATACAATCCCATTTAATCCCATCTAATCCAATCCAATACAATCCCATTTAATCTAACCTAATCCAATCCAATGATCCTCGCGCTCGCGAAACTGCTCAACATCGGCCAGTGTAGCTAGCGCTACAAAATAACAAGAAATTGCCGAGCGCCGGCATGTGAGAGCGGACCTCGCGGCGACCCCCGGCAGTTAACAAAACCAAGGAAATGCCCAGCACTCGTGTGTGCGTGCCCCGCGGCGGCCGCCCGGCGTCCCCGGCGCACGAATGTCAAGTTTGCATACTTACTTAGGGAGATTGGCTGTGATTGGCCAAGAAAAGCTCCACCGTTCGCCGTAATCGTGACAACACCTGGTCGGAACGAAAAAGACACGCAATAGCGTACGGCCCGCCAAGGTGGTGTCCAATTCATTATCGCTTCCAAACAAATGAAAGAAGATTACACTTATAGCAACAATGATGGAGTAAAGGTAGTTGCGACGGCGAAGAGGAAGCAAATTGGCTTCAGTCATGGACTTAAATTTTTGTGATCGTCATGAAAGTTGCGTACAGCTTCGCTACCTTCGAATCTCACGCGTTAGTGTGAGCTTCCTTCGTTTTTTAGGTGCGAATGCACTTCTTAAGCGAGCCTAAATCGTCCGCCGCCGTAGTCCGCATAGCAACAGCTGCGGGTGCGCGCGCTCCTCGTCTTCCATATATCAACGGGGGGAGATGGGCGCGCGCTGCCTGGCCGCATCCCCACGGCTCATTCTTGTTGTTGTTCCTGCTGACATGGCACATACCCACGTGGGGGATTGGCCAGGAATCGGGCGTGAGAAGGGCTAATGCACCCGCTTAAAGGAGTACTGACACGAAATTTCAAAGCTGAGATCCGCTCTAGCAATCAAGTACAACGACAACACAAATAGGTGTCTGTGAATAAATGCATCTTTCTTTCTTTGTAGTTGTGTGTGTGTGTGTGTGTGATCTCTCTTTCGCGAACATTACCGAACCGCGCAAATTCAACTCGTGCATTCGCACTTTCACATTCTTCCCCTCGGGAAAATGCGGGGAATTTTTTTTTTTGAACTACCGTTCACACGAAGTAAAATTTCGTGCAACCTTGTTTTTCGCGTTAGGTTGTCCTTTTTTTTCGACGAAATTTTTATTTCATCTTGTACTATTTCTGCTTCTACGGCAAATATTGAGGCCACCGAAGAAAATTCATGGATGAAAGACGCTTTTTCACGAGGCGGCAGCTTAATGTGCAGTCACAAGCAAGGACTCCCATCCAGTGTTAGTGAGGTGTGGAGAAGGGCCGAAGAGACCAGGATTTATATCGCGGGCGACTCAGCGTTGTCGCGTTCTGCAAAGCGCCTTCTGGGAAACGCGTTCGGGTCTGAAATTGAAAGATAGGCGCACGCATACACACGACGCTCTCCGGTCGTCCTTGGAGCGGGACTTTTGTCGCAAGGACTGGACCCCCTCACGCGATCCGTTCCGTTTCGCACCGAAACGGACGCGCGCGCGCGCGAGGTCACAACGACGGTGGCAAAACGTGCGCCAAGCGGAAGTGGTGGACGTGTGCGCGATGACTTTCCACAAGAGAGAAGAAAACAGAGCTGGCTTTCAGCGTTGCCGTTTACGTCCGTATAGGAGATAGGGCTTCAGGGTTTTCGAGTTCGCGCCGAAAGATTTGCTTGTCTACGCCTATTCACATCTGCCCTATTACCTTGTTTATTAGTCCCTTATTAGTCCGAAGCCTGTAAGGTAATATATTTGTTTATCATCATCGTTTTCTGACTTGACATTTCCATGTCTATTTTTTGAAAAACTTTGCGACTGCGGACAGACTCACGTTGACAAAGAATTTCGTATCTTGCGACAAAACAAACTTTCTGGTGAATTATTTGTAGCTCTCAACCTAATATAGGTACTTCGAAAAGTAATGATACTGATTGGCTGCTAGGACGACTCCACTATAACATCGCTTCATTTACTTTTCATAATCTAAAGTTTTAGTGATAATGTAACTTGATGTAATGTAAGGGCCTCTGACGGGGTATTACATAAGGGGGGCGGACGGTCGACCAAGCATACACAAAGGCAATCGCAGACAAAGAACATAAAGCAGGATGCAATTCAAAAATCAGGATTACAGGGCAATAATAATAATAAAACTCGTTACACAACTAATAGTAGAATTCAAATTGGCATAAAAGTGCGAAATATAAAAAAAGCAACTGGTTACAGAACTAATACACAGACATTACGACGGTAGGGTTGTCAAATCTGTTCAAACAAAAAAAAATATAGTGAATACAGCAGAATAAAGTATGATATAGTAAAAAAATAAATATATCAAATAGATAAATATAATAGATTCCTGGGGATTTTTCCGAGGATTGTCACAGAACAGCAGAAAGACGACCACGCCACGAATGGAGAGGGAAAGGCACAAGTTCTGAATACTAACTGAGTTGTTCGCTGCAAACCCAATGTTGTGAATTTATTCGCAGTAAATTAAATCAGTTTCTGTGCCTTGTTTTTTTTCTCGTGTAGTCGTCGTTTATGTTCTATTCTCTAATACCTCTCACCGTGCCGTCCTCTACCGCGACCACCAGGCCATTGCGCACCATGCCAGCATCCACTATGATGTTATCCAGTTAAGCGCGGTAATTTCTGTTATCAATATATTTTCCATGATGTTAGATTTCATCATGTGCGTATCTTTAAAAAAGACTTGTCATGAATGTGTGAAATAATTACCACCAAACAAAACATATAGCATGATTTCATGACGACAATTGCATGTGTACCAAATGAAAAATTATTTTCGATGGATCCAAAGACGCACACCAAAGATCACAAAAAGTTCCATCGAACATACAAGGCATGGTGCCTTATGTCTCTTATCCAACATTTCTTCTTGCGGAACTTTCTTTACCCCACAATAGAACTTCCTGATTCATTATTCTCAACGGTCAGTCTTCCTAACAAGCTTACGTTATTGTTGCAACATGGGAACGTGAAAGACCTAACTGTATGTGCAGAGCTGCTATCAGTTAGCATTTATTGTATTAACGCACACACATAGATTCATGTTTCTAGAGTAATGTAGGAGGCAAGAAATTGTCGCCTGTTTCAGCTGCCTTGAGCTCCACCGCTCTAACTAAATTGTTAAACAGAAAGTATTGTATGGTCTTTAATAGACGCAGGTTTATTCAGCACTGGTTGCGGGTCAGCTTTCGACCAAACAGCGCGAACCTAAAAGACCCATCAGAAAATGTAGAAACCCTTCGAAGTAATTGAATTGGCAACGCTAAACCGCCAGAAACCACCACTGAAAGCGCGCGTGGATTATAACGGAGCGGGGAGGCCTCCAATTATTCCGGGCGTGACGCCGTCCCCTTTCGCGGCCCTCGTCCAGCGGGGACAACGCGCTGCTGACGCAACGAGCCCTGTTTCTCGGAGAGCAACGTATTGGCGCGTTTCCACATGGGCAGGGGCCAGTCGCTGCGTTCAGAAGATACGGATGAATGAGCAGTTCAGGTTTTTCATCAAGAATAACAATGAACCGCGAGGTCGCTTCTCTCCATGTGATGATCAAGAATACTGCGCGTATAGCTGTGCGTGTGTGGGTGGCGGCTTGGGTGAGACGATGTCGGCCTTAATGCCGTAATTTTTTGCTGTTGTTCTGAAGCATCTCGCTTTATGGTTGCTTGTTTCAAGAAGCATAGCGCTGCCTTAGGAATAGTAATTGGATGTGGTTAGAGACACTCGGTTGATAACGCGGTCTCTCGACTTGGTGCCGCACTGTTACGGCTGCAGATGGAAAGGAAGATACGAAGGAGTACGGTGAAACCAAGGTTGCATCGGCAAACGAGTCCCTATTCGCACATTGTGGCTAGAAACCAAACAAAAAATGCGCGCCAATTTGTCCTGTGAAAATGGTTGGAAAGCGAAGCTGTAAACGACACCGACAACGATTACCCATGCGACGTCACTTGAATTCGCACACGTGGCTTCACAAAGAGTGAAACCAGAGGCAAGTGAAATGCACTTAACCACACCCTTGACTACCTCAAAACGATATTCTTTGCTGAGGTTAAATCAAGGCATGATCCATGAATGGTGGTTGATTGAATTGTATTGGTTAACCACATTAGTAGAAACTGTTTTTTTTTATAAAATTAAAGGAAGCTCAAACCCGCTGTTAGACGATCTCACTTCTCCCCCGACTCTGCCAACGCCGCCGGAGGCCACGAGAGCGGCGGCAGAGATGGAGGAGAAGTGAGATTCCATGCGTTGGTGTGAGCTTCCTTTCATTTTTGCTAATTTTTCTAACTCCTAGCGCATGCGCAAGGCGTGCACACAGCCGCTACACGTGCCGTGGGCGGAGCGCACAGCGACGCAAGGGGTCGCGTGACGCTATCACGTGGCATTCAGCGAGAACGCAGGGGGTAAACCCTCAGATGTGTTCGGTGAGGGCACCGTCTGTCTCCCCCGTCTCCGCATGGGTACGTAGCTCAATCGGTAAGACAAAGGGCTCTCGCTCCGTTTTCTATTAGTTCGAGGCTGGATTCCTGGCGGTGTCAGTAACTTCTTTTATTTGTTCGCGGAAATTTTCTGTTGACACCAATGGTCGCGATAGAACCCTTGGGGGTAGATGGAAAAAAAACTTTGCTTTAGAAGAAACCAAGCAAGGTATTTTTCTGTTTGGAAGCTATCGCAATGATATATCTACTCAAGTTGAAAGTGCGAACACTCGATCTAGGCGTCGCCCTATTACGGTCACAGGCTAGGCATTCGAAAGAGCCTAGGTGTGTACAGAAGCACTTGACGCCTGAACAACTCCCGCCATACGCCGCAATTTTCTTGTCCTCCGCTTCTGAGGGCCGAGTGACAGCTTAACGCGTCGATTACACTCGAAACCGGAACGACCTTCACTTTGCCGTCGCTTGAACCCAAGCGGCCCTTTATGCGGCCTCACACGGCGATTGACAGCCGCGCACACAGCAGCCGTGACGCTCGCGTGAGAGGAGCAAGAGTGGCTTTGGGTGTGACGCAATGAAGCAGGCGCACTCAGAAGCGGGCTATGCAGCGTGACCCATTCAGGCGGCCAAGAACCGAAATTGCCTGCCTGAGTTCGATCACGAAACGGAACCGCCTCTCAACCCGCACCCTCATCTCCCCTATCTGTCTCCCCCAAAGTAACAAAAAAAAAACAAAAACAAAAAAAAAACGAGAAAAGGCTGCTTGACATACTCTGCGCAGAAATTGATGCAACGGTGCCTGCTTGAAAGGTTCAGTTGACCTGGGCGAAAATTGAATGTAGGGCGCTCTGGCTGAGCTCCGGAATTTCAAAACGCGAACAAAAAACACCCGACTAATTTTACGCTAAAGCTAATTAATTTTCAAAACCGTTCAAGCCCATCCAATCACCAAAGCGAGAGATGGCGACATCAGTGATTCTCTCATGGCGTTAATGAATTGAGAACTTCTATGCCTTGACAACTCATGAGCGTACCGTTGTATTTGTTTCCTATGGTTCTCGGGTTCGGGTTATTTTTGCTTTCTTTCCTCACATCTGCCCCTCGTTACCTCGCCTTAAGGCTGCATCACTATTTATTTATTTTATTTATTTTCAATACTGTGGGCCCTTCCGGGCTGTTACAGGGTGGGAATACAATTCAAGGTTCACACAAATAATGCATTCAAATTTTTTACAAAAGCTTTTCCCAGTTATAATTTTTGTCTGCCGTGTGTTCACGAGTGTTTCGCCTACACCGGTTGCTGTTTCAAGATCATGAGTTGCGCATGGCTTTGCTACGTGCGATCTCCAGGGAAATATTCTTGTTTTTGTGTGAATGACCACTAACCTATATTATCTTTACCTCACCAACATGCAAAAAAAATATTAGCTTCTTCAACAGAATATTGAAGTACGGGGCACATGTCCACTAACATAAGGGGATTTGACACAAATCAAATGGACGGGATTAGTATGTGATGCCACGTGTATTGTATTAGTTTTCAAAAGGAGGTGCCACGTTTATATTTGAGTGGGACATGACAGGTAACTTGCGACACCTGCGAGTCTCCTGGAAGACTGAGGCATTGCAGCGTACAAGTGCGTGGTTCGCACTACAACATCGCTCTGTAGTAGGCATACGTTATCCTTACGGTTTCGCACCGCCAGGTATTGTATTTCCACAGCGTCTCAAACAGAACCCCCGTGCGAATAGCCAACGCATATTACCGTTTAGATCCCAGTACATTGAGCGCGATATTGAAGTAAGCGAAGTGATTTTTTTTTAACGGCGAAGCCATTTATGACTAGTTTTTTCAATTATTTTGCATCTGCGGGCAGATTCGCGCCGACAAAGTATTTTGAATCTTGCGGCACCGCAAACTTTCGGGAGGATTATCTGTAGCTCTCTACCTAACGAAATTATACTAATTGGCTGCTAGGATTACTCTAGTAGTACACCGAGTTTCATTTACTTGTCATAACGTAACTTGTAGGCTCGCCGCGGTAACTCAGCAGCTAAGGCGTTGCGCTGCTGTGCACGAGGCCGCGGGTTCGATTCCCAGCCGTGGCGGCCGCATTTCTGATTGAGGCGGAATGCAAAAACACCCGTGTGTACGAGAGTTCGGCGCACGTTAAAGATCCCCAGGTGGCCAGAATTAATCTGGAGCCCTCCACTACGGCGCGCCTCATCATCTACGTTGCGTCGGCGCGTTAAACCCCCTACAATCAATCAAACGTAACTTGAAATACTGTAACATTATGTAACGTTTACAGCTCACAGAAGAGCTTTAATTGTTACATAATCTCCATCTGCTGTTAATACATCGGCTTGTAGTGGAGGGCATGTCTCCCGCTAGATCAAAACTTGAGTTCCTTTTGGTTTCATTCCCTATATAGCTATAGGAAGTATGCTCAATTGCTCATTACAAACAAACGTGTTTTCTTTCGTACCTCCTTTTACTGCGCCTGGCATCGCAGATCCTTCGTCTTCAAAGAGCAGAAGGGCACTGATTTTTTTTCTTTCAAAATACCATTAATGATGCCATTTGCTCAATGCTCAATAGCCTCGGGACAGCACGGCGGTTTGAGATAGGTGGCGAGGCAGTGGTAGCGGTAAGTGAATATATAGTTAGGCCAAGAAGTGACCCCCGATCCGAACATGAGGCAGAGACAAATAGAAGGATAGGAATGGGGTGGAGTGCATTCGGCAGATATTCTCAGATAATGAATGGCAGCCTACCATTGTCCCTGAAAGGAAAGTGTATGACAGCTGTCGTACCGGTACTCACCTATGGGGCAGAAACTTGGAGCCTCACTAAGAGGGTCCAACTTAAACTGAGGACGACTCATCGCGCAATGGAACGGAAAATGATAGGTGTAACATTAAGGGACAAGAAGAGAGCGGACTGGGTCAGGGAACAAACGCGTGGTAAGGACATATTAGTAGAGATTAACAAGAAGAAATGGACGTGGGCAGGGCATGTAATGCGAAGGCAAGATGACCGTTGGTAATTAAGGGTAACAGAGTGGATCCCTAGAGAAGGCAAGCGTGGCAGGGTGCGGCAGAAAGTTAGGTGGGCAGATGAGATCAAGAAGTTTGCGGGGATAAGTGGAGATCTATGGGAGAGGCCTTTGCCCTGCATGGGGCGTAGACAGGCTGATGATGATGATGGTATTTTACGACTTTAAATTGTCTCTGTCGCAAAAAGAAGCCAGTGTGAGAAAAAACGTTCGTTGAATAAGGCCGAAGGCGTATTGGCTCATTTGCCGTGCTTCATGTTCGGCCCTCCTTCACGTCGAGCCGAAGGTGGTGGCAGGAATCCGCCCTGTCATCGAGCAAACACCGAACGCCATCTTTGCGCCGCAAGGCTGCGTTGTATGTCCAAGGCCCGACTGATCCATCACTGTTACCTACGCGAAAACGCCACGCAAACGTTACCTCGAGCAAGCTCAACAACCCTAAGCCCATTTTACCAACAGTGGCAGGGACAGTTGACGAGTTGCTTTTCACCAGAGGTATAACAGCGAGACCGAGAAGAACGGACCAGACAGCGCCGGGGTGTCGCGCGTAGCAGTGTTGCCGCACCGCGCAGACGACAGGGCGTTTCTCTCTCGCCGACTGCTGTCCAAGGACCTCGAAACTGCGTGCGCTGCTCGTGCGCGCGGACGACGGCGACAACGCAGCCACCTCGAAGGTGAACAACTCCGCCGAGTACATATCCATGCCAAGGCTGCCAGTCGCGGCGTTTCGAGCGGGCGCTGGCAGCGGGGCGCAGTCGCAGTAGCGTGCAATAAACGCGTAATGGAAAACGCGCCGGGGCAATATCCTGACCCGCAGATTCTTGTCCGGCAATCGACTCTGTCCGACTGTAAGAAAAAAATATTAATAAATAGCTTGCGTCGTAATCTGCAGATTGGAGCTGAGTCTGTTGATTATCGGTGCGAATTGGGGAGGTCGGAGGGTCGAATGAAGAAAATTCGTGGAAAAAGAAACAATGGACTTGAGCAGCGCAGAACAGGAGTGGTTGATGATGGGTTTATTCGGTTGATGATGGCCAGGTGGGCCTATTTAGGAGAACAGGAGTGGTTGATGATGGGTTTATTCGGTTGATGATGGCCAGGTGGGCCTATTTAGGATATATGGCGGTGGCGGTTATGATGATGATGACGACGACGATGATGATGTCAGACGGTGGGATTAGGAAACTGTCCTGTTTGACAATTCTCCCAGGGTGTTGCAACAATACGTAAGACTCTTTAAGCTATTTTCCAGACGAAACTTTGTACTGCTCCGAACAGAACCTTTACTCGGGGGCAACATTTTACGGTAGATTTTGATTTAAAATTACACAAGTGACAGCAATGCCCTGCTTTTATGGTGATATTGAAAAAAAGGTCTTTACCTATTGGAACCAAGCTTGCTATGCACCTGTTTTTATCCATTCCGTATCCGATAGAAAAACTGATCTTAAGCTCTTATAGACTAAAATCAAATTTTTTTACATGAATGATCCAAGACATCGATGTTGCCTGTGTTATATCTAGAAATAAAAAAAACCCCATAAGATGCAACCTGCACGCCGGGTTCCGGTCGAAAGAAAAAAAATGCAGAAACATTTTAAAGGAAGCTCACGTATTGTTACAACGGCAGGTTGTTGAAACAATAACAGATAGTCCTTAGACACTTTATGATTGCAAATCACACACAAGTCGCAACGTATAGTTTATTTTGTTGGAAAATAGCACGGGCTGAGTGCCTTGAATGTTTAGCGACCGATTAAAGCCTATGAGAGCAAGGCTATCCGAATTAAGTGTTTTTCTGCCATGGTACATGTAAAAACGCAAAAAGAAATTTTCTGGGGCTACAGAGAAAACATGGTTTGGATTGCTGTTAAACCGAAGCATTGGTGTTGCCTGTATCGTCTTAATATGTATCGGCAACGAAATGCGACTTTGGGGCGTAGTTCGAGTGCTATGAAGCCAGTCGTTTCCCCAAAATGCTCCAAAAACGCCATCCATGTAGTCGAGTGTAAAGAGCGCCCCTTGCAATAATAGCCTGCCACCATGCTTAAGCGTAATTATATCTTAAGCTAAATACGAAAGGGCATTATGTATTTCACAAAACATCTTTTTTAGCAGCTTATACCATTCACGCGTTATCGAAACTGGGTGATTTTCTAATGTTGTAATTAATTGGTAACAAGGCTTTGCTTGTTCCATGTTAAATGGATTCCTATGAAATACCCTGCAGCAAAACATGTCTCTCGCAACGATTGAATTCGCTAAAAAACTATTCGGAGTTTTAAACGCAAATGTCACAGTCCGGTAAAGCCGGTGGAAGTACAACGTCGAGTCGTGCCATGATGTAAATATAAATGAAAAATTATGATGTTCTCAATACATCAAATTTTTTGCAATGTTGTACTCTGCGAGATACAAGGGCTGTCGGAAATATTTTGCTTTTTAGATAAATTTTAAGCACAGTATATCGGCTGCATTTGTACACCAAACTTCACTTGCGCTTATCTACGTTAGCAAAAAAAGTCGGAGTTATAAATGGATTTTTCGTTATCTTCACACGTTTAGTGTTACGCACGTTTAATGCGAAATGAAGAACTGATTTTTCAAAATTTTAATATTTTGACAATTTTTTTTATTTAGTGCTTGTTCTAGTTTTTTGCCATTCTTGAATGAGATCTTGACTCCTTTTTTAGGATGACAGTAAGTGTTATTCTGGTTTGAGGCAATGCTGCTTAACTTTACTCGAAGGCATGGTTTGTGCACAAAAGGGCGCCACACTACATCTAACTCCTTTTTTTCTTGCACATCTGGGTGCCATACCAAGCGCATTTGCAAGCCGGAGGTAACCGAGCTTTGTTAGAACGGTGGTTTGGGCTAGTTGGTGGTGCATACTGAAATTAGAAACAGCGCAAAAAGACGGGACAAGAAAACGACCGCACAAGGCGCTTTGTGTCACAGCGCCTTGTGTCGTCGTTTCCTTGTCCCGTCTTTTTGCGCTGTTTTGAACTTCAGTAACCGAGCTACAGTGAACATAGTGTAATGATGGCAGGTGTGCCCGCTCCCACTGCCATCGAACTGACTATTGGAAAATTGGGGTAGGCAATTATACACGAATCAAGCGGTAATCTCTATGCTGTGTACATTCTGAAAGTCTTTTTCGGAGGACAGAAGTAGTACGGAATATTCCTTTCGTTCCTACCTTGCACGCAGCTAAGGACGTTGAGCCTGAATAAGTCTACCGACGCTACGCGAAAACGAAAATTGACACCGAGATTGATCTTATAAATATACTGCGCAACATCATTTTCTGGTAACTTTGATACCATGATCAACCTCCGCCACCTGCCGCTTCTTATTAATTTCCCTCGCGATTGCCGCCACCATTTTGAATCCCAAACTCTATGAAATCGTGTGTTAAAAACCCTAAGCAAAACCCTGGGTGAACACACCGCGTTGCCGTGCACAGATTTAAGCTTGTAACCCCTTGGCAAGAAAGTTAACGCTTTATGTCGCAGCAGCTGAGCCGCCCCGTTTCGCTGCACACAACTAAACCAGAGTTGAGTGCAGAGCGAGCCGATACGGCCAACAGCGTCGCTACTGCGCCCCTCATTTCCCTTAAGCCGTCCGGCGGCGTCGTCAGTCTGCGTACTTAAAAAGTCGGCAGCAGCAGCAGGAGAGGGCCGCCAGCAAGAAGAAAAGGCCGTCCGGTAGGCTCGTTTATACAACGCGTGCGTGAACGCCGAAGGTGCATTGCTCGGGCGCGGATCTCGGCGAGCGCATTACAGCGAGCCGGAATATTGTAGAGCACTGCGGCCACGCCTTTAATTCTTCGCTGGCGAGACGCGGACTCAGTCGAGCGTCGACTGGGCTTGGACGAGAACTGCGTGCCGGAGACTGCGCCGAGGCGTTGCTCGAGTTTGAGATATGGGAGAGGAGAAAAAAGGAAAGCGATGGCTATAAAGCTGGACTGTGAGAGAGTCGGCATAGACGTTTGGGGGATCTATACTACTTAATTTGTTCTTTAAAAAGCTTCTGGTAAAGGTAATCTTCATCTGTGACCTTCGTTTTTCTTTCAGAGAAACAAATTAAACAAGAAGGGATAGGATTAAAAGTGGTTTCTACCCGGCCAGCTATTCTACGCGTGAGAAGTAAACAGAGAAAAGAAAAATCCGCTCGATAATTCTGCGGAGAATCGGTGGAGTGCATGATATGCGATGACAACTCTCGGTTCTAACGTTGACTTCCGGATTGAGCGCTAAAAGCAATAGCGAAATAGCGTGCAGATTCAGACTGGCTGCTAATCTATTCGCAACCGACGTGTTTTTTTTTGGCGTCACTGCGTTACAGCGCGCTTTTGAAGACGTTTAAGACAGCGGGAGAGGGAATGGCGCTGTCTACTGCGTCATAGTTTCTCGTATGCACCACCTTTTGGCCCTGTATACGAGGCACGTCCGTATACATACGGGCTGCCGAAGCTGTGTTTATTGATATCCCCGCTCTATGTTGTAATTTGCCCACTGTCAGTCATAAGTCTCAAGACTGGAAAGGAGCTTGCCTCTCGTTAACATCGTAACACTATACAGACGTTTCAAACTTAGCCGCCATTAATGTATCGGTGCCAACGCGGAAAAATTTACAATTTCCTGATAAACAAAGTTGAGAGAAGCGCGTAAGCTAGAAGTTTGAGTTTGAGTTTGAGTTTGAGGTTATTTTGTTGAAATGCTACATAAACAGACAAGAAAATGTTGGGGCAATAGCCGAAGCAAGTGGAGGCCCATATACAAATGCGTTTCCAGCAAAAAACACCAACACAAGGTTTACGCTAGTAAATTTAAAAAGAGTAAATACACATCAGCATATATGTACAGATAGACATACGTACAGTTGAATTCATTCTGCAAATTAAATATATATATATATATATATATATATATATATATATATATATATATATATATATATATATGTGTGTGTATATATACATACATACACACATATATATACACACATACATACATACACAATATATATACACATACAGGTAGTGCACTCATCTATTTAATCATACATGCATAAATTTACGCGTGCATACACGAAATCTTACATGAATATACGCCAGTATCTGTGTGCACACACGCATATTATCTACACAGCAACGACTGGATAAACGAGCGTCGATCCTATAGAATTCGCTGCAAGTGTGTCCAACCGATCGTCAAACGTTTAAAGCCCCAAATCGACAACGAAGAACGAACCCATGCGACCATTTTTCCCGCACTAAGTGAACGCATCTACGTATCGATTTATAGGCTGAACGTATGAACCGATCCGTGGTTTTTTCCGATACGAGACAAAGATACACTAGTGTACTCTGGCTTCATGAACGATGTGGGTATTGTCTCATCTAGAACCATTACTTTTTTGTGATTTTCAAGTAACCATCCTGACACAATGAAGGCCCGCTTTCACGCATGCGCCGTGTGTCCGGAGTTCTTATCAGAGCCTTTCGGTCGACCAAGCGGTCTATGGGGAAATGCATTAGTTTTTTTGACAGGACGCTATCTGTCCCACCCAGGAAGCTCTCGCTTTAAGAACATGTTGACACGCTCGAATAAAGGCACGATGAAAGGTGAAGCACGGAAGGTCGCCTTTCGTGGATCGCATCAGCGGTGGCAAGCTGAAGGAAAGACACGCTAAGAGCCGTGGACGTGCGGAAGGCTTGCCACTGGGCTTGTAGGCCATCCTTCACCGCCACGAAGGCGGACAGAAGCCGTCCTTGTCTCGGACAGCCGGCCTGTCAGGCAGCGCGCTGCCTACGACGCGTCTCGCTTGCCTGCGACGACAGCAGCGCGGCAGGAGCGCCGAAAGCGTCACTCAAGACATCGTTGGCGGCGGGGCAGACGGCGAGGGCTTCCTGAAGGCAGGCGTCTCTTTCAGAAGTTGCAGCGGAAAAGCCCAGCGCGTGGTGAATGTCAACGTCGACACAGGAGCACGGGAGCCCGATGGGTCCCTCGAGACGCGCATGCTCTCGGGCATCTGTTTTGGAGATGGATGCCTGTAAGGGAATTGCATTTACGTTACGTCTCTGGTAATGAGTTCGCTGGGGTACGTTTCTACAGACAATGGTCGCGTTTGGTTTGACGGAGCTAAAGGATGAGTGGTATGGTCAAAATAACGTTTCAACAGACAGAACGAGTACGTTGCCTCATGGGTACATGCTGGATGCGTCCTGGTTGCTTTTTGCTGGTCTCTGAGGGCCATACTAATGACGTGTGCTAATGGCGCCGGGCCGGGCGTACAGTATGCACATAGATTTTCCTACTAATATATGTTAGAGGGAAATATGGCGCTGCAATCGCGGGCCGCCATCGGCGGCGCCATTGTAGCTAGCGACGTTCCTCGCCTACTTGGCTTAGCTAGCCATGTGGCTTATTTTTGTGTCGAAGGCATAATCAGCAAAAAAAGCTTAACGTTTTTACCTGGTTCATCGTGCATAAAGCTCCTAAATAATCACTCACAAATAAATCTCTTTGGAGCTTCGTTTTTAGAATACGAAAACAAATTTGTAGAATCTTTTCCAGTAATATCATTGCTTTTTTGCAGCCAGAGGCAACTTTTCAGCCTGTTCTTGAACCATGCCAATGACAAGTGGAACGTGGCTGCTCGATAGATGACGGAACGCTCGCTGAAGCGCGGCTGCCCTAAGCAGTGGCGCCAGATTTCCCTCTGGTATATATTGAGAATAAAACTCTATGGTATGCACGACTCGGGAAAGAGGTGGCAGCCGTGTGGAGGGGCATAAATTAGGGCTGTATCCATACTCCCTCCGTGATGGCACGCTTCACTGCGCAACTCGCCATGTGGGAAAGCCAGCTTACAAAAACCAAACTTACACGTTTCTGGTAAAGTCGGCTTCACCTTAAAAAACAATGCACTGCTAGAAGGACGACTTCTAAGGGGAATATATGGCGTTTTATCTCAAACTAGGGAGGCCCTAGGGCCTTTTTTTGTGAATGTAACATACGTTGAAAATTGCTCTCCTACGCTCGGTCCTTCGTGGGGGACTATCTATCTGCTCACTCCTAAGAGTAGACAGCTTTGCGGTAAAACATTCGAGCTCACTCGCAGCTGTCCCCTAAAGGTGGGAACGCGAACAAATAACTGCTTCTTTCCCAGCAAACTATGGGGAACCGCAAATCGCCTACAGGCTGTGAGCAACACATTCTGTTCGTTCCATTTGACCTGTACACAACACGCATATAACAAGAACAGGGAGGGTAGGTCGAAAAAAAGGTTATTAGCTTCTTCGCAATCGTATTATATTCTGGACTTCAGCAACGGCGACAGACGCTACGCAGGCCTATAGACAGGTGCAGACAGCAGATGCTATGTCCGACAGGGGAGCGCGTAGACATGCACGCTGTCCTTCCGAGGCTGATGAGGCAGAGGATTTCGAAGTAAGCCGACACTAAGAAGGGCGTTTGGGGCGGTTCCCAGCGGCCTTTTGATGAACCTTGACGGAAGTGGCACTGGCAGTCCCCGAGTGACTTGTACGTGGGCTTCTTTTGTCTGCCATCGCTTGTTCCGTCGTCCTCTTCTTGCTCTCATCTACAATCGCAAGTGAAAGCGAGCATGGAAACAAAAGCACAGGAAAGTTACCGTATTTTCGCGCGTATAACCCGCTCCTGCATATATTCCGCACCCCCATTTTTTCAGCCCGTCGGAAAAGAAAAAAAAAATATCCTCGCGTATTGGCCGCACATTTGATACAGGAAAGGCTGCATCAAAGCTACTGCTCAACAACACATCACATACTAAGTCGACAGAAAAAAACGTGTATTTAGCAAGTAGAATGCACTGAATGCAATGTGAAAGTCACAATTCAGTAATAAAATGCAATTGTTAGAGTACGCTCGTCCTTGTTTTTTCTTCTTTGCCCTTTTATGTCTTGTGCGATAGCTGCCTTGGAATGCTGAGTCATTGTTACTGCGCAAGAGCTTCACGGCACAACGCGCATTGCGTATTGCTCTGACGGGGTATTACATAAAGGGGTGGTCGTATAAGCATACACAAAGGCAATTGCAGACGAAGAACACAAATCAGGATACAGTTCAAAAATTGGGATTACAGGGCAATAATAGTATTCCTTTGTTAGTATTTACCAGCCAACAAAGTGAGGGATTCCGGTATTTATGCAGAAAGGCAAGTGTTTTTAAAGCGCAGCTGATGTCCTTCTTTCTCTTGAAGGAGATCGCCGCCTGACAACCCTGCTCCAATGCCTCGCGCAGTTAATCGTCAGATTCGGTGGTCGAAGCGAACGCCGAGCAGCAGGCACCGATTCGCGCTGTACACCCCAAACACAAACGTTAGGCCTATACGGAGTGCAAGCCCGAGGGTTGCTGTGGGTATTCTAAAAAAGTGGTGGGAACATTCAAAGTAGCTCATGCTGGCGTGGGGATTGGCAAACCAAGGAACCTACCACGGGAAAGCTTCGAGTTCAATCACCGCCGTCGTTAGACGGAGGTGTGCACGTTTTTTTTTTTTACCTTTTGGTTACGTACGGTTCCCACGGGTCACCAGTTAGGCAAGGGCATACGTAAGACGTCCGCGCAAGAGGACGCACGGAGTTCTTAGCAAAAAGGCGCAAGGCCACACCGAGGGTCCCGTTTTGCACGCTATCGCGCCACCATTGTTGTCTCGAACGCACCGTAAAGCGATACCAGTGTGCAGCGAAGTACCGCCGGAACGAGCTGCACGTTTTTCGGTTTTGTTTGTTCCTTCCTTTTCTGCTTCCGACATAGAATGCACGCCGAGACAGAATGTCTATTGTGGCAAGACGTTGCTGTTTCGTATTTTTCAGGCTGGCTGGGTGATGTTTCTACACAGACTACGCGCTGTAAAGAACAGACCCGGCGGGCATCCGCGAAGGCCGCGACCAAAACGTCCGCGGTCGCGGGTGGTCCCTACGTAGCACGGCTGTTTCGCCATTTTCGACATAACGTATGGACGTCCTCTTGTGCCGTCTCGCGTTTCGCGCGTCTCTTCTTTCGTTTTTACAACGAAGCTGTGTATGGCTAGGTTCTGAGCAAACCTGCGTCCGTGGACAGAGCGGCGTAATTTTCGTCTCCACAGCTAATGTAAAATGCTCCGTAGTTACATGTCCAATGTAGCTCCGTAGCTGGGTGTCTTAAAAAAACGTGGTCAAATAGGCCATCATGACGAGTTTCATTAACTTGTCATAATTACTTCACAGTAAAGTGCTAAACGGCTGTCACTCTTGTTTATCGAAACTACCCGAAACAAATTAAAATACAATTGTTCTCTAAGACGAGTTTAATAGTATACGCGGAGATTCATCGACATTCCGGGATTGGTCACTTCAGGCGGAAGTTCTAAATATTGCGGAATTTCCGAATTCTGTCAATACATCAGCTTCTACGGGAGGGACACGGACGGACAGCCACATGCTTGTCCGTTAGATTAAAACTCCACTCCTTCCACGTTTCACTCGGCTAATTAGCTAAGGTGCGTGCTCAATCGCAAGTGACGAACAAACGTGTTTTTTTTCGTGCCCTCCTTGTACTGCACCCAGCTTCGTTTGTCATTATTCTTCACAGAGTGGAATTCCACTAAATATTGGGAGTCGTATCAGACTTCCAGACTGCGGGTCGAAACTTCCAAATTGGACGCATTTCATCAACAGCAGCAAAAATTCTATCGACCGAACCTCATTTACCCGACATTTTCATCATACGGACACCGGCTCATTTATCCCTGGAAGGGTTGAATGAGACGGCTGATGCCGCACCCCGAGCTCACACACACCGGGCGTCTCCTTCTGTGATATCAGCCAGTCCTTCCACGAGCCCAACACGAGCAATAATCCCCAGAAGGTACACTGACATCCTGGCACATTGACGCTTGGGACCAAGAACCTTTGCCCCTATACAGGTCCATATGTCTCGCGAAGACACGGTCATCTGCAGACAGCTCCAGACGAACACATTTCCGCATGGTGCATTACTACGCTCGATGCATCCGACATTATACACATACACTTGTGAATTCTGCACAGACCCATGCACCCTCTACCACATAGTATGGGAGGACCGCCACACACCGTCCGTTACCGCAAATCCAAATCCCTCATTTGAGCAGTGGGAGCGTGGGATGACCAGCTCCAACACGGATCACCAACGACCTCTGGTAGACCAGGCGAGACAGGCCACCAAGACCCACGGCTTCCTGGACTCAGCAGGTCCCCTACCTGGCGGTCAACCAAAGTACTTTGACTGCTGCATTAAACGTTCATTCCTCGTCTTGATGGCTGTGTTGGCTGGCTCGATCGTCACTTTAAGTGGGCTTGTTTTTGCTCAGTTCTCTGTCCGTCCACTGACATTTTTCCAGCTTGTAAGCCCTCGTTGAGCCGCAATGCCGTTATTTTTTGTCCGTCAACTGGATCACCCCTAGGTATACATTTTTACGGTAGCACACGCACACACGGAGATACCGAAACCTGTTGCTGGCAATGGTCGCCTCTCCGATGACGTCAGTTCCTCCCACACGGAAACTAGACTGCATGACCGCGAAATTTATTTCATTTCCTCCTTGTGGCGACGGTCGCCACCGGCTCCTTATGAAACAGGACAGAAAAAAACCCGTTCCCAGTCATCTGGGCGTCTCGTATCCGACTCCATCTCGGCCCTTACGCGTAACGGAGAGACGCGAATTGGCACCCTATAGTGCTTGCTGGAGGTATGCGCGAAATGGGAGCGGCATATTACCGCAGTAGTGGGGCTCTTTTCGTGGTGGTTATTACCGTCGTCGCAGATAATGACTCTTACTCAACGCAATGCACGGCGAACGGTAAAAAAAGAAAGGAAACAGCGTTTGACGCGTGGCCCGTTACTGCAATTCCGTCTTTGTCACCTACCTGTGCGCCCGAGGTCCTTCCTTCTTCGTCGCACCTGACCTCGACGGCGGCTGCAGAAATAGAAACAATTAATCGTTCTTTGCGTAATGCAGCAGGAGACGAAAGCTGCTGTTGCCTGAAGCTTGTTTCTTTACTGGTTGCAAATTCCCATCGACTAGCGGTGACGGGCTCAATTTCGCGAAGATCCTGTCTCGCACGAACGTACTATTGCTATAAGCGTGCGGAAGTTGATCGTTTTGGAGAGTGACGTTGGCTGTGGCGTCAGCGTCACGTGACTGCGAGAAGAGCGCTGCTGTGTACCGCAACTGGGTGCGTAACGTTGCATTGTCTGCTATAATTTCTTCACGGATACCTCCCGCGGATGGAAAGACATGTTCACGAACAATGGTGCCACGGATAGGCGCAGCAACGGAGAACGGCACTTCGTGTGTGCGCGCAGGTGAATAGCGGTAGCATGGGCCGTCGTAAGAAGGGAACGCCTCATGATGAGCTTTGGTCCCATCCACAGCCTCCCGTACTTCAGGCCTGTGGGCAGAAATATAAAACGCCGAGCAGGTACGCTTATTGCGTGTTGGCCTGTTAGTGGCCGTCGAAGTCAGCTACTGTTATTTTAAACAGTGACAAACGCAAGCACGTAGCCAGTCTAGCGTGGCTTTTATCTTAATGAGCACAAGACTCCGGTATAGGAGCCGTTGGTACGTCGATTTCCACAAAAGGAGAGCATCAATAAAGTAGAGTTGGTAGAACTGTAATCATATCTTCAATACTTAAGCTTTGATATATGACATCCCTTTTTTATTACATCGCCATTCTGCCAACCCAAACAAGCTGTTTCGATTCGTGCGTGTCAGCGTTCAGGTAAAAAAAAATGTCGGAGGCGCGTTACAGCTACTTATATAATATGTGCTTTAAAACATCTAACAGTCTCCGACTGCTTGCCTTGCACTTATTCCAAGTAGTTTCCGCTTAGATTTACAGCAGTGTCTTATGTTCATCCCAACGCTAACTGACAAGCACGCATCTGCATCCCTTTCTTGATCCACTCTGTCCTGGCGGCGCTGGGGTTAAGGCATAGCGTTTTCGTTTTGTTTTCCTCCTTTTGCGGCGGAAAATAATGAAGCTGTTTAAGACTAGAACTGTCATTACACCAACTAGAAATTGTCGCAACATTCAGTCTTTTCTGCGTGTGAAGTGTATAGCTTTAAAGGTGGACGCCAGGTGACACGAACGTCGACATGAGATAGTTCTGTAGAATTGCGGGCTCTCCTATTGGACAGAATAATGTTTGCCTCTAAAGCCACTAATCTTATACAGCGGACGTCGACACCCACAGAGGCCGACGACAGCAAGGGCTAAGCGCGCTTATTCGAGACGAAGAAGCAAAAAAAGAATCGAAGAAAACCACGAGGCAACATTTGAACCCGACCAACGCTCCGTGGGAAAGCGGAGATCGCAGTCGGCCAAGCTGCTGTTACACAGCCGAGACAAGCCCTCGAGGAAGCCGAAATATTCGCTCGCGTGGGCCGAGAGGCGCGACTGGAATTCAATAAACGCGCAAAAAGGGCGCCATCCGCAGCCAGCCGGTCGCGACGGCGAAGCCAGTAGGGCACCCAAACCGAAATCGGGGGGAGCTTGTTCGGGATGGCGGGTGAACGGCGTGACCGCGATTCGGCTGTGTACACGACGCGCCCAGAGAAAAAAATGCGAAAACGAAACAGCAAAGCGAAGCTGCTGGCTGAGTCCATAGGACGCCGAAACGAAAAGTGGAGTTACGATAGCGCGCACCAGACACGCAGAAAGAAAAAATAAAACAGGCGAAAAGAAGTGCGCGTACGGAACAGAACAAGAAACAAGAAGCAGAAGACGAGCAGTACATGCCTCTTTTCCCGTTCGAAGCCACCTCGGCAGGCGACGATCGTTACTGGTTGAGCCGAGCCGGTACAGGGGTACGAGGACTAGCGCGTGACCCGCATTTCACCTCGCGAACCAGCGTGCACCATTTTTTATTAAAGGTTCGTTGGACTACATACGGCACGGGAGCCTCGCGGAAGGTCACGGACGATCCCACGTGTTACGACGGTGCTCGTCAATTGGGCAGCCGACGACGATGAGCACGTAGGGATGCCCATAAGCGCGTGCGCGCAACGCCTCGAGAGTTCAACAATGCTGCCGAGTCTTCTGCACGCGGATGCGCTGACCCGGGTAGCTGGCTGCTCCTTTCAGCGGGCCTTACGACACGTTCGCCGGGCCGGACGCCGCCGCGTTTGTTACCACTGGCGAAATAAGGCCACGACGCTGTTCTTTCACGAGGGCCCTTCCCACCTCCCCCGTGATTGCGCGGGGGTGTGTGCGGGCCGTCGAGGGTCGGAGGTGAATCGCGGACGATGCCACAACAGCGACTCGCCGGTCGGTTCGCGTGTACCGTAATGGGCGCTTTGTTGTCCGGCGTTCAATGGGCGACTCGTTAGACGGGGGCGCTTGCCGTTGTCCGCACGTCTTTGCAGACGCTGCGACACACCCGGGGCAGCGTCTCGCCTTAATGTGATGATCGTTTCCATCCCGTTGAGATACGTGTGGGTCCTAGCGAGGCTTCGAGTGCGTGGTAGTGAACGGACGGATGAACGTAGGTCGTCGACGCCATTTGTGTCGCCTCTCATCGTAGATTGCGAATTGGGGAAAATGATTCGCACAATATATTGACTTTCAGGAGAAGCTAGACCAGATATTACATTTTGGCAAGATAAAGGGATGTTCAGCGGTAATGAAATCCTCGTTTAGAGATATAGGCCTTGGGACGTCTGATTTACGGACTACTGAGCATTAATTGCAAAACAGAACCCCAACCCCAAGCGAGAGGAATTCAACGTTTAGCCTGATAATATCGCATTTAAATTAAGTGCGGAACACTTCAGGGGTCCGGCTTGTCGTCGTTGCTCTTCGGGGTAACGGTATCTAGCCATTGCAGTCATGCTGCGTCACGCACCCAAACAGCGGCTTCGGAAACATCACCGTTTCTCCTAGTCGGAATCGAACCTGGTTCCATCGCGCTACAAAGCCGATGTCAACTTCATTGCGCCACATAGGCACACGTTCGTCACGTACAAAGACTTGGGGGTGGTCTTAGCGCTGCGCCGTAGCCGCGGAGGTGGCCGCTGCTGTGCCACAGAAAAGTACACTACAATATAAAATAAGAAAAAAGTCACGAATTAAGGCATCATCTACCCCACATTAATCAGGCATTTTCAAGGCTTGCGGCGTCCTCCCTTGAGTACTTTTGGTATCAACGCCAGACTGATAGGGAAACTAGTCAAGAGATGGCACCGCAGTTCCTTTGACGAATCACTGCTCCGCTCTTGAGAGCTTTCACGTGGAGTATATTTGTAGAATCAATATATTCACTCGGTTCTCAGTGCACCTGCAAATTCAGCCAAAAAAAATGTTATTTTTTTTTATTGTTCTGTTGTCTAGACTCCCGTTTACAGACGGGCATTTAGCTGAAGTTGTCGAGCTCTGGAGCCCGAAAATTTTAGCTAACTGACGTCATCTTCAGGACGTCAGGACGACGCTCAAAACGACGCTCGCATGTCGTCGTCGTAAAATGTTAAGCTAAGAAAGAAAAACCGACGGGAAGGCATGAATATATTTGTTTTATTCTTAGTGCACCTGCAAATTCAGCCTCAAAGACGATTGACCGCGACGTGACGAAAGCATGCCTTTGTTTATAATAGACTGAAGCTACGTTAAAATTTCCGACCGGCTGTATCCACCCGATTGACACGAGTCTGCTGTCGGTGGCACAAAATGCCTTCCCTTATTTGGCCAACAGCTTAAATGCATACCTGTATCCAACTATTTGCTGCACGCTCTGTCCGCGTTAAAATCGTCGCGTGAATTTGCATTCGTCCTCGGAGCGTTATCTTTCAGCTGACCCGCACGCCCTGCCGAGGACGCGAATTCCAACAAGCCGTCACGTAAAATGACGTAAGTAATGCATTAAGGTTGGCAGGCCCCAACACCTCGTTACCTACCAGGCCCGCTGTCAGTGAGGCATGTCTTACGAGTACATTTCTTGGCATTTAAAAACAACCAAGTTGTAAATAACTTAAATTGCATTTGCGGCTCGCTCCGGCGCGACGACTCGTTCAAAATATACGTGACATTTGGAGTGCCAACTATGAGACTGCTCCAAAACGATGGCACAAGATTTGTTACTTAAGAATTTCTGCACATTATATTGCTGTGTATATTTCAGAGGCATTATCCGCGTCTTTGCGCGCACAAAAAGACAGGAACATAACCTGCAAACGTTACATCTCGACTTCACATAGAAAAATATAGATAATATATATTGTGCCACTGGTGCTTTAAGTGACGCATACATTTCGGAGTGACTAACCAGACCACACATTCACGAAATAAAAATAGAACAAAAAAACATGCGATGTTTTCCTTGAAAAAGCGAGTTCCACGAGACAGGGTTTTTGACCACAGACCTCCGTCCATACGCGGCAAGGATTAGTTCTGGATGCCCGATAGCCATAGTAGTTGAAGGGTCAAGCTCCGCACTTTCCTCATCTATAAGCACGTAAAGGCGCGTAGGGGCGCAAGCGGAGTGTGCTGCTATCGGCATCTGAATCGGAGTTATTTTCGCCGCACACAGGGATAATTTATTCCCGTAAACCGTATTCAAAAGCAGTGCATCTCTCGCTTATGCGGGAAACCTGCTTTTCGTGCGCGGTCCGTCTTTCAAAGGCGTCGATGGAACGCGTGCACGCAGTTGAACCGGTGCATAAATACGGCACCATGTTTCCCATACCAATTCTCCGTTTCTCCAACCCATTCGGCCCGCCGCAACTCCCGGACATTGTAGCGTTGCCGCTGACTCTTCCTGTCTCGAGAATGGTCGGCTGCACGCGACGCGGCACTGCTGTCGCAGGCTTCGCACGAGCGATTTGAGGCCTGCCTTCCTGATTTAGACCCATTCCGGCTGCGGCCTGGTGTATTTTATTTTTCTAGAAAACAAAAATATTTCTTTTTCTTCGGTGCTCAAAGCAGTCGTTGCTTGCCTCTGGTGGTTCCAAAGAAATATGCATTTCCGTAAAGGGAGGAGGTGCGAAGTACAGGCTTTGTCCAAATTTTCTAGGCCAAGTCGAAAGTGTGCAGGACGCAAAAAATGCGATGTTCAAGCTTAGGTCCCACGCTAGGCTGAAACACTTTATGCCGGAAAGCTTGAGAAAACGCCATTCTTTCTTAGTGCCATAAAATATTTTTGTCACATTTAAGGGTAAAGCTTGTTCTTTGAATTGTTTGTGGTCGAGAAGGCTTAGGATTGGCCCAGGAAGTTTTGAGAAAGGGCGTACCTTGAAAGGGAGCGGGGAATGCATACCCTGGGAAGTTGAGTCAGCCATGCAAATCTTGCTTTCAGTTGCCTTTTCAGCAGGGAATTCGACAGCTTGTAAACAAGCAAGCGAAAACACAACAAAAACAAGTGCTAAAAAGGATAAAGCCTTTCCGTTGGTTTAGCTCACATCTGGATTCCTTTCGAAACCCGTGACCCTGTCTTTACGTTAGTGAGTTGCGTCCTAAAAGCGCAGGGCCAGTTGATTGTGCGCTAACCTCAAAAATTCTACGTCTTCGAAATAGAAGAGGTATTCTTTTGTGCGGTCGCCGAGTTACTCACAATTTCTCGGAAAATTTGGACATTGTTTTTCGACCCAAGAAATGTCGATCATATTTTATAAGGTGAGATATGTACAAAACACATTGGGCCTTAGCTAGAACCTGAAGGTAAACGGGGGGTTAGGGCAGGGGGGTGGTTCATAAGCTATACCTTTGTAAATTCCATTGTTCCACACGCTTAGTTTTTGATGCGAAAGCCTTGTTCCGCGAAAATCCAGTGTCCGCGCGCATTATCCTATTGGATGAGGGGTCATCACACGCAACCACAATTCGCACATACCTGCTACAGGGAGGGACGACAACAGCTGCCGTTAGAAGCTCATGGCCAAATCACCGATTCTCATGTGGCTGCGACGTCCACATACCAATCGCCACCATCAAAGGAGCACATTGTCACACGTGTCGGACTTTGCCATCGTTTGTATTGGGAACAAATGGGTACTCCCGATAAAGAAACATCTTAGCCAACGACGGAAAAAATGTTTTGGCCGCTTTCTCTTATACAGCCTTCGCTATTTGCACATCTTGGGGGGCCGTATCTCGCTGGCACTCTAATTAAGACCCGTTGTGTTGTGATTATAATTGCTGCCTACATTCTCTCCGTCGCAACATCAAACCTGTAGTTATTATGGAGGTTGTAATGAACATAACCTCCACTTCAAAGCCTAAATATCACCTGCCTTCTAGCTGAGCTGCATACGCAGCCCAGTTTCAGTTACCAATACGGGCCTCTGAATAGATGCAGGCGTGCCTTGAGAACCACCACCGTGACCTCGAATCAGATGCAAGGTGTCGGCACGCAAGCAAGATTGAAAGGGGCCCGCCGCGTCTTCACAGCGCATAATCGGGCTCTTGTGTCCCGCTATAATTGCGGCTTCGCGCCGTCCATAGTGCGTGCAGTATGTCTAATTAATCGAGAGCTACGCTGCATTCGCGCACGCGCAGATGTGCACAAGGAGCAGGAGGATGCAGTACGTCGCCGTATATGCACGCGAGGCCGATGACTGCGTCTAAGTCGCTGGTCGTTGGCCTAAATTCACGGCCGGACACAATTCGGGGCCGGTGAGCGCCAGTACAACAACAATGAGGTGCTTCTGCTGCTGCCCCTGTGACCGCCGCGCTGCCCACCCCTTCCCTTCACTTACCGGCGGACGACGAATTCAAGGTCGACTCGCCTGTTCCCCGACCGAGATTACCCCCCTGCCCCGAAGTGGAGCGCTGCATCGTTTCAACTGCGCCCACTGATGACCAACGAGGTCTGTTGTTGTGGATAGTGGCTCAACTCGTAACACGGGGAACACTGCCCGGAGTTGCTGCGATGAGGTGTGTCTGCTTCTTAATAGGGCTGCCTAAAGGCACCCCAGTTTTCCGCTCACGTTGTGGTAATTTTATCTGTGAGTGCTTGTGAATGGGCAGTGCGAGAATGGATGAGAGAACCGCTGGTATAGCCGGGACTGTAGGGTGGGCCAGCAGATGAACGTTCTCCGGCGGTGGCAGAGGTCGGTCACTGCTCTTGCGTTGATGGCAAGACACGAGTTATCGAAGCGGGACAATAACCCTCAGCATATAGACTAATAATTTACCCAAGGAAGCCTGGCGAGCGGCTCTATGGCATACTTCATGACCAAAGGGTTTCATTGGTAGCTGACACTTGTATTTCACGTTGAACTCTTTACTGTCTTTGCTGGGTGCTGACCGTAGACTAGCGCTACATTTGGTGTTTCGTGCTGAAATTAAATCTTCTTGCAGGGTGCGTAGTTCCCAGTACGTATCAGATGATACTTTAGCGGGTCGTTCCGGTAAAACTGTACGAAAACTGTTCAAATAAATATTGGCCATGAAGTGGCCCACTTAGGCTTCAAAGCAATGCTGACGTTGTGTCCGAATTACATCACGCCAAGGCAGCAAAACGCCAAAAATGCTACAACCGGTCCTGCAAGTTTGTGGCCGGCTGTGAACGGAAATTTGGACTTGGTAGTTCTGCTCATCTTTCAGCCTTTGATGCCCGCATGTGATTTGCGGCATAGCTGCCTGAAGGCCTTCGAACAGGAAGTGCAACATTGTGAACTTACTATAGTGCAAAACGACTCGAACAATCTGCGATACCCGCGCTGTTTTGCTACTGTGTGCAACTTTTATGCGCACCTTCAATCGCTTTGCTTCGTACAGCAGTTTATGTATGTATACTAGGGCAATTTGCCTCTTCAAGCTAATTCTTTAGCCAGCTTCTTGCCTCTAGTGCGTTTTTTCTTGTAATGTAATACAAATTATATCCACTTGGTTAGAATGATTGTGGCAGGTCACCATAGAAAGCTGCAAAATTCTCCGGCCACAAAAGCCCTCCTAAGTTTCTTGAAAGGCACAAGCTTAGGCGAACGACTATAGGGTCCGAAAAGGGAGTAGAGGGCGTGCGCGCTCTATCCCCTCCTTTCCGCCTGCCCTCTCTTTCATCCTCTAAACACCCCTCCCGCAGTACTGAGTAGAAAACCGGGCTCTTCGCCAGCATAACCTTTCGGACAGTCCGTTCACTGTCCTCCTCGTCCTCCTCCTCCTGCTAGAGTGCTTGTAGAGTAAGTAGCCAACAAAAACGTCACGCCCGATCTGAAAAGAAGATACACTCGCCATTGTATGTGGTCGCTATACGCACAATAGCACATCACCGAAACTTTCACCATAACGAGTAACTAATCATAACAAAAAAAAACGCATATTTATTCTACCAGCATGCGAGTTAACGGTGGGAGCTAAAGATTTATGTGTGTTTGAAATTGGGCGGGCAGATTTTACAGTAGCACTCCGATGAACGACTAAAGAGGCTTTTGTCGTTCATTCACGTCGACGTCCGCACATGCGAGTTAATGGTGGGAGCTAAAGATTTTAGCACATGTGTGTTTGAAATTTGGCGGGCAGATTTTACAGTAGCACTCCGATGAACGAATAAAGAGGCTTTTGTCGTTCATTCACGTCGACGTCCACACCCTTCCAATAATACAGTTCGGCACATAGTTCATAACGATTCACTTTTAGAACATGTGTCACATTCCGAAAGATGCCACGAAATCGCCGTTGTATACTCTCGAATACATAGTGGGAGTGGGCGGGAGATAATCTTAAGGTATATGAGGGCATAGCCTTCTAGCCTGCCTTCGATATAATTCCCATCGTCGCTGTTAAGGGCGCCGTGGTTCTCGCGATTATACACGCGGTATATATCACAAGAATGCCGCTTATAGGGATTTCTCTGGAAAGGCACTGGAAATCATTTTGTTTATCGCTGACGTCGCTTGAGAAAGTGAAGAGTGGTGTTTATTTTCCACTCTTAGGCTTCAAGCGTGGTGCCCACCGACAGACTTTTGGCAGAGGAGGCACGTCCACTATAATTCGCGCGTTATACCCGACCGAATCGGGTCTCGCTGGCGTCGATAAATGCAGCGTGCGCCCTTCCTCTTTTATGCACGGCGATGGTTTGAAAATAAGGTCACGTCCGCATGTGTGTATAGCTGGTTGATGGAGCATCGTCGTCGCCCAGGTAGACAACAATGGTGGCATGGGCGGGCTTTCAATTCCCGTCGCCTCGAGCGCAAGTCGTTGAGTGAGCGCTTCGAGGGACCTCTTAGGGGAAAATAGAAGGCAACTGCATAAGATTACGGACAGCGAGTTACAATGAGAAGCCGTTCTTGGCACTTTCCAATTCTCCACACCTGGCCGCAATCGCCGCTATTAGAGATACAAATTGTCCAACTTATAAAGAGGACCGAGATTTGACGGAGCACCAAAGACCCCACACGCCCTTATGAGCGCGCCACGAGATCTGCGCCCTCGTTCTATCTTTACATTCGGTGGCACGCGATAAAAATAAGCACCGGAGGACGTGGATATTATAATGCACTCAAGGATGCGGTCGCTAACAATGTCGTGCGAAACGCTGCCACGCTGACCCCAACTCTAAGCCGTCGATGATATCCTGACCATCTAAACGAGGAAACAAATTGCCACGCGGTGTGATAATTGAAGACCAGGAAAGGACACCAGCAGCTTTTATCCTGTCTCCCGAGGGCACGAGTTCCTCTGATGCTCGCTCGAAGGGCAGGTCCTCTTATTGGCGTTGAGGACAATTGCAGCTTGCGGCGACTGCTTGTAGATGGGTTCTTGAATTTTAAGCGACGCTTAAATGGTTGGTGTTCCATGTATTTTAATGTCGGAGGACAAAAACTGCTTCTGCTCCGTGTGTCTTTCAGGCGAAAGGCGCTGTATAGCGCGAGACGTTGGAAAACCAACGCTCTAATAAGTGCGCTATTATTATCACGTGGTTACCACCTAAGTCGCAAGCCGTTCGAAACATGACTTAGGCCTCTACCTTCCAGATGTCATCATTTGAATATGCACTTCGAGTGGTGAAATCATCCATAGGCACCATTGTCATGATAAATAAAGGGAAAACAAGTATGCTTGCTTGTATGTAGTGTCTTTCTTAGAGGTGACCGCCGTTAACACACAACAGAAAAATTCGCGCAGCTTTCACTAGAAGTGCAAAACTGGACAAACAGCGGAGCTTGGGGTCGACGTAGCTTCTTCCGGTTTTGATAAGTTTTGTTAGGTTTGGGTTGTGCTCGCTAGGCTATGCTAAGGTATACGGTACTATACTATACTATACTATACTATTATTTTTTCCATTGGTATTCCATTTTCCATTTTCTATTTTTTCCATTGGTATTAGTAGTATAGTAAAGGTATAGTAAGGGGTGCACATACGCATATGCCCCTTGTGCTCACTCTCGAACAGGCACAAAAGCAGGCTTCACTGTTGTAACACTCTTTCTGCTGTGGTGCACCCTTTACAGGCGGCACAGCTTTTTTTCTTGGTATTTGTTGTGCTAACGCCAGCGGACCAAGATTACGCTAAAACAGCTCTGCTGGTAATCGCATTTGTTCATACCTTTGCAATGACGTTCCGTGCTGCGCAGTGCCACAGTGCAGTTCGTGCTTTTGAGTCAGATCGTATGCTTGACTTCGTCACTCCGCGAAATTTGATTTTTGGATGCGTGAATTAGTCAGTCGATTTCATAGCGGTGAAGCTGAACTAGAGGATTTCATTACAGTGCAGGCAAGTTCATAAGACAAGTGCAACAGTTCGCAGAAAACAGTCGTTTCGACTTGCGACGCTATTTATTTGTTTGTTGCTTATTACTAATAATTTACGCTTATTTTCGGGGGTCGTTCGCTCTGTGGAAAACAAGCTGAACGGCTCAGCGAAGTGCATGTCGCCCCGCATGTTTCGTCGCCTACCCATAAACAACAAACAACCCCAGTCAAAAGACTAAGTTTTTGGACGGTTCTTGAAAGATTCCAACTGCGTCTTCAGTTGGGCAAGGGGGTCGCCAGTACTCCGTGGGAGAGCGATATTATCGAACCGGCTTCCGACGCCAAGCGATAAACCACTGCGGCGTCAACAGCGCGACTTAGCTGGCCGCGCAGTCCGAATACAAAGGCGCCTAAAGCCTCCCGAATAAAGAGGCCGTAAATGCATACTGCGGGTGCGCTGTTTAAAGGGGAAAAGACGCGCGCGCAGCGGCCCTTGATTGGTCGTTTAAGGAGTTTGCTTTGGCAAGGACTGGCATCCGCTTGGGGTAAACTACGTGACCTGCACCGCAATGCCGACTGCTGACCTCGCAGAGGAGCGAAACTTTTCCACATCTGCGACGCTGAGTACACGTCGCCGCAGTGTCGCCATCTTTTTGCTTTACCTACGGAACCATCTCATACATCCAACCCATATCATGCGAAATAATTTCAACCGCGCAATGCAATCGTATTTTCCAATTTTACTGACTGACATATTTCTTTTGATTAAACTCTTGTAATGCATTTCACGAGGGGAAACTTCTTTATGTGCGTCTGTACCACTCACTCGGCTATTTTGAAAGCAAGGAAAGCAATTGGCCTAGTTGGTTGTGCGTAGTTGGTGTCCAAGAGCGCCTTAAAGGGACCTGCAACACATTTTTAATTTACTTTTCTATATCTCAAAAGTCGAGAAACATATCTAGTACTTAGAATACGGAGTAACAAAATACCTCACCCCCAAATTACTCTACTACATCCACCAGATAACTTAGAAACTTGCTCAAAAGATGTTTCTCTCTTTCTCAGTCCTGGCATTCTTCGAGCGCTCGAATAACATCACTGCAGCAATGTCGCGGCTGTTGGTCGACTTCCTTTGAATTTCAGCAATAAAGCGATTCGATAGCCCCATTTAACAAAATCGCCACAAAAGAAGAGCAGAAACGGAAGGCGTATCTGCTGCAACGAGCGCATTACCCAGTGCCGCTCCGTGTCGGCGATAACTGCAGCTTTCGCAGTGTTTCCAGACACGAAGACAACAGTGAGCGCATTTTTTCAGAAATGTTGCAGAGCCCCTTTAATTTAAATGGTATACAAAGTTGTGGAGGACACAGCGAGCGGAGAAAACAGCGCTCTTCATTCTACGTGCGTCCCAGCTTTGTGCATGCTATAGCTTAAAGGAACAACAAGGTACTTCGAAAGGCAGCAACAATTACAACGGTGCACAAGGATGCGCTCGAAAAATAGCAATGATTTGAAGAGCTAGTTCATGCCGCTGTTGCCTTCGGAGTAAGAATGAAACAAGAATAACTGCCCCTAGTGGCATAGCAAGGGTGGTTGTTACTTTAGTAATGCCGCCTTTGGCGGGAAAGCATCACGAGCGCTGCACGTGCACCGTGTGAACTGGGCCACGAGTGCCAGAAAGTGTCGCCAGGCAGCAAAGCGAAGGGCAGCTTCCCATTATTTCCTCCAGATTAACCTGGACGACGTTAGGGGCACACGCCTGGTGCCTACGGCTAAACGGCGGCCAAACTGGGCCAAGTCACGGCGCGTGGCGTTGAATATGCATTGGCGGCCGCGCCGAGTTCGTTGTTAGGCGGCCCCTCGAGGGGCAAATCTACCGCTGGAATGCGAGGCAGAGCCTTCGCTGTTGTGGCAAGACTTTTAACTCGTCCTGCTTCGTGCCTAATAAAACAACCAACATGAACAGAATTTAAAAATGGTGCTTTGGTTCTTTAAAAACGCACACAATATGGCTGTGAGGATAGTGAAATGACCTGGCATAAAGGGAAGAGGAAGCGATAAGAGGCGTAGGAGAGCTAGTTGCAATCTTTTTTCAGTCAACAAAAAGCGCGAAATTGGATAAAGCGAAGATCCCGTCCAGTTCCTCATTTTCTTTCGGCATGTTTTTTTTAAAAAGCACTATATGCTTATTCTTCGAAAAAAAAGGGTATAGAGCCTATTCGGAGTGGCGCGCAGTACACATTCTCCCGTACAATCCTTCTTGTTGTCAAAAACTCTTCAGTACTTTTTTCACCTCTAACCACGCTGAAAGGCGCTAAGCACGGCCGTAACGTCTGGCCCTTTCACAAGTTTGACAAAACTTTGACGCTATTAGATTGAGGGTGGTACGCCTGTTTCATGCCCCCTTTAATGAGTGTGCAGGTACACATAACACCGGTTGCATACGGGCAAAGTATGTGCCCTCACACAGACATGCAAGGAAAGGAAGTTTCATTTTGAAACAAGATATCAACAAGGACGAAGCTCATCCAACGGAATGCACGGAAGCGTCCACAGGGACTTCGCTCAGAGCGAGTGACGTGGCCAGTGTCAACCCATCGCTTTTCTTTCTCGTGTGTGATTGGCGTTAAGGGCGAGCTCCATAGACTGACACCGTGTTATCTTCAGCAATCAAACGCAGGCACGCAGTGAAACCTCCTTCCTTTCATTCTGACGTGTTCAGATAGTGGTCACTCAAGGCATTCAGCTTGCAACGAGCGGAATGCACTAAAAAACTGATGGAAATACGCAAGACGAGAAGGAAGGAAAAGGCCCTCGGGCTGCTGCTCTGGGTCGGGCGCTTCCGGACAGAGCCTCGCGGCGGGGCCGCTTGGTTGCGGTGGCGCCTCACCAGCGGCCGTTTCGAACGCGGAAATGGACACTAACGGCCCCCGCGAGGGCTCCGGAGACGTTAGCGCTTTTCCCCGTCTGGTTTATGCCCCGTCGTCGCGCCCGGCAGCAGCTGCGTTTTCACGCCTCTGTTTTTCCTTTGTTGCTTGCAGCAGGGAACGAGTTATGCATGACCGCATAACTGAGACGACGTGACGATAGCAGAAGAAGTTATTCCCTGCTTTTGTTCCGTGTGGTATGGTTACGGAGAAATTTTATCAACACGTAGGAAACTTTTACTGCCGTATTACTTTGACATTACCCGGAAACGGGGGTTATGTGACTTGTATTAAAATGTTCTATTTTACACAAGTTTGTCATTTCAAATAAATTGGCACCGTACTTTCCATCTTAGTTGATGATTTCGTTCGAAATTGTACGAAAAAAAAACAATTTCATTGTTGGATTTGATGCCTCTCAATTTAAACAATGCTGCATTGTGACTGCACATTACAACGGGAGCAGATACAATTATTACAACATTTTGTTATGAACTGCCTTCTTTACCGTTTTTTCTCAAGATATTTCAATGAATGAAGACCCACCTTTGATTTGTACAAGAACTGAAAAACACAAACAAATCTTGAAAATAAATTCAGACATTTAACAGTAGGGTATCAAAAACAACCGGTAACAATATCGCAATTAAAATGGTTAAAGCAATGAGGTATTAAGATACCGAAAGATGCAAAATAGGCTTACATTGCACAAAATTATGGTATGTAATGAATTCTTACTCTAATAGAAATGACCAAAATCATCTTCACGAACTTCAATGCCGCGAGTTGGTTTTAACATGAGCAAGCAAGTAAAAAATGCATCAGCGTGTCGTAATGCGACTCTGCCGCACATATTTCGACATTTTCTCGCACAAATTTCAGCGCAGCTTGTCTAGCCTATTTTTGTGATTCGCGGCATCAGTTACGTAAAAATCTTTACATTTTATACATTGTAAAAGGCTGCGAATGATGTCACGTGACTTCAAAATTTGGCATTGACTTAAGAGAAGAAGTTTACTTGCTACAGACGCTCACTTCTGTTTCCAATTTCTGGTCCATACACCTAAAAACAAATCCAAGAGGCTATACAGACTAGAGAGAATTCCGTGGTGAGGCGTTATGACATCCAATTTCCCGCCATTTAGTTTCTGGTTGTGGATGAGTACAAGTTTAGAGCACTGCCAAAGAGTACGATTATTTTGGTAAGTGCATGCAGGCACCTGTGTATAATACTATTGTGCTGTTCCCCCTGCGGAAATCTTTGTGAAAAGCGTGGGCACACTGTCGAGCGCTAAGCAAGAAGTCATCACATAGCGTTGGTGCTCTCCAGTAGTCGTTTGTATTGTCCACTGATGCAAAACAGAGTGTACGTGTATATTTCGGATCTTCGACTGAAAGGCGGATAAGGTCGTCAACTATCGCCGAAAATTTGGAGATGGTCTTCTAAAATTCCGGCAAGCAGTTTTCTGTGCGTTCTATTAAGGAGGATTGCCCAGTTTCCTCCAGGTGCAAATATCAGTGAGCAATATACCCTCAGCATACTGCAAAACCAAGATTTAGTGTAAGTTAATATATGTAGTTACAAAGGTTTAAAGCTGCCAAAAACACACACCCATCAATCTACCACTATTTCAGAGAAAGTAACGTAAGATGCCAGATCCTAGCAAGGAAGCAACTTGATCCATTCCACGGCCAGAATAACATAACACCTGAGCCAGCGTTTTAAATTTCACATTAATTACAATAAGCGGCATGGCGTACGGAATACAGCTCGATAAACATTGGCACAAGGTACCGCGAAAGTGTATTTGTACGGATCGACGATTAATTCAGCCTTCAATGGGAGATGAGTCCAAAAAGAAAAGAAATGGAGTGCCGGAAGATGCAAAGGGCTCCGAAGGGCTTCCTTCCTTCCAACTGCCAAATCGACAGCCACACGACGCATTGCGCAACCGATACTTCTCCATTGTCGACAGGAGTGACCTTAAGTGTGCGGTATTGCGCTTCAGGTTACATCGAGGTTGGCCGTCCTTGGCGGCTTCAGCGCATGTGTGGCCAACCTTGATCGGGGGAGCCAGACGCAACTTTTCCCAATAACAGGCCGCATGGTGCACTTCTTGGCCACACTAACTTTGAAGACCAAGGATGCTGGCGTGGGCGTACTTCCGCAAGGCAGGTGGCGAGGCGATGCGAGGTATCCTCCGTGGGAACGAAACTTTGCCGAGGCTTTGCGTCTGTCAGCAATCTACGGACCCAAGGAGGGATCAGGCTTTCATGCGCCCTAATGGAAGATCCGAATGTGCGCCTTCTGCCTGAAGGGCCTTGCAGTCGGTTCGATAGCCCATAAGCAGGGAGGTCGTGAGTGCGGTGTTTTTCCGTTCGTTGCTCGTAGCCGCCTGCTACGAAAGTAACAAGAAAAGGTCACATCATGCGTACGTGTTTTGTTCCATCTGCTGATCACAGCACCGGGGTGGGTATACTCACACTATTTGTGTTTTATCTTTTCCAGGCGTGATTTTAAAATTTCAATTTATTAGTAGTGCGCTAACTTAGCCTAATATAATAGCTGGAGTAATGCACGACAAATTCTGCGTAACTAGTCCCTTTGTCATGAAGCAGCACGTTGAGGTAGCTAATTTATTTTGTTACTTTTCAATTGGATGTTGTCAACGTTTCAGACCTCTTTCAACGACGACATGTTATAGAGGTCATGTTGGTATTAAAAGCCTAAAAACATTGTATGACAGTTATCCTTGCGTGCGCTTTATAAGGCACACATTGGTTTCTAGAGGGCGTCATATAAAGCAAACACCATTGCGTAATGGTTCTGGGACACACATCTGCGAACGTGGTACTTGGCCTATAACCAAAACCAATTACTCGTGAAATGGTCTGTACAGAGGAAACACGTCGTAAAAAGACTGACGTGTTTTTTCCTGACTTTAAAAGACGCGCGCATTTCATGACACCTTGGACGTGAAGGCGATGGCTCAAGCCACTTACCGGTCACGCAAGGCAATCAATGTAGGCTATAAGCTCACAGCTTCAGGTGGGCGGTCGTCGAGGTCGAAGAGGATGCGTCCATCTTCCTTGAGAAAAAGCAAGGCCACCGAGAGGTCCGTATCAATGAACACCTTCTAACACGCACCACCAACGCACAACAGGCAGGTGAGTCCAAAGAAGCAAACATACGAAAGACACATATTTCCAACCAAAGGCGCGAGGAACACGTAGACTAATCAGCGAGGCGACCGCAAGAAGTGAGAGCGTGTTGTTCTCATCCGGTATTTTATTGCCCCGTCGGGATGGAATCGACGGGCCTCCCGTGACCTTTCTCACGAACGTATCTGCCCGCTGACCCCCGGCGGCCGGCGTGTTATCGGCGGCGTGTGGACACTCGCCACGAAGGCATCGATCTAGCTAGCGCTCGGAAAGGAACAACAATCCGGCGTGAGTGGTCTGACCCGGAGGGTGGACAAGGGCACATATCTTTCGTGCAGCTCCGTAATTTGTCCATTGTCTGCTGTCCGTCCACGACATGTGTATACACACGAGCTGAGGCGGTAGAAAGTTTCGCAATAGGCAGTCAGCGGGCGGCCACGACGACAGTGCCTGAACTTGACGCGTTCGGTGCGTGAATGCAAGCTTCGGCAAGGGCGCGAGAACGGCCGAAGAACAATGCCAGCGGTACACGGGCTCTCAGAGAGAAGGAGCGTGCCCCGCACGTGGTCGTTGGGTTTGCGTTTCAACCCCCTTTTGTTGTTTTGCTCTCCTTACGGCGTCTTTTTTTGTTTCTCCTAAAAGAACAAAGGTGTTTCGAAGGGTGACGAGACCTGCGAGAAGTCTAGGTAGCGTCGTGTCAAGCACGGTACAAGGTTGGCGCCGTTTTCGTTCCCACCAATGTCGTTGCCCCTGAGGGGCGGCAAGGAAGCGGTCACGTGTGCGGGGTGACGTCGCGATAATGGGAACGTGAATGTCGCGGATGTTCGAAACAGATGCAAGCTTGCCCTGTAAATGACGTTGTTGTGGGTTTATTGGCTCACGATGGAAAAGAAAGAAATTGCGTGGAGTTGACAAGGGCGGAATAAAGCGACGACGGCACACATTCGATACGCTAATCGTTGTCGTTGTCTTTCCTTCATTCAAGCTGCTGTAGGCATTGTCGTTTGTGCTGTTGCCATCCTTTTGCCATGTTAACGCAGTATATGCCTTTTTCCTCTTATAAATAAAGTTGCCTTCGTGGTATTTACCGAGCTGAAGTAGCGGTCCTCTCCAGGTGCCTGAACTTTTTCAAAGCCGCTTTTTTGAGAGAAAGAATGATTAAAACGTGAAGCTCTGTGCTGTGCAACGTAGATCAAATATTAAAATCTAAACCGCTTCGACCATGCTGGATTGGCGCAATCGTATAGATGTCGGCTCTCCAACGCGAGGTATCCGGGTTCGATTCCGACCACGGGAGGAGTTTTTTCTTGAGGGCTTGACGGGGCTTTGTAGAAACCCATTTTGTAACGTGGCTTTCCTACGGTGAGTTTTCGGCGTAACGATTTGGATTTAGGATATCTGATGCCACTGGCGGCACAATCTCTTGGTCACATTGGAGACATTGACTTTTGACCAGAGAAAGCTGCGCATTTCAATCATCTTTCACTTCGCCAACGGTCATCATCATCAGCAGAGACAGTTGGCTTTTCTGCAGTGCGTTTTGGGGCAACGTCGCCATCAGTTAGGCACAGAAAGCTTCGCTTTAATAATTCATCATCACGCTGTGATTGCTATAGCTATGCGTTCATCGGCATTTTGAAAAGAGAACATTGGCACGCAGCTTTCGTCAGCCTCTAGAGAATTTCGGACAGCAGAATCCACGTTTTGTTTTGTTCTAAAATTTCATTTGTAAATATAATAAAATTGTACACATTAACCGGGTAAATTATGTTCTCAACATTCACAGAGCTACGGCCCCAGCTACAGAAAAATAGAACAGTCGGAATAAGGCAATCAATCAGCTTGAATGCTCTGCTGCCCACCGATGCTAGATTGTCTCTATGTATGCGCTCTGAAGTACTGAGCGGTTCCCGCAAGCACTTGGAGTGTAGAGGGAAACGCAAACACTCGGGATGTCTTCAAGATAAGAAAAGAAAAGCATGCACGGAGCGACCGTAATTGAAAGCGGATACGGGGCACGGGAAAAAGTGAGGCCCTCCCTCCACACTTGGCTGATCACGGAGGCAGCGGGCTGTGAGTGATATTGGTTTCTTTAGCCTCTGCGCGTTCGGTTATAGGTTCTCGGGCACGTTTCAGTACGAACGGGAAAATTGAGTTGTTACAAGTAGGTCAAGAATAGCAACGCTTTCTGCAAATAACCGGGTCTCCGTCAGAATATCTGAAACCTAAAAAAGGCAACCAATATCCGCCCTTTTCTCTTTCTGCTGTCTGGAAGCTGTAGGAACTCGTGCCAGTACTATAAATACCAGCGCTCACATCCTATTTCTGTTGAGTCCGTTTTAGATAACTAAGCGCTTGTCGGCTGATGGGTATATGACCGTTAATGGCAATAAACCTTCTTCTTTTCGTCAGGTCAAGATAAAGCAGAGAAAGCACGCGCTTAGCAATCGATTATAGCCTTGAATTCAGGACGATGGCATGGAAGTGCATGAGGGAGGCATGTACAATGATCAGTTGGCGTCTAAACGTCGACCGCGTGAACATAATTTTTGTTGCCATCTCACTCTTGAAGTTTTCTACTTCTGGTCTCCTGTTTGTTTACTGTACCTCGTGCTACGTACATAGTTTATCAAAAAATGACACCATCGTCGTAGTCTGAGATTAATTGAACAGGGGTCTATCATAAAATCAACTGCACACGGACTAAACAGCACGAGAACACATGAAGACACAAGCAGCGCTTATTGTATCTTCTTTTGCTCTCGTACTGTCTAGTTTGTGCGAAGTTGATTTTATGATCGATAGTATCCTACGAACGCAACTGTAAACCTTAACACAGAGGTCGAAGCATATATGTTTGTAGCTACTATAGGTATTTCTCTGATTTCGGGGCCCTATTTTAATCTAGAACTGAAAACAGAGCTTGCGTTTTTAGTTGTTCAGCTTTGTGCACAGGGCTGGCATCTTCTGTCCCGTTTAAGAATGCTTGCTCTCTCTTGTGACAGCAGCAGGAACTGTCATCAAAGGTATGACGAATTACTGTCGCAGCACAGTAATAACACGAAAGGTAAAAACACAGCGTGTATAAAGAACACGGATCTTATTTTCCCTAAGGACACCACAGTCACGCATCAGGTATTGTAGACAGCAACTAAAACCAGCTCCACTTCGTTTCGTTTCGCGAAGAAAGAGGCAAGGAAAAGGTCGGCGCCGAGCATAATAGTTTTTTTGCTGTCTCTGAATTGAAAAGTTGGTTGTCTGCTCTGCGGCCGCTATTCTGTTTGGCCGTCTGCATGCAAGGCCGTGGAACGCGGCAGTAACTCAATTCGGCGTCGGTGTTTTTTCTCGACGCCCGCTGTGAACAAGCGAACGAGGGCTTTGGGCTCGTAAAAGTGAATAGGGACTGCAGCAGACAAACCACAACTAACGAACTTTCTTCCCGTGTTACGGTGTGCTTCTATACTTAGTCGACGGGGGACGCGTGGAAGAAGGAATTTCCGTACACGCCTCATAAATTGCGGAAAGGAACATCACAATGCTGTTCCTGTTAAGGGCTGGGTTTAAAGCAGCGTACGCAGTACCATATTTTGGCGCTTGAAATATTATTAACTTCACAGTCCGAAGTGCACGCTAAAAAATAAAACTGTTGCTTTTGACAAATTTCGAGTTTACAGGTGTTTTCTTTGAACTGAAACGGAATGCTCCTGGATTTTTTTGGCTTAGTGCCACTCATGCCTAAAGAAAACATGATAATTATTTGATTAGAAAGTGCGAGCATAAATACCTTAAAAGGATAACATCACCGACCTCATCCTTCGTGGACAACCAATTTTGTAAGCCCAACAACAACAACAAAAGGCCAACGTGGAGCTAGTGACGTGGTTTACGCGCGGTTGAGAGGATATTGTTTGCAGTGCGGGCCGCATAGATCTCAACCAGGGATAATTGCAACTGCCAGTCCGACTAGCCACCAAAGTAATGGCGCTCCCGACATACTTCGCCGCTGCGGCCTGTTTCACAAATATGCGTAATAGCGGCGTTCCGTGCTGTTGCACATTTTCTCTGCTTGGCTACACATGCGGTACCTTGTAGCGGTGGTAGCGGAACCTCGCAGGGACACAAAGACGCGAAAGGACGAACAAGACGAATGATCTCATTCTCAAGATGGAATGCTGAAAGTGGCTGCCTTGTTTAATTAAGTTTCCATGATTTCTGCCAGTGACCTGTTTCGGCACCGGATTTTTTTAGTAGCACTGACTTAGAGCTCGTGCGTGCTTTACTCTTGAGTGGCCTTAGTGTACTCTATATAGAGGTAATCTGACCACGTACATTGTTGTTTTTCTTGTTTCTTTTTACCCTGAGTGCGGTATGCTTGATTTCAACAGTGGATTACTTCACGTTCAAACGTAGCCTCATGTTCCCGGGTAGAATAAGTTCGTACTGGCCAACAAATAAAATCAACTCTCGGCATTATTGCTTAAAATGTATAGCGCTAGGATCGCATGCTGTTTTTGAAGCTAGTGGTTTGTTTAATGAGGGGATAATTTATACTCGTGATATTTTTATAGAAGTGGTCCGTGAAGTGGGAGAGCCCCACAGCGTTTTGTATGATGAGAACCGAGATCGAAATAAACTATCAGTAAGCTTAAAGTATTTAGCGGGTATTTTTCTCGACTGTCGCGCACACAAAATGACAGTAAGGCGAATTGCTGCCGCCAGCCGAAGTGACACAACGGGAGTTGCGCTCGTATAGCTAACCTGAAAGTTGCGCGTTTCACTAACGCCATAAAAGGGCAGAATAAAATAATCATACCTGCCAATGAATAGATCACTCACTCACTCACTCACTCACTCACTCACTCACTCACTCACTCACTCACTCACTCACTCACTCACTCACTCACTCACTCACTCACTCACTCACTCACTCACTCACTCACTCACTCACTCACTCACTCACTCACTCACTCACTCACTCACTCACTCACTCACTCACTCACTCACTCACTCACTCACTCACTCACTCACTCACTCACTCACTCACTCACTCACTCACTCACTCATGTAGGCAGGCTCCCGCTTGCTGTACATGAAAGTTCCATCCCCGCAGCAATTCAGTGCAGGCTGCTTTATGGAACTTTCATAAAGCGTTATAAAATTTTCATAAAGCAAAGCTTTATGCCCAACCTACCAGCCCTAAATCTCCCACTATGAACGACCACTGCCGATGGCGATGATTGCAACTGCCGGTAATAAATGTCGGAGAACTAAATCCGTCGCGCGCGCACAGTCCTTGATTTTCCAAGAAAGAAGACACTGCCCGAGGGTGAATTACAATCGTCCACCGGGATCCAAAGTACAAAAAACGAAAAGCGAATACATCTGGCTCAAATACCGCTTGCAGGCCTGCCGGTCCTGCGGGATTTCCTTCGAAAATATACGGCTTTCAAGGATGCCTCTGGGTGCGCGTGGATGATTTGTTAATAACAAGAAAAGGTGCAGGTCGCAAGAGTTTTATGGAACTGTCTGCGTTAGGCGGGAATTGAAAGCTAAGAAGGCTCACGCAACATTCGGCTTGGTATAAACCTTTCGTGTGGAATCGAAGTTCTCGTTTTTTCTTCCATGATGCGTTTTAACAGTACTTTCGCGTACTGCTGCCAACGTCGATGTCAAAAAAGAGAAGCTCGGATTTAATTTCAGTGGCACGGTTACGGCTGCATACCGGCTGACGACGAGCGGTGCATGCGAGATTTAATAGGCTTTCTAGGAGGGATGGCGGCCGTAGAGTGAGCCCAATGAATAGAGCCACTACCATCTCCAAGAAAACAGACCGAAAAGAGGGCGCAAAGAAAAATTACGCGAAGAAAACCAGAATGTTAGGGCCGGCTCTGTGCGGAGGCCCAAAGAGGGCGGAATTAAAACGGAACAGCAGCATTATCTTTAGGTGAAAGTGCGCCAGGGGAGATAGCAATCTCCACGTCGTTACTCACCGAAATATTGGGAGGCAACCAGCCTCAGTGCGTGTTTAAAGAAGTGGCGATAAAATAAACGAATCGTCGTTTCAGTTTTAATGTCGGGCTTTCCGCTTATTTCTGCCAGAAATAGTCGCTAAGCACTGAAATGAATGAGGAAGTGGGAAATCCATCTCTATCTCGGCGCCTTATCTTTCCGATTTCGTGCTAAGTGACTGTGAAGAATGCTGAAAGAATAAAGAATCGACATGTAGGCTTGTTTCGCCCATTCAGACCGGTTTGTTCTCCTATCGGGAACAACAAGCGGACATTTGGATTTTTATGGTTTTTTACTCACGTTTACACTGTAACAGCAGACTGAATTGTCGTAATTTTGTTTAAAAGATGGTGTTCGGTTTACAACGGCAAAACAGAAATTAAAATCGGTAGAGCGACGTTGATTTTCATTGGTGACTAATGCTTCTGTACGCGTAGATGTAACATACGCGCGCATAGATGGCGTACCTTTAGCAATTAGGAGAGTCTTATTCATTCCCCAGCACAATATTAAAGCGATGTAAATTACGTGCCGTAAGGGAAACGATTAGACGTAACAAAAAAAATCCAGAATTTGAAAAAAAAAATACAATAATGTTGACACTGTACGTCGCCCCAAGTAATGTCGGTTTAGGATTTGTGATCTTAGTTTTTGTTTATTACACGCAAGGGAAGAGGTCTGCATGGTATACGTGCCTGTCCCGAAGGAAATCCACAGATGTTTCTGGTTCTCGCATTGTTTCCTTGGATTCTATGCTATGCCGTTGAAATATATCTAAGAAATAAAGAAAAGCATTGTCGTAGACTGCAGACATTTACGATTAAAGTGTGCTGAGGAAAGCCACCTCAGTAGCCACAGAAAAGTTTAGAAGCCTTTTATGCTTCTTTTTCTTTTGTCCGAAGTGTTCATCGAAAACATAACAGAGTAATGTTACCGAGAAATCGCTCAGAAATATTCAACCTTTTGTTATGCTGAGATACATGCTCACGTGTCTGCTGTTTTGCTTTTCAGAAACCCAGGTGGTTCTTCCTGGCCTTCGTGGCCCTTTTGAGCTTCACAAATGTCGTCGACGCAAGGAGACCACTCCGGAAAGTCAGCCTCACAAGTAAGAATCCTTACGGTGTCCCCTGCTTTCCTTTGACAGTGTTCTTCTCTGCATGAAAACCATGCGCCAAGATTTCTTACCTTCAAGGGATGCATTACGCCACGGCTAACAACCCTGGTACTGTTTACAAAAGTAGACGTTCACAATTACAAGATAACAAGTTCATTGCCTTGTACGATTGAGTCGAAACGATACTGAACTCTGAGCTTTGAAGTAGGCCGAGAAGTGTAGCCTACATGATTGTGTATGGTCGGCTGAAAAGCAACACTTTTACGTTCTTCTTCCATGATGCTTGCAAAACACAAAATGCGAGCTCGAATGTGAATTTTCTTTCGAGAAACAGCATTTCGGCTAAGTTTAAACCCTTCGAGGCACTATTATTGGGGTCAGCAAACGCTGAACACATCAATAACAATTACGTGGCAAATCAAGAATGGTAGCTCAGAGCCTTTGTCAACCACAATTGAACTAGAGCGTTACGGAAGGACACGCTCCCCGGCATATCTGTCGTCTTAAAATACGAGGATTAAGGCGACACAATCGGGCTAAGGACACGGCCTCGGGCAGAATGACGCCGGGAAAAGGAGGTGAGCAGCGCAGAGATCTGAGTGCGAGCACGCTTTTTTTCCTTGATGTTCAAGCGTGTCGCTTCTGTCTCTTCTTTCACGGTGGCAAGCGCAGCGCTGCAGACAGCCAGGAAACGCTACTGAAAGTCCGCAACACAACGACCACGAATGCGGACCGCGCTTGAGGTAGTGCAGCGGTCTACCCTTCCAGTTTGCTTGAAAGCTAGCGACTTGTCCGTGTGCATAAGGAGCTGTTTGTTTGCTGCCTTCTTTGTCTACCGCTCGTGCTCTGGAGAAGTACTCGACCTCTCAGGCTCTCACGCACACTCCGTGCGTGAGCACGCAGACGGTGTTCCTTGTGACAGGAACATGTGCGCGGTGAGCGCGAGCATGTCCCGTCACGGTTGATGCTCGCCAACCCAGGACAACGCGAGTCCTTGTTTCGTCTTTTTCGTTGTCTCGCTTGCCCGCGTGCGCACGCTTTCAGGAACGTTGAAGCCACACAAAATCTGTTTTGAGGGGTGAAGGCCGGAGTGGGAGTCTCCTTGTTATTTCACTTTAGGTACTTTTAATCCGCACAGAAGACGGGGTCGGTTGACCTTTTTTCTGATCCTCGAAATGACTTTCACCAGCTTCTGGTTATCTACGCGAGCCACATCGCTTTCTTTGCACGTCACCTGGGAGGGGAGCCTTCGAGCATATGAACAATAAAAGGCTTCATGAATGTTCGCTCACACTAATTTGAAACATACAGAGCAGGCATACGGCCCACGAACGCACAAACTGTTTATTTTTGTAGCAAAATCAAAATGAAACGAAATACGCGGCCATAAATTACAGAAGTTATTCAAAAACGATCTATTTCTCAAGAATCCAGGCGATAGGAGCGCTGTCATTCCCTCAAGAGACAAAAATTATTATTGCATTGGTGTTTTAAAACTATCAAAGTTTTATGCAGGTTTCATGCATATAGCTCGAGGAATTACAAATAGGATTTCAACCATGCTCCATTTATTCTTTCCTCCATTCTATACCAACATTTCTCGTAGCATGTGCACAGCGTCCGCGGATCGAGTCAAGAAACCAGTCGTAGGTGCAAATTGTGGTTCCTGTTTCGAAATACGACCATTGTTTTGTATTCAGCGTCGCAAGAGATCCGACTATCTTAACCTTGTTGAATCACTCCACGTTCTGTCGTTCTGGAGGAAAAGGCACAGGGGAGAATATCACTGCCTCTGCAAGGAACATTCACGTAAATAGGTTTCGAAATAGGCGCATTATAAATTGTAAGTCTTGGTGCAGGCCATTAATTTTTTTTAACACGACAGAGACACGTGTCTTGACTGCTGCCAATTGTATATTAAGACGACTTGAAAGTATTTTGTTCGTTTCTGCACAGAACGTAGCTTAAAAAGCTTCATCACTCGCATAATATAAAACTAAATGTTTGGTAACAAAAATGCAGTTAAAAAGGTGGGCAAGCGAACTCAAACATCGCAAAAAATTGGGACAGCCATGTCAGCAGTGAGCAGAGATTTTATTACAGTGGCACCAGCCGTCACCTCACAAAAGGCGTTTCATAGACGTTTTTTGCTGCAGTTAATTTCCCAAATTCCCGTGTTTCCATTTTTGCTTTCACAAAAAAGGAGTCAACATACATGTTACGTATATTAAAGGGACCCTGCAACACTTTTCCCAACATTTTTTCAAATCTTAAGTGCTTGCAGAACGTAGTCACCAACACACCGTGTACTTAGATTAGGGGGTCGCAAAGTACCTCAGACAAAAATTACTGCTCTGCGCACATCAGATAACTTTCAAACTCGCTAAAAAGATTTTTCTCTCTTTCCCGGTCTTGACGTTCTTCGACGGCTCGAATGACGTCATTAAGGCCATGTAGCGGCTGTTGGCCGGTCTTCCTTTAGTTGCAGCAATAAACGCTTTTCGATACTAACTTTAAAAAAAAAAAGGCGAAACGGAAGGCGTATCTGGTGCGACGAGCAAATCACGCAGTTCCGTTCCTTGCTGGCGAACTATAGCTTTCGCAGTGCTTCCAGTCGGGAAGGAAAGAGCAAAAGCGCTTATCTAAAGTGTTGCAGGGTCCCTTTAAGGAACAAATTATGATTAAAAACCAAGAATCAGTGAAAAATTGCAATGGTGTATACATAATTATTTTTTAAACGAACTCACTATGCCAGTAACAGCAGTAATTTGTAAAATTGTGATTTCTGCATGCCTGTAAAATGTGGGAAAGCGGAGTTGTGCTTCTAGAATATAACAGCAGTGCATGAAAAACAGGCAGACACAAAGCACGACCTGCATCTCGGAAACATTTATATAAAAATTTGTTTACTTTTCACATAAAGGGTGCAACTTGTAGAATGACGGAAGTTGACTTAAGCGCCAGCGCGCGAGTAGTCTTAAAAATATGTAAGATTGAAAATATTCGCAAACAAAAAATAACCCGAGGCGCGAAGTTATGACAATTTATCTAACGCCTGGACACATCAAATCACTAAAACTGGAAATAACAACTAAATTACAGAAAGTTTCACCAATAAATACTGACATAGTTACAAAATTTGCATCCTTAGCACAGGTTTCTTTGAAAACAGGATTTCACTCTCGTCACCTTTTGGCAAGACAGCCAAGAACAATAAACAGAGAGATTCAGCTTTATAATGCCTTTCTCAGCGCTGTATTTTGTTTCACCCGTTCCTACATTTCAGTTTTATTTTGGTTCAACGATACGAACTAAATGTTCCCTTCAGCGGTTGTTTCAATGTTTGCTTCCGCTTTAGGGTAGGTATTGGGAAAGGAAATTGCACAATTAAACACAATTGTTCAATTGAATGATTGCTGCCGTAGGGCAATTGCACAATTGCACGATTGCACAACCGCGGCACGAATGCTGGGGGTCTAGCAACGATGTTTACTTCATCAAATGCAGGCAAAGGTACAGTTGGATATTTACGGGCTTACGTAGAGGAAGTATATTTCCTGTTCGTGTGATCTCCTTTTTTCCACATAGCCGATATGACGTGCACGCATGGAACGCGCATGGTCCGCATTTTCCTCGGCTGCAACCGGCTGTAACATGACAAGCTCTCGACGTTGTTGGGCAGGCGCAATATAATTCTTTGCCACGAAGCGGCCTCACCCATGCCGACCTTAGTCAAGGCGTCACGCGGCCGGCGGTGGCCCAGATTCGACGAGTTCGTACCGGAACCCAGATTATTCACAGACAGCACCGCCGGAAGTCGAATACGCATGCGCCTTGCGCGCACCTATTTCGTACGAGGGCAGGGCAAGTAGTGAGTCTGGAGCACGGAGAAGAGGGAAAAGTCTAGTGCGATGTCTATAATGTGCTACTTGAGTCCCGCTAGGTCTCGTAGTTCTGTTAATGGTGGAAGCTAAGCTGCTAGAGTCTTGGCGCAGCCGTACCAGGTGTTGTAAAACTTGATCTGAGGTTGTGGGGAGCAGTTGAAATGTTTTAACGGTATTTGCAGGCCATTGAAATGCTATTTAGGAGGACATAATTAGTTTGCCATTTCAAAACGACGTGGCATGTTCAAATACGGAAATGAACGTAATTATCACGACGCGATTTTTTTCAAATGAGGGCCGTTTTCTCCCGGTTTGTCTTGTCTTTTGTGAACCCCTTTACTATCTATTTGGAAGTGTACGAAACAAAAGTTGTGAGAAATGGCAACCACGCACAAGCAGAAATACTATTTTAATACTTCCTACAAGTGCCTTGATCATCAGCGCTGCTCACAAATTTTTATTTTTACGAGATGAAGAACGTTTAAAGGGGCACAAAGACACAGAAGGTATAAAAGCCTTCTTTATTAAGATACCGAACTGTCTAAAAATTCAGGTTTGGACAGAATAAATGGCAGTTATACTTAAAGCAGGTTCGGTACATTCCATCTGAAAACTGACCAAAGGTGTTTCTCAACACAACCTATGAATGTTCTATACGTCCAACACATTTATTTAGGAAAGTGGCACCGATCATCTTTTTGCTTGGCACAATGTACGGCTCGCTAATAATTTCTTCGTTCATGCGCAAAATACACCATGTTTTTATTCAAAGCAAAGATGTTGCATGATTGTTATTGTTGCATCAAAACGCTCCTAAATTCGCTGCTTTAAAGCGCTCGTAAAAACGTGCCTCTAACCCGCATATCGTGGGTACAACCCCAAAAGCCAAGCAAGCTACAGCACCGCCCCGTGCCCCCATAGTGAATCTGCAAACGGAAGAAAGCATACGTAAGGCCGTCAGCGGTGTGTCGTTTGCGTTCTTTTGAGTCAGCGCGTGATTTTGGAGAAAATATAAAATTAAGGAAAAACCTCGAACTGCGTCGTGTTATATGGGTGATCGGGGAGCTTCACTAGAAGTGTTTAGACCGTTTTCCCCTTTGATTTATCTTATTGTCCAGCACTACAAGGGAAATGAAATTACTTCACAGCACAGGCTCGCACCGTTTGAAAACTCGTTCTAGATGCCTAAATGCAAGAGAAGTTAGGATCTAGCAGATTTTTCGCTTCCCGTGTGGATGGGAAAGTGAAATGTGTCTAACAGTAAGGAAGAAGCATACGAAGAAAGGTGTGAGAGAAGGATATGATGGGGGTATGATTCCCGCTGCCGAAGGCCTTGTTTTTCAAATTGACAGCGTGCCTTTTGTCTTTATTCTTGGCTTTTATTCCTCTCCAAGGAATCTCCTCAGTGCGCATTTTCACCCTATGCCCTCATGGGTACCAACTGCAGGGCCCACAGCTTTGCGAAAGTGCAACCAATCCGGAAACGATCACTTAGCTGAAGCTTTGGCCACAGCTCCTCGCGTAATCATTTGGCAAAAGGACGACCTTTCGTGGCGAAAACTTTGCAGTTGCCTGCCGAACGAGAAACCAGCGCTCCGCTCTCAGAAAGAGAGAGAAAAAGCAGTGCAGCCGCCGTAAAGTGACAAATGTAGCGAAAAATCGAAATGGCCCGGAGAAGGCAAAGATTGCCGTTGTAGTGACAAAAGAGGGCAAATGCATATTTATTGCAGGCGTGCCTTGGAACAATGCCGACGACTGTTGCGGTACTGGCCACACCTTTCGCACGGCATCACGCATTCGCTAGTACTATCATGCGTGCTTTGCTTAAACATCAGGTGTGGTCAATCGGTTCTTGGATGGTTCGCTATCTCATCTGCCAGGGAGGGGCTATAGATGACACGAATATTATCAAAACTTGACTGCACTAAATAAAGGGTGGGGGAACGTTTGGATCTTGCTTTTGGTCCTCGCGCGTTTACCTTTCGTGTCCAGAAAACATCCAACCACGAGACGAAATTCTCCTCTTCAGTAGTCGTACTGTTCAACACTCACTTTCTAACAGCCCTGAACCCGCCTCGCATAACCAATCGTCTGCCCCGCCCCTTAATGGTACGCCTTTATTAAACTGGGCGTTACTGCATTGCAGCCCGCTTCCATTGTACTGCCTGCTCCGGAAACGCCATTGGTATCCCGATCGGTTCCCGCGATGCATAACCAATGGGCCACGTGCGGCGCTGCCGACTTGGCCGACCGGTAGAACTCCTGCAAAGTGGATCGGCGCTTCTTGGCTTCAAGCGAAAGTTGTACGCTCTCTTCTGCTCGGCGTGGATCAGATAGTCGGGCGCGGTGCGGCACAGTTCCTTTTAAATCCATTAAACCCATTGTGGATTGTTCTGTTCCTGGAGTGGCTGTACGCGCTGCGAATAACAAGCCGCTCGGACAGAGGGTTGATTACAGTGTAGTTAGATCACAATGAATGATGGATAGTTTGCTCTGTAGCTCCAAGGACGCCGCTGGTCATTTTGGCATTTGAACTGGCTCGCATCAGGGGGGCTTGGTAACGGGTGCAGTTTTCTAGTGTACATAAAGGCTTGCTGATAATGCCCACCGTTTATACTACACCGTGCGGTGTAATTTGTGCCGCAATACCGCGTAGTTATGCACGGGATCTGGATAAGGTCTCAATTTAGGCCCATCGGGGCAAAATGGCGCGGTTAGAAAGCATGAGGATTTCCGCAAGTGGTGCTCCGAGAGACCCTACAACGTCTTTACAACGTCTTTACAACACACAAATTATTACCACCACCTAGCGTTGTACTCGCTATTGCACATTTTGCATAAAAATAGAAATCTAATTTAAAAGATTGCGACAACGTTTGTGCATGCGACCCTGGAAGAAACACTGACATTTCGATGCTTACCTATTTCGAGAGGGTTAAAATTACGTGTGCGATGTCACCACGACCCAGCGTTTGTCATCCACTACTTCTGTTTTCTGATCGCTCATTTATGTCGTGTAGCAATCCCCTTACTATTCACGCGATTCGTCTGTTTGTAAATAGACTTTACTTATGTTTGTACACAACACAGTACAAACTGCAGGTATTCGTCACCGGATCCTGTACAGTGTTCTATCTTTGACTATTTTGACAACATTTTCTACCGATGTCGTCGCCGAAATTATGGAATTTCATACCAATATGTATTAGTATGAAACTATATGGCCAGAACGGCTACAGTTTTTCTGCTGCCACAATTTGGACACCTGCCGACGTGAGCGCTCGGATATCCTTGCAACTCCACGGCGTGAAGTGGTCTATAGAGCTACCTCACAAGAAATGTAGGTAAAGATGCGGTTTACAAACGCTGGGCTCCAGAGTCAAAAGGAAAAGGTGGTGTGCCATGTGTGACCGCAGCTTGTATGGTTCACACACGAGCTCAACGAAACCATGACGTTTGCTTCCATGAATCTGCTTCACAAAGATACGGTGCTGTACTTGTTTTTTTATTCTTCAAACAAAATGTCGGCATAGACTACAGGTTTTGCAAATGCGTTTAGTAAAAGTAACAGCAGGGGCGGGTCTGTTCGGTCGCCCATTTGCCGTTTGCTGGTGCGGAACCAGCCGTGTGCACGCAACGTAACGTATACGTGCCCTGGTCTGCTTCGTGTCTCGAAGGGCGTCGTCTGCTGCGCCGTGCCTTCTGCGTCGCTTTTACCTCGTCACGTGACAGGCGGAGTGTGCTCCGCTTCCGTCTGGCTCGTAAGTTCGGCGCTGCAGGTCTCCTAGATACGTCATGGCAAGAGGCGAGCACGCTCGCCACCGAAGACGATGTCACTTGGATGGGCGTTGCACACACACACATGACCCATCGAGGAAAGCTTACAACGAGTGCGTTACACGCTTCGAACTGAGACACGCCTCTGCTATGTGCCATCGACAAGCAGCAAGGACACTACCAGAAATGAATTGGGGTCGCCGGCATCACTGCCGCTGCTGCGAGCAGTGATTCGCGGACAGATTTAGACGCACCATTTGTTGCACTGCCACGTGGTGTTGTTTGAAGTCTACTTTTGAAGTCTACGCTTAGAGAATCGTCTACACAGATTCTCTAAGCGTTGTGCAGGCACTGTCATCAGGAAGGTCGTCAAAAAACTATGTGATCAATGCTCTTTTCAAGGTACTCATGACTGCATATGCCTCAAATCTTCAAATAACTATATGCTGGATACCAGGTCACTGTGGAATCCCTGGCAATGAGACTGCTGATCAAATGGCTGGTGCTGCTGCTCTCATGTCCACAGTTGACATAACAACAATACCTTACACCGACCTAAAGACACACATCAGACGACAGCTTCGTAACACATGGCAATTACACTGGAGTCAACAAACAGACAACAAACTACACATAATAAAACCACAACTGGGACGCTACATAACTGACTCACACAACAGATACACTGAAGTCGCCCTGGCTAGGCTGCGGATAGGCCACACACATGTTACGCACTCCCACCTGCTCACTGGAACTTCGGGACCCACGTGTAGCAGGTGTGGAAAGGGCCTATCCGTAGTCCACATACTAATCACATGCAAGGCACTTGACACAACACGACACAAACATTTTCCTGAATTATACAGACGACACATTCCTTTGCACCCATCATACTTTTTAGCCGACGAACCAATGTTTTCTAGTCAACGTGTATTTAAGTTTTTAGCTGAGGTAAACTTCCTGCAGCTCTTGTCATATCATGTGTAATCACCCTGGCCCTATACACCAGCCATCTCCATTGTCTTTTGTTTTGCATCACCTTTACTTTTAGTCACATGTTTTAGTACTTACAGTCTCATCATAATTCAGTAACTTCTTCTTTGGCGCTCTTTGCCCATAGTCGGCCTTGCGCCAATAAAACCCAACTATCATCATCATCAAGTCTACTTTTGTGTGACGTGGCGCTTACTTTGTACAAATTCATCGAACCTCAGCGCATCTCAGGTGTACTTTATGTTCTTTTTTTTAGCAATGTCATTCTAGAAAACAAGACATCTAGTTTCGTTCAGGAAACTAACAATTTTTCTTTTGAATTTAATGACAGCAATTATTTGGAAATTGCCTCCTACACCGAAAGATTCGAAAGATTCAGTTGTTTAAACGAAAACACAGGAGCAGTTGTGTGCGCGGTCAATAACTGAAACTACGACTGCCTATGTTACCCGCACAATTCGAGTGAGTATAAAATAAGTTGCTCCCGACAGTACGTTATGCCCTGCTGCTCTTAGACCTCAACCGAGTATGCTCAGGAGTATCTGAGAATACAGCAGACGTCTTCAGTAGACGGAGCAGTGCAACTCTGTATAGGGCTCCAGTATGAAAAAGTTCGGGGAAGCTTGCGAGCGCATAGCTTGAATGGCGAAGCTCTTGCAGGTGAGCATTGCCGGACCCGTAGTTAAGTTTCAGTATCATTGTTTATTTGTATAGTTCCGGTGCTAGTAATCGTCATCATATGCATCGAAGAGGTCGTCGCCTTCTTCGCGGCGTGAGGTGGATGCAAAGTCATCCTCAGCGTTGTAGAATTACATTAGCTCAACTAAGTCGCGCACTAAGTCAAGCAAGGCTTGAACCATAAAGAAGCTGCAGGATTTCTTTACACGTGAGCACCGAAGGACACATCCCGAACATTTGTACAAGTTTGAACTTGTTTATTTTACATGCTCGTCGATTCTTTGCTTGGTGCTTGTGGTAGTCATCGTCATATGCATCGATATCGTCGTGTTCCTTACGCCAAGCAAAGGTAGCGCTTGACAACAGCTAGTGTCACTAGATAAGGTTACAGAGTATCGGAACTCTTTTCTGCTATTGTTCCGTGACCCCGCCGTGATCATTGGTCAGTTCACATCACGTGACATTTGTTTAACACTGAGACTATTCATGGGTACGGCCATTTTGTTGTTTATGCGTTTCCCGTCGGTCAACTGTGGGAGTATCAGCTTGTCCTCCCTGCTCTGCGGGTGCGCGTGACTGGCGTCGTTCCGAACGCGAATAAAGACAACGCGCTTGCGCAGCATTTCAGCTGCAGAAGTCGGCCCAAAGATACCGTGTTACCGCATCTTCGGCAGTGTTCTTTACAAATGACCTCGTCAAAGTTAGCGGTGAGGCCGTAGATGCGCCATCTGGCAACACTGATAAACCCCAAAATGGCCATCGTTACTCACTTGCGTGCCTCAGTGACGATACTCTGTATCTTATCAAGTGACACTAACAACAGCGCTGGAGTTTTTTTTTAAAGTTTGCTAAGGACACTCCGCGAGCCAGGGACTTGGCGATGGCTGCGAGGCACGCGCTCACTAGCGCAAGGCATTTTCTCCTCGTGGTTTTTGCCAGTTTTTTTTTTGCTGAAGCGACTGCGCGTGCCGTGAATGCTCAGCGGTCACCGCGGTTCACGTGCCCATGAGCGCTCCTCTTTTTCTTGGTGATTGTTCCTCCAACACCAAACTTCTGGCTTGTAGGACAGCTCTCGCTGTTAATAGTAACCGCGGACTTTAGGCTCACGGTTTATTTCTGCTAACACGGCTTCTAAAACGGCCGCAGCCGTTTTAGAAGCGTTACAAGACCACGGAATAGAGGAAACCTACATGAGACTTCTACCACACATATATAAGGAATGCACGGGCAGGATAATGCTCCACAAGCAAAGCGATAAAATTCCGATCCGAAAGGGAGTAACGCAGGGAAATACCACCTCTACAAAACTATTTGCAGCATGTCTGGAGGGGGATTTAGAAAATGTGACTGGGAAAACATGGGACTAAGGATAAACGGGGACTACTTGAGCCATTTGATGTTTGAGGACGACAATGTCTTGCTGAGTGAGACTGCAGAACCCCTGCAAACAATGCTTGACGGACTACAATCAGAAAGCATTGTCGTGGTGCAAAAAAGAAATATGAATAAATCTAAAGTAATAAGGAATAAGCATCCCAGAAACGTTCCCATCAGCTTAGGGAATGAAAGGATAGAAGAAAAGAATATAACTACCTCCTACCGATGGTCAGTGCTGACCGCAACCGTGAGAGAAAAATACGGTGCAGAACAGGTATGGGTGGGGAGCACCCGGAAGGCACACCAAAATAATGGAAAATAACCTACCTCTGTCACTCAAAAGAAAAATCTGCAACCAGCGCATACTGCCGGTGATGACATACACAGCTCAAACTTGGCGCCTTTCTAAACAACTAGAAACCAAAGTTAGGTCGGCTCAACCGGCCATGGAGCGAATAATGTTAGGAGTGACGCTCAGGGACAGAAAATGAGCCACCTGGATCATAGAACAAACTAGGGTTGAGTATATAATAGTTCAAATAAAGAAAAAGAAATTGACTTGGGCTGGCCATGTTGTGAGACGAACCGACAACAGGTGGACGCATAGGGTGACAGAGTGGATGCCATGAAATGCGTCTAGAAGTATTGGAAGGCCAATAACCCGGTGGAGGAATGAAAGAGGGAACTTCGGGGGTAAACTGCGTACTCGAAAAGAACAGGACAGGAGCGTTTCGAGGTAAATTGGAGAGTCTTCGTCCTGCAATGAACGTGAGTATGATGATGATGATGATGATGTATTTTTCTTCAAGCGTATGCGCTGGTGTCGGTAATGGGTGGCTGGGCGTATCGTCCTTTTTTACCGTAGTTCCCAGCAAAACATACAGATGTCACTCTTCATTAACGCCAAATTATATAGGAAATTGCAACGACGTTCATTTTTACCAGGTTATGCAAATATAGAGAAACAAGGGACTCCCGGAAGCTCTGCTTTGTCGCCATAATAGGCGGTTTAACGGCCCCTTGTCTTGTTTCGTCAGCTTGATCACGCTGGAGATGCATCTTACAAATTACCAGCGCAGGGTAATGTTGTCACAGATCGGTAATTTGCCACAACTGTTCATTAATTGCTCTGCAAAGCCGTATTTATGTCCACACTTCCCGTTCAAGATAAAGGGAAATAAGTACATTCACACCATACGCCCTGTCCCGTGAGCCGTGTTAAATATGTTTCCCGGGTATAGATACGAGGACAATTATTTCGGGTAATTACTTTATTGCAGCGTTCTCAGCGTTGCTTCCGTCAGTCTACGTGCTAAAGTAGGTTAATTGGCCTAATGAGCACCTTTCACACTCGGAAAATAGGCCAGCAATGGGCTAATTTGCATCGTCAATTTCATGACGCTTCCTTTAGTATGCAGCAAATGGTTTGGATTACAGAAAAAAAAAAATTTGCTTTCAATTTGACACCCACATGATATTAAAAAGTTTAAGGCACAACTACTTAACAACAACCATGGTGGTGGGGAGATTGTTATTATAAGATGTGGCAGCAGGCAAGTTTCTACCCGTAGGGGGCCGTGGCGTCTGAGGCCTAATTCCCAGAATGTATGAAGAAAATAACACTTATGTATTTAATGTTGTTTCACCCGCTGAAAAAAAAAAACAACAGGTGGTTTTTACAAATACAGGTAAGTTTATGGGCAGCTTGTAGCCCGTATGCTGTTTTGGCCTGTTAGCCACCTTTCTCGCTGCGTACCTTTAGTCAAATAGTGCATAACAACCTGAATACAAACGGCACAACCTAACATCCCGCTTAGAGCACTTGAAAAGTATGCGCAACGCGTTTGAACGCGTTCCACAAAGCAAAAGTGCCGGTAATGCAAGTTAAAAGATAGCCGTGTCTGTTTTCTCGTTTTTTACCGCGACGTGTCAAAAGTTTCAAGTCCTATATTATTGGTGATTCGTGATCTGTAAAGGAAAATGCGCTAAAAGGATTAGAACAAGAATGTTTTAAACACATAGGTTGTAAATCGCACGGCGAACGATGGTGTCGTCACTCTGAATGGCTCATTACGACAACATCGGCAAAAATACTGTAGGCCCGATGGCCCAGTTTGAATTGAATTCGCGGCTTTTATTCCAGGAAATTATTACGACGACCAATGTGCAGCGTGCTGAGGCAGTGACGGAGCCAGAGATCATTATAAAGCAATACGAATGCTTTATGGCACATAGGGAGTCAGGAATAAATACAAAATTTGTACGCAAATATGAAAACCATATCAAATAGTGATGGAGTAATTTCTACACAAGTCCACAAAAACTTGGCGCTGATTTCATTGGCACAAGAAAAAAGTCTAACATACCAGGTATCTATATGCAAAAGCAGTGTGTATAGTGACGTCCAACGGCGGTCTAACTCAGCGTTCTAGGCATGGCTAAAGCGCCGTCGGACTATATTCTAATATTTGCGGCGACGCTAACACAGCCCGAAACGTCGGTATTTGTGTCGCAGGGAGGGGTTCCGTCTTAGTTTCTTGATGCCAAGGACGGTGGTTCCAGACCGGCCCTTGCCTCGCATATTTTTTATCTTTAACTTAAATTACAGTTTTATTGGCTAAGATTACGTTTTGGTGCTTTAAAGGATTACTTTGTGTTCGTTAGGTGATATTATGTAAGGTTAGGATAGTTCAGGTGGGTTTACCTCTTTTACATTATGTAGAGCCGTGTTGTGCCGGACGCGTCATTTTCTTTACAAAACTACGGCGGATGTCGATATAGTGGAGTGCTTATAGAACCGTCGGGCGGCACTCTAGACACAGCCTTACACAAAATTACTGCGCAACAACTACGCCACAAGTTCACAAGTTCACAAGGGAGAGCGGAATTTACAGGCTGTATTTACGAAACGTTTATACAGGTTGCGGTTTACAACGGATACGAAAGGCAGGGAACCGACGGCACGAGCCTAACCGTCAGCGTCGTCTACGTCTTCCATGCTTCACGATGATTCCACCACGGCACAGCGTATCGAGCGCTGTCTTTGTAGTGTAACTAACAAATGTCCCTGAACAATATTCTTGCTGAAGTTTTCTGCCAGAAGTATACTTTAAATGAGTACAAGAAGCAGTTTCTAAATAACTTTTTATGTATTCGGATATTTGCCTCTCTCGTGTTTTGGAATTCCCTGCCAACAAACCATAAACTCTCTTTATCGTTGCATGTATTAAAAACAGGTATTCTTGAATTTTTTCTACAGTCATATCCGCAGTCGCACTTTTTATTGTCAATATGCAACGTCCCACGTCTTCTGTTACGCTTGACCGTGTGTTAATTCGGTTGATTTGTTTGATCTACTACCAATATTTCTAAAAATGATTGCGTATGCGATTACTTTCCGGAGGTCCATTTTCAGCCATTGGGTATGGTAACTCCTTTAGTATTGTCACTCATGCATACATTATCAACGAACAAATAAGCGGTTTTTCTGATTCTGATTCCGATGTATGCGGAACTGAAGGCCTGGGTAACACAAACATTTTTATGCGCCCAATATTTGCTGTATGTGGTAAAATACCGAAACACCAGAAGAACATGTCAATATTTTGCGGAGTAAAAAAATCAAGTCCGTGTACTGGCCGAATACTTCGCTGCTATTTACTTGATTTCAATCCAGAGCCGCGCCCGCAGCCTTGCCCGCTTGCCATTCGCACCACCGACGGAGTGTTGAAGCAGTGGATGAAACCGTCAATCAGCTTCAAGTGCCGCTTACTTGACCCAGGAAGCAAGAAGCGGAAACGCGAGAAAGAAAACCTCGCCCGCGCCCCAGACTCTCGCGTCTTTGTAACCACGCAAGTGGCTTCTCCGCATACCTCCGCGGCGGTTGTGTCAACAGGGCGAACACGCGTGCCGGCGCCAACTGCTTCTCCCTACAAAAGAGCACGCCGGTGACCCGTCGCTCGGGGTCCCGTCGGGCCATTCAGGCGAACAAAAGGGGCCTACACCACACCGCGGGCAGCAACTTGATTTCAACACCGTCATATCGGGCTCTTCATCAACCAGCCGCCAGGAATCTCGTACGGCAAAGGGCGAAAGACAAGAACGATGCACGCTGCTTCAGGGCTTGTGGCCGTGCTTTGACTCCCTGCGGGCCGGCCCTAACGCAAAGAAACGAACCCAGCGCTCCTAATTAACTCCAGGGTTCACGCAAAGGGGGATTGGTTCACGCAGAGGCCGTCCTCATGGGAGCGTGACCAGCGTTACGTCAGCGCTGGGTGCGCGGAGGAGAATCAGGGAGTAGAAGCTTGTGTTGTGACAGGAGCGAGTCTTTCTCTGAGGCCGAGAGGGGCTTTCACTGCTCGCCGTAGCTAGCACTGCATTCATACTGGCTTCCGCAGCGGCATTGTAGCACCGTGACTCGTGGTTACGCGGGAGACGCGTTGTGTACCGTTAACTACAACCAGAAGTGCCATGAGCTGTTGGGTTAGCGATAGGACCGCGCTTTTCAAAAGGCCGGCTGGCGGCAAGACAGACGGACGGACATTGGGAGATGTGGGTCATACGCTGTTGGCCTGGTAGGCCTAACCACAAACCAAGCACTCTCTCCCTCAACGCAACGTCTCTTGCTCTCATTTTCTTCGTTTCTGTCCATTGTTTAAGTTTGAGCTTCTTTATTTTGCCTCCGCTCTCGGGCTTGGAGCCAGCGGCTTTTCTGCCGCAACACCGTCAAGATGCAAGCGGAGCGGATTCGGTTTTGCAGCACTTGCATAGCGCAAGTACTCCGCGCAGCTAGAGGTGCTCAGCGATTAGTACGGGGTTGCTTCTGCAAAGGAAAAACTCGCCTCACGGGACGCCCACAAACGAAGTTTTCCAACGTCACCTGAATGATAGCTTTCCTCAAGAACACGCGTATGCAGGCCTGTGGCTGAAGTCGTACGCCACGTCTGTATTGCGCGGATTTTCTTCACGGGTGGCCCCCCGCCAGCAGAGAATCGTGTTCGTCTGCTATTGACCGCGCGCCTCCTGCCTCACGAATGCGCGCACGGGCAGACGATCGGTGAATTAATTCGGCACGCAGCATCGTCTGCTACGGCAGGCAGCGACCTCAATGCAGGCGACGTTGCGCGACTCCCGCGCCGCGTATTTCGTTCCAGTAACCGATGCCGCCTTCTGAGCCGCCTCTATGCGCTCATCTTTGATTGCGAGCCTCGATGGAGCTATCCGCGCTGATTCGCGTTCTATTTGCGCGGGTGCGCGCCGCGTGCAATAGGTATGTAACTGGGTAGCGTATGTATGTGCACTAACACGATTCGTCATAGGAGTCCGAGGTTCTATTTGCGTTTCGCGATGTCGTGACCTGTCAAGAGTGCTGGACAGTTCGATTATGTACTTGAAGCACTTGTCATGGGTGCGTCTAAGACCTGCAAAAAATAACTGCTATGACGCTACCGTTACGAGTAGTGGCATTTCTAGGCACAAAAGGAACACCTGAAGGCTCAGGCGATGGAACTTTAAAAAAGTTTGTGGTTTTCTTGTGTTCGGCATTTGACACAATTTTTTTTATTTCCTTCATCATGTAGCCATCTGCGTTGATGTATTTGATTGGAATCGTCTTGCGGGTAGCTATCCCATTTTAACTTGTGGCGCCCTCTCTCGGTGCGTTTTTCCAGGTCCGTCGGCGCCGAGCGGCGGCAACACGGGCAAGAAGATCGTGTGCTACTTCACCAACTGGGCCCAGTATCGACAGGGTGATGGCAAGTTTCTGCCAGAGGACATCGACCCGACGCTATGCACACACATCATCTACGCCTTCGGCTGGATGAAGAAGCACAAGCTGTCGTCCTTCGACGCCGCCGACGACACCAAGAACGGCAAGAAGGGCCTCTACGAGAGGGTCATTGACCTCAAGAAGAAGAACCCCAGTCTCAAGGTCCTGCTGGCCGTCGGTGAGTGTTTTCTCAATAAACAACCAGTCGGTAGACTGAGACCACTTTACGACCATGTCGATCAGGTCGGTAGCAAGTTCGGTCAGTAGGGAGATAAATTTTCTGTCCCCCGTTCTTGTGCGTTTTTAACTACCCAATATGTACCAACTAGGCCAGCTGTCCGTGGTGCTTCGGTAGCAAAGCCGGCGTCCTCAGGCACTCTATTCACACGGAGAAAAGTGTTCGTGCTTTACTAGTACGCCTTAGAGAACGTTAACGCCATATGCACGTAAGTCTGTTTAGCACGGGCTTTGTGCTTAGTTGGGAGTTTTATTGTCTAATTAAGTATAATCGACGACTTTCACGAAAAAGGGTGAGCTATAAGTCTTTCGCGTCGCTTTTGAGCGGGAAGGACGGGGTGTGAGATAGAAGTCGCTTACGCAAATTCAATTGCTGATCAAACGATATATGCACAATCGGAGTTGCAAGAGTACTAGTAAGTTTGCTTGATATGGCGCGATTTCCCGCATCTGGCTGTATGATTGCGTTCCCCCACAAAGCATGTCTAGTCATTCAAAAAACTCCTGGCTAGCTCCTCTGTGCATCACACGCTGGTTGCTGCTGACGTTTTTGCGACTTATACCATGCACGGCGAGTATTGTTCTACAAAGCACGCTCATAGCCTGTCTGCACTACTTGCAGAAAAACCAAAGCAGGGGCAGGTGTGTGGTTACCAAAAAAGGAGAGAAAAACCTCGGCAGGAAAGAAAGAGCGCAAAGAGAAATAAAGTGCCCCCCTTATCACGGTATCTGAGGTTTATATCACGGAACAATACCACAACGCCAGGTAAAAGCACACGAGGTGAAGTTACCGTTTGCTAACTCCGATAGCCTTACTATTTGGCTGCTACGCACGAACTAAAGCACAGACCTTGGACGCGGGCGACACCTAGCTCGGTGAAAAGTATCTTGTTCGGTATGGCGTACCCTTCGGTTGCCCAACTGGAATTTAGCGCGCACTAAATATCCCAAGCGGATCTTCAGAAACACCGTTTCCTAGTGTGTTTCTTAAAGCGTTGGATGTGTATCAGCAAGGGCGTTGCAAAACCACGTCTTCGCCGAGATGTTACCGTTTCTCTTCTTCGTCGCAACAGCGCAGCGTCGTCGAAATGCGGTCGGCTTTCTCGCTAATCGCACCGTGCCATCTTTGAGAGTCGAGGACAATACGCCTCCAGAATGATCCGCTCGCCATACGCCACCTTTTATTCTTTTTGTTAGTTGTTGCGGAAACGCCACTGGGCCTTTGCAGCAAGCCTTGAGGGTCTTGAAGAATCGGCACGCATCGCCATAAGCAGAGAGCTGCTCAGTACACAAGGATTGCGGTGGGACTTCTGGCGCATCCTTTATCCCAATGTCGCATGAAACTCTATTTTCTTTGAGTTCGTGGCCTCCATGAAGACTGCCTAACAGTGCTGCCTCCGAAGACTGCAGTGATGGCATTGTAGATTGCCTTTTGTAGAGGCAAGTGCCGCTTACCTCGGCCGCATATACTCAGAAAAGAGGTGGAGTGCTTTCACAGATGAGTAAGCACGTGCGGTAGGTATGCCAATGATATTATTGGCAATACCCCTACACTACGGCTTTTAAAGTGCCATGAAGGAATTCAGAGGACGTTATCACTGAGTTGGAGAATCAAAGAAACTTTTGGTCATTCTTTGTATTAAAAACATTAGAGCACTGCCTCTCCATGAGATGAGGTGATATTCTAAAAAAGAAAAGGAAATAACTCTAAGTACGCAGTGAAATCTGGCACGTATCCTTGAAGGTGCGCTTCTAGGACTCGTGTTTGAAAATTAGCGGGTCATCTGTTGCACTGAAGGGCGGTCGTAAGAAAATCCGTCTTTAGACCTTTTAATATGAAAATAAACTTTGGTAAGCTTCCTTGATGTTCACTAAATGCTGTGTAATACCTGCAAAAAAAATAAACCTACGCTACAGGATAGCTGTAGAACAAAGCTGCAACGAGAACAGTATCCGGGAAAGATAGTTAGTGGCTCCAAAGGAATCCACGACAAACTGGACATTATAATGAAGATATAGCAGCTGCGTCGTTATTATGCAGATTTTTTAGGCCCACCATTATTCAGTTTATCTTGAATTACAATAATGGACATCTTCATGTATGATATGTAATAAATGAATCAACTTATGCCTTTGAGAAGTGCACTACATAAACAACATGGGGCTGCACATTAGGGAGAGTGAACCTATTAAAACCTTCAGCTATAGTGCAGGTTGACGTTAAACTAACACGTCCTTTGTCTCCGGCGAATTAAAAAAAAAACATGGCGTGTGCTTTGACAAGTAACAAGTGGTCTGCATGCATGGTTAAGGGTTAGCATGCACACCAAATACCTTCAAGAAACAGGCATTTGCACCCATGTAACGTCATACGACAAAGTGTGCGCTACTAGCGTAGCTCGACGGCAGAGTGCTAATCATTTGAAAGTGCCAGCGCAGAAAAATATCTGGGATCTGCATTGTTGAACATCGTTGAACAAAGTGACCGGTGTACGCTCATTTCACAGGGCTCGTGCGCTCACCATCACGCGCTGAGGGGCTCAGTATAATAGAGGTGTATATTCTCTCTCTCTCTCTCTCTCTCTCTCTCTCTCTCTCTCCCAAGCTTGATGTATGTATGAGGCACCTCCACCTGGTTGCAACGATGTTTAAGGAGCAGAATTTCCTATTTGTGAAGTTTGTATTTATGAAATGTCATTGCAAAAGCACCAAGTTCTTCCTTCGAGCGGGCACACACTGCGTGCACCAGTTGTCTTGGGGCATCTCGGTAACAGTGAAGCTTAAAATTTTTCTTTCCTTCGACCCACAAAGGTACAAGGCCGGGACATTTAGTCATTGAGCATCCAGGTGGGATACGAATCTAACATTGATTGGCAAAGCGGAGTTTAAGCTTAAGCTTAGGCGAAGCTTAACCGGCTTTAAGCTATCAACATGTCGGCAAACCTCAGGCTCGCTAACTTATAATAACCTGATTTCCTGCTACTTTTTTTTAGAATTTGTCCAGTCACTTCTGCGTAAAAAAGAAATGTCCAGTAGAGACCAAGCTGGAGCTACAAAAAAATGGTCTTCACAAAACCTCGTCAAGCATCCGAACGACTGCCTAATAAGTTAAATGCTCAGGACCGGACGTAAACACAAATAAATTTATTAAAGGCTGGCGTTATTGGCTTTAAAGTTGAGTTTAGGCATCAGCATTGAAAACGTGCCTATATTGGGCGCTAAAACCACGCTATAACAAGGTAGGAGCTGTTCGTTATGTAGAGAAATGCAATGAAGCAATAAAAGTATGCCTAATGTGCTCAAAACATTGCGCCGGAATTTCTGGAAACAGCACAATTTCCGCAATTCTGTTTTCCTTCTCTGCGAACGCAGGCGGTTGGTCGTTCGGCACGCAGCGCTTCAAGGAGATGGCCTCGAACAGCTACAACCGGCGGCTGTTCATCTTCAGCGCGCTCAACTTCCTGCGCAGGCGCAAGTTCGACGGTCTCGATCTCGACTGGGAGTTCCCCCGCGGAAACGAGGACAAGAAGAACTTCGTCGAACTAGTCAGGGTGGGTGGCGCCACTAGTGACCGCCTCGATAAATAATACTCGAGTCTTCCGTACCCGGAGTGTTGGGCGGTTTCTGGCCTGAAAAGATGTTTGACGACATTTTTATGGCCTAAAACTTATATTCTGGTACCGATTTCAGCGAGTATAGATTATAAAGAATTTCGACAATTTCGTGGTTGACTGCACCGCTTCTATACTGTTTTAGGAATTTGATTTTCTGGATTTTTGCCTTTGTTTTTCTGGGATTTCTTTCGAAATAATCATGCGATTTAAGATTAGTATATGTTTGGCACATGACTTCTCGTCTGTTGTTTGTCGAGATATCTTATCACCAAGGCCCTGCGTCAGTTCCCGGAATTCCTGTTATTAAAATTGTTGAGGCTTCAGCTAAATATTTCGATGCCTACATTAGGCGCCCGCTAAAGTAAAAGATCTTACAAGACTCTATTCTATAATTCAAACGCGCAATGTTCTGACGACCAACAGAAAAAACTGTTTCCATTACCCGCGTTTCGCTCCTCTGCAGTATACACCTCGCTATTTTTTCTGTGTCGTACTGGCAAAGACAAACTATGTTGCACACAAAATGAGGCACCTTTCACAGATTTCTTAAGATTTCAAAAAGAAACCTCGAAAAATAGCACGCTTTTGTTGTCGTTGCCAATGACTTTGTGCCATAAGCACAGCTATGCTGTACATGCGTATGGACACTAAGCTGTAAATGCATACTAAGCGTAAGCGAACTAATCCTGCAGTATCAACTCCCGATAAACACTTAATCAAAATGGGTGTAACCTGGCATAATTTGTACAGTCTCGATGGTTTTCTTCTCTATTAGGTTGATGGTAAATCTTCCAGATACGCGTTTTTACCAAACAGCTTTCGTGAACTAATGTCTATGGGGAGGTGGTCGAACTAGGATAAAAAATGCGCTAGCCTGTTCATGTTGTGGGCGTACACCGGAATCATTACGTGTCCTTGTAACGCAGGAACTTCGCGAGGCATTCGAGGCTGAGGCCAAAGAGAAGAAGCTGCCACGACTGCTGCTCACGGCGGCCGTGTCCGCCGGCGCGGAAACCATCCGGGGAGGCTACGACGTGCCCGCCGTGGCGGCCTACGTGGACTTCCTGAACGTCATGTCGTACGACTTCCACGGCAAGTGGGAGAGCATGACTGGACACAACAGCCCGCTCTACGCGCAGGCCAATGAGACCACGTGGCGGAAGCAGTTGTGCATGGTGAGCCGGGATGGACTTATTGTACAGAGTGAAATCAGGCCTGTTGCAATGGTGCCAGAAAAAACGTGTGCCTTTTACCCATTCCACCCAAAATTGCCGCACAAATGGAATGTCAGAATGGCGGGAATAAGAATTACTTCTATGGTGAAGGGCTTCCATAACTGGGACAAAACACCTACAAAAGGAACGAATACCAGTGCTGAGTATCAAGCTCTAAACCGTTTACAGTAAACAAATAAAAGAACTCAGTAGGACAGCACATTAAAACAATAGAATACTAATCAGACACATACTTCTATTGATTTTTTTCCGTACACAACTTATCTTTACGTCATCACCGCACTAGTGTCACAATGAACGGGGGCAAATTTGAACATTTTTGTGTATTTTTTGTTCAAGCTGCCGCTTCCATTTGTGCCGTCCAGCGACAAGTTCACAGATAATCTAAGTGTATACACGGTTTCAATAGACTATCATACTGAAGTCCTAGCAATAGTGTCGGCAACATTGCGTCGTCCAGGGAGTAGATCTGAGACTTTTACATTACTCTGAAACACGACAACGAATGGTTTCTGAATTATGGCTGTCCTGGATTTAACTGAGGCTTTAGTTTTGAGATAGGTAAAGAATACAGAAATAATTATTAACACTTCCTGGATTCTCAAATACGCACTTACTCACGTACGTATGGATTTTCTTGCGTTCTGTATTAAAAAAAGAGGATACAACCTTGGAGGCTTTGCTTCAAAGTAGCTGAGGATTGCCGAAGTAGCCTAACAGCCCCCCGTGCAAGTACCCAGCTACTGTTAACACGCCTTTGCCGGAGAAGTCATCCCCAAATAATCAGTAGCACCTTTGAGGCACCTCAACGGGTTGCACTTCGCAGTTGCATCACGTCGTACAAAAGTTTGTAAAAGAAGGATCATACAGCGTTCTTGCCCATTCCGTTCTCGTTCTTCCCACAGGACTTTGGTGTGAAAACCTGGGAGCGTCTTGGTGCGCCGAAGGAAAAGATCGTTGTCGGCACGGGCACCTACGGCAGAACCTTCACCTTGGCGAATCCCAACATAAATGGCATGAACGCGCCATCGTCTGGTGGTGGTGACGCCGGGCAGTTCACAAAGGAAGCTGGCTTCCTTGCTTACTACGAGGTACTGGTTACGAGCGTTCTTGGTCTGATAAATGTCCTAGCCTCTTCCGTCACGGTTAAAGTTTATACCTGAATTTTTGTTGAGCGGTATGCAGAAGCTGTTTTTTTTTGGTGATATTTGTAAGCCTTCTGCGTACCAAAAAATCAATATATTTTATAGCAAAGGATACTTTTTGTATCGAATTCTACACAGATATTGTTAACAATGGCTCACAAATGAATGCACACCGCTTTGCCCATGTCTCACGCGCGTTAAGGGTCTCAGTATCTAATATTACCTTGTGACTTTTAATTTGGTTAAACGCCTATGCTTTAAGTAGATGCAATGCTGGTCTGTTCATGAACAAATAATTTTAGGTTACGAGATGCTGCGTTTTTGTTTTTAGGAGGTACTCCTGAGCATTTAAAATAAGGAAAATGCGGTGTCAATGTACCAAAGAATGCGCACTCTTATAACCAAGTAACTGGCACGTAGCTGAACTTACGTGACTGTGAAGGGTGTTTGCAACATACTTTCCTTTGCACTTCGTTCGCCTAGTGGCATTTCGTATGTGTCTCTAGTTACTGTCGCATGACAACCCGTACCCCTGACGGGGCTTCTAATGCGGCTTCTAACGCATTCGTGGCATGGATTTCAGATTTGTGATATGCTGAAAAAAGGCGCCGACTACGTGTGGGACGAGGAACAGCTGGTCCCGTACGCCTACCTCGGAAACCAATGGGTTGGCTTCGACGACGAGAGAAGCATTAGGGCCAAGGTGAGGCACTTGTGCTTCTTCACTGCATATTCCTGGTGACTTTGCGAAAATACATCAGTGTCTATCGTTGAGAAGAACGGTGCATACCTTCACTCTTGCGATGGAGTTAAAGTATCATACAGCTAAACTATCTAGACAGATCTGGTTAGGATTTGTCAGTGCTATGGGAGACGCATAAGGAAAACTCGCGTACGTGCACCATTTAAACAATGTGGCCGGATTTAGCTGTAGCTGCTTGGAAAATGCTTCGCAAAGCGGTAACGTAACTGGATCTCTACAGCTCAACTTTGTGCGAATAATTCTCTGAAAAGGATGAATTATTGTGGCTTCAAAGATAAGTTCACGGTTAGCGGATGACAGGGACAATTTTACATGTTAAACGGCGGCCTGTAGATGTAATCTGAGAGAAATATGTTAGTCCAAGACGACAGAAATGTGTTAAACGCTTACTGCAAACATTCACCTTCAATTGCGCCTTGGTCAGTTTGAAACACGCAGTGCCTTTTAAGTGGTGGTGCTAGTGCTGCGTATGCTTAAAACTTCCTTCCACGTGCAGATGCAATGGATTAAGATGAACGGCTACGCTGGAGCCATGGTCTGGACCGTGGACATGGATGATTTCCGAGGACGCTGCACGACGAAAACGTGGCCTCTGATTGGCGCTATGGCCGAGGAACTGCTGAACAGGCCAAGTCGGGGACCTAAGAATCTGCTGTCTTTCGTCAAGAAGCAGCGGACGTCTAGCGCCAAGTCAACCGGCACCACTGAACCACCAAACTCCATCAAGGGATCGGACCCGTTGAAGGCGGCGCCATCCAACCTTCCGGTCAAGGACGAGGCCCCAGAAAGTGGTGAGTTCTTCGCTCCAACTTCTCTATTTCGGGCCGAAAGGTCATTTGGTAATTCTCCGCCCTCCACAACTTTTTACTCAAAGTAACTTTAACGAATAAAGTCAGATCTAAGCACGAATACGGGACCATTACAAATATAATGTCGCGTGATCACATGCGCGTTACATGCACATGGACGTAACCTAGCCTCCAAAGAACAGGAATTTATTAAAAATCAAATATGAAAATGTATTTCGGGCCAGGAACTACACAACGGACCTCCATACATTGCATTTTTGTGCAAAATCCTTAATCAATCGCCTGCTCTCTCAATTAGCATAATTGGAGTAAATAAACTGAAATGTCAAAGCATGGAGCTAAAGAAAGCTCAACACTCAAATAATTAGCCAACTACGTCGTTTGAGCTTAATTTGAGCAGTAAAAATAAACCAACCGTGTCTGTGCGGTCAGCTTTGGAAAAGTACTGTTAGCACTAATCTGCCACAGCTGCATTAATTTGTGGGCTGTGTGAGTTTTCTTGCGACGGATGAATTAGTATGCATCACCTACGCTTTATCCTTAAATAGTGGCTAGGTGGCCCCGCCTTGTTATATTTGTGACTTTGAAGCTGGTCGCAGGGCCATATTTGTCATTCAAATAAACACCTCTTTTTATGTTTTCACGATAGAACCCCCGCCCCCTCCTCCTGTTTTGTAAACACCGGCCTTTATGTGGTAAAGATGCAGGACTTGTGTCGTCTTGCTTTTCAGCGCTCACTGTACTTCCCTTGCAGACACCAACGCTCGCGTCGTCTGCTACTTCACCAACTGGTCCGCCAAGCGGAAGGGTAAGGGCCACTACGAGCCAGAGGACATCGATGCCACCCTCTGCACGCACGTCATCTACGCGTTCGCCAACATCAAAGAGTTCAAGATCGTTCCCACCGAGCCCGTGGATGAAGGCGACGGCAGCGCGAAGAAGGGCTTCTGGGAGAGGATCGTGGCCCTGAAGACTAAGAACCCGCAGCTAAAGGTGATGCTCGCCGTCGGAGGATGGATGCTCGGATCCGCACCCTTCAGGGAGGTCACCGAGAACTCCTACAGGTACGGGTTTCTGTTTCTGGCAGCTGGCATACCTTACGACTGATAAATTGTTTCAAGAGTCTTGTCATTCGTCACGGTTATTACGTAGGCAGGGCTGAATACCGCCATTTTGGCGTAAAACCCTGATGTACTTGAATGCTCTCCATGGCGAGTTGGAGTTGCGGCACTAATCACACCATTTAAACGATCCATTTACGTAACAAAACTTGCTGAGCTAGTTGGTTCAGGCTTATTTGAAATAATAAAAAGTGCGGTAAGCAGACGAATACGAAGTAGAAACATAAAGCACATACCTGTATGTGGTGTATGTTCCTACTTCATCTTCGTCTGCTTAGCCACCATTTACGGGGCATTTATTGGTCCCATTTTCTCTGCGAATAAATGTGGGGTTCGTGCGAGAGTAAAAATGAATTGGAAGAGTTGATTTAAGTCACAGCAAACCACACGTTTTGGAGTTCCACAAAATAAAAAAAAGTGTTTCCTTTTCGAGCAGTAATCATGTCAGCTAAATGTGACGGTTTTGTGTAATCGATTACACAACGAACAATGAAGGAAATAAAGTTATTTCCACATTTAGAAGAGCCTTGGTCAGAATCGCTATTGTGAGTTCAAGAGAAAAAAAAACACAACTGTAATCCTAGACCTACCATTAGTTGTAACGAGCCGCCTTGCGCACTGTCATTGTTTTGTACGCTCAAAATATTTCAAAGATGATCTATGCAGTGCTACAAAACAACTTGTAACGAGGTAGAGGCAAATCATGAAAGAACACAAAATATTGCCGTTTTTCTTTCTGAATTCGACACAGAGAGAAGCGTTCGTTGCACGAATTTTATTTTATCATTTCCTTGTAGTTCTGTGTTATTCATACATTCTAAGAAGTCACCGCAGGCGGGCTCTCCCACAGCGTTACAAAACGACCAATAAGCGTGACCAAACGACGAAATGTGCGAATTTGGCGAATGAAGAGGCCTAGAATGCAATTAGAGTACAAAATGCATTCCGTATGGGACAACAGCGCAGGGCGTGAATGTTCGCTGTTTTCCCAGCGCAGATTATATTTCGTACTCTAATAGCATGCTGGGCCTCTTCATTCACCGAATTCGCACATTGGGTCACCCTGAATGGTCGTTTTGTAACGTTGTGGGAGAGCCCACCTGCGGCGACTTCTTAGAGCGTAGTGCAACTACTTGATCAAAATTAAAGGTACAAATTTATAGACAGAACAAAAAGGATCACCAGCGGGAATTGTCAAAGCAATGTCGAGCCGATGCCATCTTCCGATGGGACGCAGGCGTTGCACTCAGTAAGCAGTTTTTAAGGAACGGCGGAGAGGGTTCATTACAGAGTTCCCCTGCGGATGATTCTAGCTGAGACGCCACAACGGCGCTGACTTCGAAAGCCCGACAGTACAAATAGACGAGAACTTAGGCCCATAGCGTGGTGTGTGGGTGTAGCATCACGCATTTCACAATGACTTGGCTGCGTGCCAGTGTATTTTGTTTTGTTTTCTAGGATAGAAGGTGAGCAGTGGCAGTGAGTGGTTCATTGTGTAAGCCAAACGACCAACTAGTTTCACAGCCAGATGTCCGCAGTTGATAGTTCATACGAGGATAAATGCGGGAACAGTCGGGACGCTGCGCACGTAGCTCTAAAATCTGCAAAACTGCATGAAGAAAGCCACAAATAAAAAATGACTGCTATATGTATGCATTTATAGCTTCGATGGTATCCTATATATTGTATATAGTGTTGGCAACACACTCACTGATAATATTGTTCAAAATTGGTGAAGTAAGACAGTTCTATAAGGGCTGTTTTCTGCTTACGTATGGCGTACGACCGGGTATGTACAATAAGCGCTTCTTGAGACTTAATCTCAAGAGTTTTTGAGACTTGCCCTCAAAGAGTCATAGAGATTTGTTGGTTTCTTGTGTTTTGGTGTCTGTTGAGCGAATGATTTCAGTCACGTGTTTGTTTGGTTCTTTTAACTGAGCCAGTAAGGGGTGCTGGCTCGCGGGGCTTCAAGGTAGTCATTTCCATCCTTGTCATTTAACAAGCTCCAGGAATTGTCTTAAAACTGCAATTTACGATGGTTCAGTGCGCTTACTGAAGGAGGAACAGTGTGTTTCAATATAAATTAAATTGCCCCAAGTTTCACCGTGCAGTAACATCACGGCGTGTTCAATTAGGGTAGATTCAAATTGCCGCACAACGTGCAGACGCAATGAGTCAGAGCAGTAACGTACCAAGAAAGTTCGTGGGCTATTGGAAATTCGTTTGCCTATAGCTACCTTTGAGTGCCAGCCAGCGATGTAGCGCTCCCTGTAAAATAGCCCGGCTGGCTTTTTGTACATTGGAAGCCTCTATATTTACCAATAAATTTCCGAAAGGAGTAGCGAAGCTAACTTATGCATGTTCAGGTATGCACAGTACCTTCCGATACAGACAGGCTGCCAGGACAATGCGTAAGCATCTTTTGCTACTGAAGACCTGTGACAGCAAAATCCCGGCAATATTAAATGCCTCCTGAACGGTGGTTCATTACCAAGCTCTAACGTGGAAGGGCACTGGCATCTTTCGCATGCGAGTGCACGTGAGGCTATGCGAGTGTGCCTAGCTGTATTCTTCCGACAAAGTAGTGGCGAATAGCAGGAGACGTCCGCGGATAGACGAGGTGGATGTAATTCTACAGCGCTAGCGTGAAGTCGTTTCCGGTGGGTCGTGGTTCTACCATTAAACACGCTGCTCTCACGACCTCAAGTCAGGTGTCAGGGCTGGGTTCAGAGGTCAGGCGTCAACGGAAGTAAGGAGGTAAGGTTAGGGTAAGTTCAAAGGCCAAGAGTCGAGGCGAGAGACGACATTGTGTATACACGACGAACTCTCCAGAGCAAGCTTACACAAGCGTCTTCTTTGCTGGCGTAAAACGCAAGGTCGCCCTTGGCCCCGCGTTTCCATCTCCTGCATCGGAGGTGCGCGGGGCGTAGCATTTGGAGGGCAGGTTTGTTGCCAGCTCTGCTTAAATAGAAGGGGATTGTGTGCCATACGGATCATCTTGTGACCTCGTCACGCGTGTGCTGAACGGAGGTTTCAAGCGCTCACGTTGCGTTAGCGGCGACGCCGCGCAGAAAAGAAGTTTGTTGCCCAAAGCTGAACATGGCTGGAATATATAAGGCTACGCCTTTTCTGACCAACTAACTTGATCAAAATTCCAATTACAAATTTGTACACAGAACGAAAATAAAAACAACGTGATCCACGGGAAGAGCAAGCATATACTCACCTTACAAATACACATAATCTCCTTGCTTTTATAGCAAGCAGAGGAAAGTCCTCTAAAAGAGTCGGTGGGCTTGGCGGATAAATGAAGTATTTAAGCTTATTTTGGAATTGGGCATTTTAGGCATTTTAATTTTCGAGCCATCGTCTTGCGATTTTTTAATCTTGCGTAATCCTTCTAAGCAGCAATGACCGATGTTTGAAGATCACAAACATCGGGAAATCATTTTCCTTTTACGCAGAAGATCGCCAAATCCTAAAATGTGGCATTATCTAACGTGTGAAGCTATATTTCTAAAAACAAGAATATTTTAAAATAACAAGCGGTTGACAGATTGGTATTTTAAATTCGCAAAGGAGTTTATTGAATAAGCAAAAAACACGAGAACATAAAAATCAAAATGACAGGTTGTATTTCTAAAACTTTCGTGATGCGATCGGGAAAATTGAATTTGGGAGCTTTTGGTTGTGTGTGATCCAGTCCTTACCAAGCTGAAATTCAGTTCAGTCGATTCTTCCTTATTCTCGTCGAAACAGCTAAAATGTCTTCCAGATCAAGTGGCAGACTAGAACAAAGTTTGTACAAATGCTTTTCCCACTAACGGCAGCATTAAATTAGGTAGAATCAAAGGTGAAAATTTAATTCTTGTTGATTGAAGCAATGTGAGCTTTTTGGGATATTTGTCACAGATTGTGTTTTCTTTGATCTTGTATGAATAAGAAAGTCTCATAAACTTCTTAAATAACATGACATGAAAATTTTTGCAGAATAAATTGCAATATACATAGAAACAAAGCTATCAGGTGTGGTTTATTGCTTGGCCTTATCATAGTATTACCGTTATGCGTGAATGTTCGGCAGGTAAAAAGCTTGTTTTTGTGATGCTGGAAATCATGCAGCAACTAAGGGCTGCTGCTTGTGCTTATTCAAATTAATAATGACCTTGTCTTGCACAGGCAATCTTTGTTCGTGTTCAACGCCATCGACTTCTTGAGGGAAAAGGGTTTCGATGGTCTCGACGTCGACTGGGAGTTTCCCCGAGGTGCTGAGGACAAGAAGAAGCTGGCTGGTCTCATCAAGGTTATTATTTTTCTTATACTGCGCACAATACATCACTTATTTCAACTATGAAACGTCTTTTTTTTAAACGTGCTGACTGTCTCTGGTCACTTTTCTGATGAAGGCGAAAAGCGAAAACGCCTGTATGTGCGAGATTTCGGCGCACGCTAAAGATCCCCAGGTGGTCAAAATTAATCCCGAGCCCTCTACTACGGCGCGCCTCATCGCCCGTGTAACGTCAGCACGTTAAACCTCAAACAATCAAGCTGACTGCCTTGGTAATGGTTTGAGCCTTTATAAAATGCGTCCTGCCCAGTCTATCGCAAGGCAACTGTGGGAAAAGTGGGCACATCTGCCCCCATACCATCATTGCTATATTTAGTTTGAAACAATGGGATACACTAAACCGTTTTACACCTTTTTTGGCTGAAACGAGAGTAAACATTTTGCTCTACGGCACACACCTTTAGAGGGTGTTTTGGCTGCTTAACACCCAAACATAAGGGGGGGGGGGGGTGGAGCAGCGCAGCTACGCGTGGCAATGTCCATCGGCTCAGCGCTCAAGCACGGCATACAGACCCATTCAACACGCACTGTCACTGTTGGACCACAAATGAATGGAGCAAGAAAACCAACGGGATGCACGGATAGAGCGAGTATATAGTTACCTTACAAGTACACCTGATCTTGATTGATGATTGATTGATTGTAGGGTTTAACACGCTGACGCAACGCAGGCGATGATGCGCGCCGTAGTGGAGGGCTCCGGATTAATTTTGACCACCTGGGGATCTTTATCGTGCGCCGAAATCTCGTACACACGGGTGTTTTTGCTTTTCGCCTCCATCAGAAATACACCTGATCTTGCTTTTATAGCCAGCAGAGGAAAGTCGTCTGATACGGTCGGTGGGCTTTTCCAAAAAATAAAATATTTTAGCTAATTTTAAAATTAGGCATTTTAATGCCAGCAGATGCAAGGCAGCTTGAGGATTTGCAAAAATTTTCTAATCATAAGGTGTAGTGAGAAAAGTGCTGCAGTTATTATATGAAAGAAGTCATGGAATTTTTATAACGCCGAACACTTATTGCTCACCCTTTCAACACCCTCCGAGAAGGGTGTTGAATATTTCATCACCCGAGTGTCAAACGAACGTCATAGTTGGACGATTTTCAGGCTAGCACTAGGTGACACAAAAGCGTTGGTCACAGTACATCTTTTAAAAGCAATAACAGCATCAAAGTCATTTTTATCAAATAATTACAGTATCGACATTCTTTCTACACTACAAAAGACGCAAGAAAGTTTCATTTGCGCCTTATCACGCTGCCCCGTCATTATTCTAGTACACCTTGGAGCAGCATAGAAAGCTTTCTAATTAGCTGGGCAGCGCTGTGCTTGAGAGACGTTGCACAGAATGTTCTTGATTGTTTTAAGAGCGGAGCAGCGGCCGACTTCAGTCTTGTGAAGACAGCGCCTTGTTGAAAATGTACGCAAGAACAAGTGCTGTTTTTATGCGATTTTTTGTTTTCGCCTGAAAATCCTCAGTAAGATGCCATCCATGCCCATGTACTGCCCAACATTGACATGAAACGCGTGTTGTAGATGTTATACCACCCATTTCTTCATAACCGTCGCAAAACATAAAAACGGTAACAGTCAATCTGAAGAGGAGATCGATCAGATTTAAGGGATAGGAAATTTATTCCAGAGAAAATCTCAGTAAAGGTTCTTCCGATCAATTTACCTGTTAAACATTTCGTCATTGGCAGAATGGAATCAAAACGAACAAGCGCCACTGGTTGATTATACTGGTAACAGCCTGCTACACTTTTGCTCATTTTGTTTTTTCTGTAATCCTTGATTTCCCGGAGTATTAAAATTTGCATGATTACGGCAAATGTCTTCAAAAAAGCACACGAGGATGATCATGGAGAAACCCCCGACGTTGTGCCCAGCTGTGATGCAATAATTATTATGTTTGCACCACAGGGATTCTTCGACATTTTGAAGACAGTATACGGTCAAAGATTGATTGCCAGATTGAAGGAATAGTTTAGTACATCAACAAAAATTTTTTTCCCTTTTCTGTCTGCAGGAACTGAGAGTGGCGTTCGATGGCGAAGGCTTGGCGTCCAAGAAGCCCAGGCTCATCCTCTCCATGGCGGCACCGGCCAGTTTCGAGGCCATCTCTGCCGGCTACGACGTCGAGGAGCTCAACAAGTAAGAAGTTCGCGTCGAAGCGTCCCCTCGTGGACTTCGGTTGGGAACCAGTACCGCAATTAAGGAGCTGTCTAAACTTAAAGGTTGCGTAGCGTAAATTTTCGATCAAGTGCGTTTTCCCATTAAGTGCATTCGATGGCTCCATGAAAAAGAAAATCCACTGAATTGTTTTCTCTTTTTGCAAACCAGTTGCAGATTTTACTACATTCACTCAGAATTTAAAAGAAAATAGCACGTTTGTTTTATTTGTTTTGTCCGTGCTCGAATTGTTTTTTACATTTTTACAGTGCACGAAACATTTCTGTGGGTTTCTGAATACCAATACCCCTTTGAAATGTGCAAGGTTTTTTTTGGATGCTTTTTGCAGGGCATGTAGCCTCGACTAGATATGTAATTTCCGGCCGCATTGTGAGAGAAGTTCGGTGAGATTTACAGTACTGCAATTGCTATTACTTCTTTGCCCTTGTCAGTTTGGTCAACGCTTTTCTGCTCCCTTGGTCTTGGATTCAGTTGTGGATCCTTTACGAGCATGCTCTGCTTTTTTCTCATCCGGTGCGCGGTTCATAGTTCCACAGCCACTGAAGACTTCTCTACCCTACACCCACGTAAGAAGTAAAGAAACAACCTGAAGAGACTTTAAACGAGGTTACGCGATTGGTGGCGTAACTACCGGTAATTGCATTACAATCTCGGCATCACGCGCCTGATTGCTCACTGCGAAAACTTTGAAGGGGAGGCATGCGTCCACCAATGATGCTCTGAATAGGCGTCCCGCATAAAACTTAAAAAACTGTTTTCTTTTTGTGCATCCATGCGAGCGCGCTACGTTCGAGGGCGTATATATGCAATGTAACGGAAGAGGTCGTCCACGCTTGATGCTCACAAGTCTGGCTGACGCAATTTAAAGGGGCCATGCAGACAAAAGGCAAGTTTGTTTCGTTCGAAAGGGTGCCTCGTCAGAATAACACTGACACCACTTTTAACGTGGCCTATACTCAAATAAGGTAAGAGAATCGCCATGCGACCCACTAGCTCATTTCCCGCACTAGAATCTGTGACGTATTATGTACAGCTGTGCGATTGGCTCAGGCCGGCAAAAGCGAACGCACATTGAACTGAGATTATAAGCTTGCAGAATGAGACATCTGCGCTTAAATTTAGGGCACATTCCTTTTATAGTAGTAATAATGGTGAGGTAAACAATGAAATTTACGAACACGTAAACATCGGAGCAGTAAGTGTGGCACTTTGCTTGCCGACACAGCCTAGCACAGTTTTCAGACGCGTTTGACTTGTCTCACACAACACTGACCAACTGACATAAGCGGTATGGCCACTCACGTGATTATGTTTGTAGAGTCATAGCTTATGTTTTAGGAAACACTAAAATTAACCCTAATAAAAAGGCGGTAGGTATAGAAGTCCGGCCAGAAGCAAAGTGCGAACACTGGTACTTCAGCAGTATTGCAGCACCATCTGTGAAAGTGGGTGATGAAGAAGATAACCAAATTCCCGTCTGTAAGATAGTATCAACCCTGGTCCACAGACTACCTTTGGTTTTCAGGCCCCACCCTCGATACGTTATTGTCCACGTCAGGAAACACAATTTATTGCGAGAATTGAAACTGTGGCTTAAAATGAATAATTTCGTTATGAATAAAGCATCGTTTGCTGCTGGACAAGCACTCATGCCAGTATAAAACGCCAAAAACAAACTTGCGTTCTTTCTGCATGGCCCCTTTAAGCACTCTGAAACAGCTCATAAATACTTGCACGTGTAAACTGTGAGGCATCGAGAAGGGCCAATGAGGTGTCATGTTATCTACAGTATGAACTTTAGTATTGCTCACTAGCAAACAACTTCTCATGTTTCTAGATTACCGCGTGTACCACAGCTACATTCAAAAGTCAAGATGTGGGAACTATTTGGAAGTTTTGCACCCTTTTGTGCATAGGCAGGATAAAGTAAATACTTACTAATGTGTCAATTCTACTGATGAAGTCACCTGCGCAGCTTACCCGAACTCAAACTCACAATTGCCACACTGATCTTCCATTCGTATATTGTGCCCAGGCATGTTGATATGATCAATATGATGACGTACGACTTCCACGGAGACTGGGAACGCCAAGTAGGACACCACAGCCCCCTGTTCCCGCTGTACACAGCCAGCAGTTTCCAGAAGAAGCTTACAGTGGTAAGCGTCACTGCTCGTTCGGGAAAGATTACGTTGTGCAACGTTAGTGCTTGCTATTGAGTACGTGCTCCGATGGCCGGAGGACTTTGTACCGGGGCTCATCATGCAGCGTGGTTTCATTTACATTTTCGTCGCAATTTTTTGGTCGCTAGAGCAATGCCTTGAAAATGGCAGGCAATGGTTCTTATAGTTCATTGAAGCGCCACATTATAATAAACAACGCTGTCGTGTTTGGTACAAGTATTTAGGAATACTGCATTGGCGGTAAATGTGGCGACGCTCTCCTCAAGTATGCCTGATGCAATTTTTTTATTTTACCATGAAGTTGTCATCATCACTTGAAAGCAATAGTATGATGGTGTTTATATTGTCTACGTGTAGGATGAAATGTTTTTGCATCTATGCTCTGCAAAGTGTAGGGTGTTCATTTTTTCTTACTATGTTAACACTATCAAATACATAAAAATGGGTTGAGCAAAAGAAATGTTTACTTGGAAACACCACGTACCCTTACGGCATCTTTAAAATATTCCGCTTCAAGCTTTGATTCAGCCATCTGTCATGCTAGTTATTTTCATAACAAGGTCCGCGACCATTTTAAAAAAGTTAGAGTGTGGCAGAAAAAGGAAGAACAAGAAAGGTACGGTAATGACGAAGCACTAACAAGTTCTCCTTGACTTCGGTGCAGGACTACAGCGCGGGCGAGTGGGTTCGCAAGGGGGCCAGTAAGGAAAAGCTGCTGGTTGGCATTCCCACGTACGGGCGTACCTTCACTCTCGGTGACAACAACCTGACCGACGTCGGTGCTCCGGCCACAGCTGGCGGCAGGCCTGGCAACTATACTGGCGAAACTGGGTTCCTGTCCTTCTTCGAGGTCGGCACACCTTCTTTTTGAAACTCCAAACCCTTTCAAAGCTATGAGTTGCCGCGTAAAAGAATCAGTGTTCACAAAAACGTGTACAGATCAAAGTGTCGTAATGTCTATATTTTCCTGAATACTATGGGGTCAGGTCACTTTACGAGCCGTCAGCCGCTAGGAGAGGTCTACGTTCTGGCTCTCTTCCGGTGCCATTCTATCCACTATGTACTATCACAGACGATTAAAGATAACTGTGCAAGTTGGAGGAAAATTCACAACATGTTTTGGTTTCACATTTCTAGCTGCATTACCATGAAGTCGTGTTCTACACGACATATTGTAGGCTTAAAATTATTGTTGAGTACTTTGCGTGTATGCTACCCCCAATTGTGGCATTGCAGGAATGTTGGAACTGGCGTTATGGTTCCAAGAACAATAAAAAGGAAGCAAAAAAACAATAACTGTTTTCCACCCTACCTGCAGATCTGCGACCTTCTGCGTTCTGGAGCAACCCTCGTATGGGACAATGAGCAGATGGTTCCGTACGCCTACAAGGACGACCAGTGGGTTGGCTTCGACGACCAGAGAAGTCTCAAGCTTAAGGTGCAGTAGCCGACGTCTTCCTTCTTTACAGAACATCATAATACACTAGAAAACTGTAGAAACGGTAAAAAACAGAACATGAAATCGACAATGGCCGTGTTGAGCGCTGGCGGGTTGTGTTACGTTTCGGTGTCGCTACCTTGTCATAATGGGAGGAAAAGACGTCGTTCAAGACGCCTTTGAAATCAACACGTTAAGGTGTGCCTAACGTGGAAGCATGGGCGACTTGTAGAACATGACTGAGAATTTAAATCAGCGAGAATGGCAACAATCAAGAAAGAAAGAGAAAAACACCACGACGCTGGCGTTGTTGCCTTTCTTTCTTTGTCCTCGTCATTTGCGTTGATTTATGTTCTATGGTCCGCCCTTAGCGCCACTAATTCTGAAATGGCTTTTAGAACTTACTGAAACAATTGCGAAATACATTTAGGTATACTTTTTCTCTGCACCAACACCCTACGCTCAACAAAACGTACATTCTCCGTATATCGCTGTGTTGCACACGGATACTTTTATGTCGTGAGTGCGGGTGACCATTCCCATATCAGCATTACTGGCGACAGTACTTTTATAAAATATTACTAATAGTACTGAGAAATTGTTCATCGTCTGTACCTTTATACCTTTATTTAAATTTGATACTCATTTATCATGCTAGCAGAAGTAACATATAACATAGTATTTCTCTTTTGTCATTACAAGTAACGGCACATTTATAATTATCTCAAACAGCACCAAATAAAGAAATACCCAAACATGGAGCCACTGGCAATACGGCGAATATAAACAGTGTCGTACTTTTATTATTATTTCGAAGCCTTAGTTTTCTCTTTTTTCTATGGGGGATCTTCTGGAATAATGTTTCTGCATAAGTAGGGCTGCACATGTATGTCCCATTCCTTCCCAAACCTGCTGGCTGTCTACATAACATTACATTGTAAAATCAGTTTTAAATACACGAGAAGACGTAAACAGCAGGCAAGTTACGAGGAACTACCACGTCATTTTTTGACCCAGGAGGAACAAGCAAAGTGGAGTGTACATGGTGAATTAGAGAAAATTAATTGCGGTATGTCAGTGATGGCGTTATGGAACACTATAAACAAGAAATCCTGCATAATGTGGCCACAGGCTCATAGACAGAGGCCAAATGCACTGGGCTGCAAACGACAGCCTTGATGCTTTGGTACCAGGCTTATCGTTTTATGGTTTTAAGTGCATTGAAATATGCCGCGTTGGCACCCCGGAACAACACAAATGAGAGCATTTTTATCTGTCCAGAATGTCATGGCGTAGCAAAAGCTTCGACGAAAATAAGAATACAGCAAGCGTAGTTTGAAACCAGACGATAAATTCTTCCATTTATCTAGTTCCGCAATCTTATTTAAGCTCATTGTGTTCATTTGCTTGTTAATTGACAAGGCTGTGCACGAATTAAACTATTTTTAGTCCTGAACTAAAGTAGGATTAGTAACGACTTAAACATGGTCTCTAGAATAAAACAACTGCCAACGCGTTCTCTGTATGGCAGCTCATCACCCGCGTACCCTTTTAACACCGCTTTGATTTCCCCCTGATACAGGTCCAGTGGCTGAAACAGGCCGGCTACGGCGGGGTGATGGTCTGGTCCGTAGACTTGGACGACTTCAAGGGCACGTGCACGGGCCACAGCTACCCGCTGCTTACGGCAATCAAGGAGGAGCTCAAGGGATACAAGGTGGCCAACCTCGAAGTTGCCTCTTCCAACATACTCAACTCGTACGGACAGCTCGTCGGTAAGTGGTCATCACGTTGATACCGCCCTTCCTACTCTTCCCGAAAAAAGCAATGATCATCGAACCTTGGCAGCTTAGTAGAATTTTTTTTAAATAAAGAAAGTCACACCACTCCAATCCATCAATTTTGAAAATATTTCAAAGCAAGGAGGTGCGATCAGGAAATTTAGCGGGAAAATAACAAACATAGCTGGTATTTTCTTATTTTCCTCATAATGCACATTTGTGTGTTTGGTTCGCTGATTACGTATCATGGACGGCTGTGTATGTATTAGAATTAGGCATCCTGTTATTTGTCGTCTAACGCAGGTGTGTTTACGTGACCAAACCATCTGTATATTCAAAAGTGCCGGGGCTAGCTATGCCAGTGACTGAATCTCCTCAGAACACCTAGTAACCTTTTCGTTTCCCCGATCCCACAGATCCGAATGAAGTGGTGTGCGACGAAGAGGACGGCCACATCAGCTATCACTTGGACAAGAAGGACTGCACCATGTACTACATGTGCGAGGGAAAGCGACGCCACCACATGCCGTGTCCCACTAACCTCGTATTTAACTTAAACGAGAGCGTCTGCGACTGGCCAGAGAATGTGGACGACTGCAAGCATATCGCTGCTAAGACGTAGTGTTTCTGTACAACGTTTCGCTAACCCATTTGCCGTCGTCGTGCCGTCAGCTGGCCAGCGGCTGCCAGGGATCGGTTTCAGGAAGGGGCTAAGTTGTGGCGATAGAGATATTTGCTTCGCGATTCCCTTAGGTGGCTCGCACTTTCAAAAATATCGCTTCACCCCTGCGATCTGTGTGGGGCATTCACTATGGAGAAGTGTCTGTGTCGCATGCCGCCTTAGAAAAACGCGTAATTCAACTGACTTGAAAATTTGCTTGAAACAGTAAAGAGGGCGATATGAGCCTAAAAAGTGCCCCAAAATAAGTGGCGCTCTGTCACGGTAGCTCATGTTGCTTAACTGTTGGTGATACGTTCCCGATCAAAATAAAGTCACAGCCAAATAATCGCGATTATCAGGTCTCTGTATGACTGCACAATTAGGCACCTAAATATTAGCCGTGAAAAGTTACGACGACGGCGAATTCGTAAGCGGCAATTTTGTTGTTCGGTTCTGAGTATTCTCTTCACAAGTGCTCTCATGTCTAAATGCGCTCCTCACGTGACAGAAGCCACGGAGAAGACGGGGTCTCCTTCAGCGTACCCCGCACTGGCTTTGGTAACATGCCTCTTTGTCACAAAGCTCAATGATGCTATATACCCAAAACGCTGCCAAAAAATCGAAACATTACTTGACGCTACCCAGTTTATTTTTACGTACTTTGACCTCAAAGGTACCCGTGAAGTGCCAGAAAAAAACTTCTACGCCTACGTTTATGGGATCCAGAAATTAGTACCTCATGAGAAGCCACACACTGTAGTAGATTTTTATATATTTGGGATACAATAAATGCAATGGGGCGTTGGGCTGGTGTCAACGTTTTGGGGGGCGCCAGAGTCCGTCAGCATACCTTCATCTTTTCTTAGTTTTCTGAAATCGTTCGTTTGTGTTATGAAGAGCTCGGCTTGGTAGAAATGGTCGGGCTGCAAATTTGTACCATTTGCTTCAGAGCAATATCGTTGTTCTTTTTGTTTTCGAGAAATACTACGTGATGTTCTTTATTTCATCGCAGGGATGAAACCTTTGTGAAGAGTGTTTATTTGTATGAAAAGAAAGGAAGATGTTTGATATGTTGCTTCCATGTTTTGTTGCAAGTATTGTATTGTGTACGTCTTCAGCATTGTTATCACGCTCGATCGTTTTTAAGTAGAGTAGATTTATCCTGGTCTTTCCAGATGTCAATCATAAATATGCGTGTTTTTCGACCTTATAAAAAGTGGTGCTATATATATATTAGAGCAATAATAGAGAGGGAGGGTAATTAGGCTAAATATTCTTGCGCGTCTATCTCAAATATTTTCTATCGCCTTAAACGAATACCTTTTCTTTCAACTGAAATGCTCTTTCTTTTAAATTATTGCAAGATTCGGTAGCTCTCAAAAGTGCCTTTGCTTGTGACTAACATAACACACACACCGCAAGACTCGCTTTGTTAATTTCTACTTTGCTGCGCAGCACATCAAAAACAACAAAATATTTTAAACGTAGAGAACAACTGAATGCAACACATGTATCACAGCTCCGCCTCCTTGTCGTATGGCGCACTCAAGTCAGTTTTAAAATATTTTACGAATGCAACAGCGACATTATAATACCTATTACATTGCAATGAAAGCTAAAGTAAATGCAATATATACTTCAAAACGCAAGTCCTTTGTTTTATTAGGCACTCGTTTACACACTATAAACTGATAATTTTTTGTTATATTGAGGAATACTGTATGCAATGCTTGTGTAGAAGACACCGATTTTGAACAGGAACTTTGAACTCTCAAGGTTATAGTAGATGAATTTTATCCGTAGGAAAACGTAATACCTATCGAGTAAATATACAGGATAAGAGGAAGACACAGCAAAAGCCGTGAAAATGTCATTGTGCCCTGCCACACGTTTATAACCTCCTATTTGTAAGTTGTTCTCCAATTTGGTAAACTTCTAAACTACCGTGGCAACTCTGCAAAAAACGTGCTCATTAGCATGCGTTAACTTCATTCTAACCACTCAGGGTTGGCTCGTATTCGCAACATAAGGTTTCAGATCTGATTTCTGCATGTCAAAAGCGCCAGCACAATTTTTTCGCCAAGTGACTGCTTGTCATGCATATATTCGGTGCACACATTTATACAGCGATCTGCTACACTGCACCGACAAGTTTTATTTCGCTGTGTTTTCTGCGCTTTTCTGTCCATGTGTACGGTGCACTTCAAATAAGCAAAGCTAGCACAAAAACCAGTGCAGATGAGAAATGTATTCGGGCATCTAACATTCCAAAAATCATCCGGTGACGTCGTGGTACGCTTAAGTGGTTTAGACAAATACGTCTCCCCTATTTTGTCGTAGCTTGGAGCTCAGCTACACTAAGAATAAAAAAGAAGCGAGCGTTATATTTTCCGACAGTTACACTTTCGTACAGTTGTACGTTTGCTGCAACCTCCTTAATGGCTTTCAAGGCCAGCACTAAACGAGCTTTTTTATTGTCCTCTGTTTAAAAAAATTTTCGCAAAATATGGGCTCTACAAAAACCAATGCCAGAAGCACGAAGAGACAACGGGGTTATGTGCATAAGTGGTTTTGCATGGCGGGCCACATATCTTAAATATCACATAGCGCCTTCTTTGTCGTACGATGCCTCCTGAGTAAGACAGCGCTTCTCTTTGCATAGCAGCGAAAGCGGCGCGCACATCTCGAGTATTCAAACTGTCTTCCGCAGGTACGCTGCGCTTGTTTTAAGGTAACGTCTCTCTAACTTTCTTATTTATTATCACGCATACCGCCTATGACACTTCCAGATCGGGTGTGCTTATGCTTTTATTCCTTGTTTGTGTTTTTTCTCTCCTTTCTTCTCTACGCTGTACCTATTGCATTTGACTGTGTGCTTCGAGCCGTGTGTGCAGGTCCCCCCCACAAATAGGAGTGGAGAGCCGGCCACTCGTGCTTCTGTACAAAGTCGCCTGCCATCTAGGAGAAAAAGAAAGCGAATAAATACAAACAAAAATCAAAACATGACTGACCACTGTCGTTATCATTGTGTGAAAATTATATGTGGCCTGGATGGGCATTCCACACGTACAAGCTGTAAGGGTGATATCAGCCAAGCGTGTAGTTTGTGCTGACTGCGGGAACATTGACAATACCAAGACCGACGAAAAAGAGCGTTGCTCACTCTTGTTAGAAAAAGTCGTTGGATGAGTGAAATTTCCGTGAGGAGCTTTCATGCGGCCAGTCACCCCTGTCGGGTACTATGAACGAGCAAGAATGTTTCACCTTTGTTTTTGAATAAGCCGGGAAGAGGCGAAAGCAAAATAGGGGCCCATACATTTACCATCCCTTAAATTTGGTCTTGCTTTTTTGTAGTCGTAGGCTAAAACCAGTGCCCTAAGTGACCTGCGGGAAAGGTACTTGCGCAGAACTGAACTCCTGCAAAGTGGTACACGTGTGTCTGAGGAAATAGCCGCTGCAACATGAAATTTTATGAACAAAGCGCTTAGGTGGCATTAAAAATGGACGCAGGTACCGCACGTCTTGAGTGAGTAGGAAACATTCACCGACATCCACTGTGGTCACCGCACTCACGGTGTATGCAAATGTTGCTAATGTTATACACCCCGCAAACACTTTAAAAATATTTACAAGGAAATATGCCCTGATATACGTGATAGCAATGAATCGGGCCCCATATTTGTGCCTTGTATGCACGGTGTCATTGTTTGTGTGTGCTTGGTATTTTTGAATCGGTTCGTTGATTTCATTCTAAAATACTGCTACGCCTGAGAAATACCTGAAGACAGGGAGAAGCTAGGAGCAACAAAGAGATAGCTTGTTTTGCACGGAGGTCAGCTAATGCATTAAGAAACGGAGCATGAACTGTAACAAACAAAAATGCACAAAGCTTTGAAAATAGTAGGACGGCTCTAATCGGATTAGTAGAATAATTCTCACAATTTTTCTGGACCTTGAGTGTACCGGAAGATTAAAAAGATGCCGCCACCCCCCAAGGCAACAACAAAACTGCCTTGGCAGCGCTCAATACTTTGTACAATATTTATGGACTTACGTAAACTGTAACCGCGTGCATGACCGAAAACGCACTTCCCCACGTCGTCTTACGCACTTGTGGGAGTGTTCAACTCAGGGGTTTTCCTCCTTCCTTAACCCCTCAAAGCGGCGCCCCAACCCAAGAACACATGCATTTGCATGGCACTACCGCGCCGTTTCAAAACGACGTCCTCTCGTTCTAGAGAATTGGGCCCCAGATGAGCGCTGCGGGCTTCGTCACCACCGACGAGAAATTTGCGTTAGTCTCGGTGGTGGTGGCTCCGTCTGGCAGATGAGCGCCGCAAAGCCACGCCCACGCGCCCATGTCACTCGGAGCTGTACGTGTCACGTGCCAACCCTGCTTTATCTTCGGCTTTATCTTCGCACGCAGACGGCGGCCACGGCGCAACGCTTTCCGCCGCAGCCGTAGATAAAGCGTGGTGAACGTGTGATGTGTGCAGCTCCGAGTGACATGGGCGTGTGGGCGTGGCTTTGCGGCGCTCATCTGCCGCACGGAGCATGTCGCGCTCATCTGGACAGCTGAAGTTCTGAGCGCGTGTAGTTCTGCACGCGATTACGATATCGCAAAGCTAATAATGGTGATAGGTTTGATTGATGATCCTCTGCGATTTCTTTATTACATTATAAATACCCCAGTAGAATCATTTAAGCGGTAATTAACATTATATTTCGATAAAAAGCTCTTGGAACCCGTTTTAGTTCATCCGCCACGGCCTCTCACGACTCAGCGCAAGAAAAACAATTTTACCTCCGAAAGACTATTTTATAAAAATATTACTTCCCTGTAAAAAAGTTTTTCCTGCAACACCCTACAGAAAGATAAAAGCTCGTTGATATGAAGCGAGAGACATCAATTAGAGAGACTTCAACTTCGATGCGAATTCCGTCGAAAGACCATAGTCTTCTGGTGCCCCTACCATCCATAAATGTCGCTCTTCCACCACTCGTTTTTCCTTCCCGTCTCAGCCTCTCTTCCCGTCATAGACCCTCGGGAGCTTTGTTCAATTCAATTAAACTTTCCCGCGACTTACTGCTAGCGTGCCATCAACTGGAAGGTTTCGTTAATGTGGATCTTCTTGAAGTGCCACCACTAGATGTCGAGTTTGCGGGAGCTGGTTTTGTACTATCAGGTGAAAAATTGTTTTCAACGCGTAGTTTTCATTTGCTATTCAAAAACCAGCCATAGTTTCTATGCAACTATGTAGCCATATGTGTTTAAATAAAGTAACGCTACAAATACCACATATGCACGGTTCTTTCCCATCAAATATTTCTAAAGAAATTTTACTGCACAATACTGACAAGTATGAACATTGGCACCAGAGTTAGTGGTTCGAAAATGTTTTGCTGATACAAACGCCTTGTTCAAGAATTCTTTCAACTTCTGGCCGGGTTGCTGAATCGAGGTATAGAGAGACCGAAGAAATGTTAAGTTTAAGTAGCCCAAAAAAGACTATCGTTTTTAAAACTCCGGCAGAACTCACCTACTCTCAAAGTAAAAAAATAGTCCTGTGCTTTGGGCGAACACGTTATCCGTAAAGCCAAAAAAGGCTCACCACTTGATGAATATGATTTTATACTTAATGGGTAATCTGCTACAATGAACTGCTTCAAGTCATTTGTTGAAAACAGTAAGTTCACCGCCGGTGCATGCGCGTTGGATTATTTCCTAGAAGGCTCGCGCACACTACCTGCCATGCGCCAACTCCAGTTATAAAAAAGACACACACAAGCGCAATCCCACTTTGACAGCAACATCAGCGAAAACCGGACGTCGCCAAAATCTTCCCTGCTCTTTTGCAGGTCAGATCATTCGTTTCTAGCCTTTCTCTTGAATAGTGACACTTGATAGGCGCTGGTCATGCTGCCACAGTGTTTTCTGTTTCTTCCCAAAATGCATTTGACCCATGCTGATGTGTAGATTCTTGTTACATTTTCACGGTGGGTAGAGGACTAGATGTGGTCTGCGCAAAATGTGCATAGTCCGATAGCGGACGAGACCTTGCTGTTACTTTAAGGGTGTAAAGGTTCATAGCATTTAGGAGAATGCTCTGGATTGTCGGAATCCAGATAGAAGATCGAATGGAACGATTACAAAACGTCCTGGATATGCCTACACAGCCGTAAGAACAAATGTACTCGATCATGTGCGGAATCTACTCAGGAACCTTCACACGCTGCCGCTGTACTAGAAATCAACAGAAAGCTTGGGGAACTTCTGCCCTCGACAAAGACAGTGAAGAAAATAGGACCATGAGTCAAGTTAATGTCGGAAAAATAGGGTAAAATTCTCTCAGATGTAACAAAGCACGACTCTGAAGACAAAACGCTGAAAAAAAAAGGTTCCCGAACTCGAACAATCACTCCGACTTTGAACTGCCAATGATTTAAGCTGCACTAAAAGATCTGGAATATCATAGCAGGAAATCTAGTCTCGATATTTATCCCCTCCAGTTTGAACGGCATGAAGGCCCCACGAACGTTGGGAACAGAGATTCCTAAAATTTAGCCTCGCACCACTGACGGAGCGAACGACTTCCGCACTGCAGAAACTTCCAACCCAAAGTCATAAAACTTCCTCTGTTACCGTAGGTTTTGTACGTGTGTATCCGCGAACAGGATTGCGCGTATATGGCTTGCAAAATGAAAGTTGCAGTCAACTCTTGAACCCGGGGTCTCCATGAGGGAAAAAAATGGAAGCACGGAAGAGGGTTTTGCTGAAAGACTCAAAAAGTTGCGCTTGAAAGCGACTACCGCTTTGCCTGGGATTGTAACGGAGTTTGATAAGCGAAAGGTTAATACCCGCTAGTTCATTTTATGTTATGCTGAGTGATGAATGTGTACTTCCTGCTTACTTTGTGCAGTACGTCGCGACGGGCCATTGTAAGGGTACGCTTTGTTCTCACCTAAACTGCCGATCGGTTAGTAACAGAAAAGGTGAACTTGATTTGTTTTTCGTAGTTTAAATTTTCGCTTTGACTTTATCATCTTATCTGACACATGGTGTGAAGAGAGCTCGGCTATCTGGCATCTACCCAGCTATCAGTGTTACACAGTTAAAAAAAAACGGGTACGCGTGTTGGCGGAGCATGTTTGCTGGCTCACGGCGATCGGAATGTGACATGTATTCATGACTTTTGCACTACGACAGAAATTTATTGAGGTTTTATTTGTTCTGTGCTGAAGCACAATTTACTCTTTCATGTGTCGTTCCCCTCGCGGGAATGCTCAGCTCTTCTTTCTGTTTCTGGAAAGGTACCCCTTGCTTGTATCGGAGAACCAATACAAACTTTATCTGTGGAAGCGATTTTAGCATAAACATGATAGCCAACACACCAGTAAAACGTAATCTTGAGACACTTCTACATAATTTCTGCTGCACGAATGTTATATCATCAGCTACAAGAACACCGTTTAACAGCTCTACCTGTTTTGACCTATTTATTGCCAACATAGGTACTGGCTTTAATAGCCTGAATCACCATATGTCTATTTTCTATGTTTCCAAGGGAACTCTACACCACAAAATCAGCACCGACATACCACACCGATTATCAGTCAAAATCAATTAGAACTTTTCTGTCAAGAACATCTAATAAACTAGTCAGACGTTTATGAGCTAGAAAACGCAAATATAGCCTACAAAATTTTCCTTCAAAAGGTTTCTACTTTTTATCGCAATACTTTTCATACATGCTTAAGTAACAATTGCCCTTCTAAAATCTGGAAACCGTCACCCCAGAACAAGAAAATGAAAACAAGAAACTTTCGGTGTAAAATGTTGGTTAACTTCCGCACTTTAGCAGATCTACGAATTTTTGAAAATTTTCGGAATCAATTAACCAGTGAATTGTGCAGAGAAAGAGTTGAGTATAATAATATAATAGAACGACTGTCGTAAAATGTAAAACAATCTGAAACAACTGCTAAATCATGCATAAAAACAAAGACCACACAGAAAATGATCGATCATGCCAATGAGGGATCAGGAGAAGAATTTCCAGTGTTTTAACGGCTACTTCATTAACTGAGCGACCAGTACGGTAGATGTACGTGTCTGCAGCAACATACCCGCTGTCTTTCCTCAGAATGTGTATTCGCAATTCACCAGTGAATCCGAGGTAGTTTGTCTTTCAAACCCCCCCCCTCCCCCACCCGAAAGCTGATGTGACGTCGATCGCTTGCAGATAAGACTTGCAAAGGTCGCATTACATATCATAACACCCGTTTTGACCCACATTTATAACCTGTCACGGTCGCCTTGCGTGTTCTGTGACAAAATGCAAATGCAAAAGATTCGGCATTATCAAACGAAAACGACACATATCCGCCGTATATATCTATTGGCCATTCACAATTTTACCAATATTTTCCAAAAGTCTTGAAAAATGTATTTTTAACCACATGTCAATATTTTTTACCAGCAAGATTTCCTTTTGTATTCATTATTCTCTTTCACACTCGATTTGATTGTAGGGTTTAACGCGCCGACGCAACGCAGGCGATGAGGCGCGCCGTAGTGGAGGGCTCCGGATTAATTTTGACCACCTGGGGATCTTTATCGTGCGCCGGAATCTCGTACACACGGGCGTTTTTGCTTTTCGCCTCCATCAGAAAAGCGGCCGCCGCGGCCGGGAATCGAACCCGCGACCTTGTGCTCAGCAGCGCATTTTCTTTCACACTCCACCCGGCTGTTGCGTCGATTTATGAATTTTAGGGCATGTCAAGCTGCCTTGAGTACCTTTTTTCTACAAATCCACAATAAAATTATAGATGTTTTATGAAAATAAGCAATTTCAATTCAACTAGTGACGTGAACAAAAGTACAGACATGCAACTTACTGGGTGAGGGAGGAGAAGCGAAAATCTGATGATAATTAGGGGTGCGAGGGGATGCAGAATATCAGTGGTTGAAAGTGTATGCGGATGCTTTCATCCTGCATTGGACACCTGTAATAGGGCGCTATTCCCACTTCAAACGACCCAATAAAACGTAGTACGAAAGCTATAGATGAAGCAGCGAAGTTCTTGTTTTCATGTTAGGAATCACCAACCAAACACTTCACCGCAATAGATGAGTCTTAAAGAGTAGAGATGGTGTGAAGACCCCAGCTAGCTATTACTAGAATCGCTTTCTGCTAGCGTATGGTACGGAATAGCCGACGCCCTTTAAAGAAAATTACGGGCGCCCAAGTGGATTGGTGGGGTGTTATTTGTGGCTGTATTGTACGGTTTTATTCGTATAATCTCTATTATGAGTATTTAGCAAAGGTCTGACACTTTGGTTTATCTGTAACAGGGGCAGTGGAAACAATATGAGGCATTCACGGTCGCCGCACCAACTACCTTAACCATTTCCCGCTAATTTGCAATATGTTTTTGTTACAGGTTTGCGAATATCGAATTTGGGTCTGAGAATAGTGAAAACTGACTGCTAATGAAATGAAATATTTTGCAAAAGAAACATCCTTTTTAAGTGGGTAGAGAGCTCAATATGTAACAGAAAAGAAGGAAAGAAAAGAAGAGAGTCTTAACCCGTCTGAGTGTTCATGTGCCATTGCGTGATAAGAAAATAACAGGAAAAAGACTAAAAATGGTTAGAACAAGATGTCATAGCAATGGAACTAAAATTCGGAATACACTGCAAAAAAAAAAAAAATGCCGGTTCCTCAAACATGCTTATTATTGGAGATCTACTTAAATGCCTGCAACCCCTCCACTCATAGTTTTTTTTTTTTTAAATGGCGATATTGTGCCCCTGTGCATAAAGTCCTAACGGGACAAGTTATCACTTGTTTCCCGGATGCAGTCCAGAATACAGCGGTTTGGTACATGGGTAAGAAATGCAATGAAATGGCATAGGCATTCTAGTCTTTAATCTGTAATTAGACAACATACGCACAACTCGCTGCCGCGCCCGGATACGCGAAGACACCTGCCGGATTTTGGGAGAATCGTTGTTTTGCAGAGTTCCACGATATGCCGAAAGATGGCCCAAGTGGCGCACTGTTCAAGCCAGAGCGTTTTTCACAAGCACACTTAGGTGGCGCCACAAACTGCTCGGGTCCGAGGCTACTCCGATCGAAATTCGACCGTGGCTTGTTTGCCGTGTCTCCGGTCACGGAGCGAGGTTTCTTGGGGAGGCCACGGGGGACAGATCAGGGGGCGGTGTTTGCTCCGATTGAGACGAATGCGACGGCGTTCCGGACTCGCCGGCGGGGAGATGCACGGCGCGTGCCGTGGACAATCCCCCAGACGGCCCTCGAGCGGCGCGCAGGGCCACTTGCCTAATTGGCAGACGACACGTGTTGGGACCGGAAGTCGCCGTTCGCCCTCTTCTTCCGCTTAACCTCTTTGCTCAGGCGCTCATTTGTTTCGCGTAATCAGGGAGCGCGGTGCTGAGATTCGCTCGGTCCCGGATGAGTCCCCCGAAGGCAAGGATGGAATGGCTCAGGCACATTTTTGTATGCGAAGCGTACGATGGAGAATTCTGGGCGAGATGTCGCGTAGATTTTGTGGCGTCGTTATTCTTGCGAGGCTTTGTTGAAGCCGTTTTCAATTACCCCGTGGCTACCTTTGCAAAAGCATTACTGTCTTAACAAGGACCGCGAACAAAATGAAGGCAAGACGTTTTCAAACGACTAGCGCTAGTGGAATGGCTCATGCTTGTCAACATTTTTTAGCTCAAACGAAAGTTAGATCTAGTTGAGGCAGAACGTAAATGTGTAACCTGGTGTATCAGCTTTATTTGGTTTAGAAATGCACGTTGCATTGCGTTTTACGAAAGCAAATAAAAGTAAAAGATATTAAATTGGTGTCAAAGAGGGGCGAGATCAAGGAACAACAGAAATAAAAAAAAAACTGAATTCAATTGAGTTCACTTGCAACGAACTTGCTGGATCATCATCATCATAATCATCAACAGCCCATTTGCGAGCGCTATTTAAGACGGTTCGGTTCGTTATGTTTTCGTGATCCTAAAAAGAACTTTGGTTTCGTAAAATCGACCCCTTTTCTTGTTATTCTGAGCTCCAAAGGTGAGAGATGTTTTGTTCGATGCGCATAAACTTTGAAATGGCATTTGAGGCATGCCAATAGGAAGCGTCCTGTATACGCTTAGGCAGCGGACACCCTCCGCAACACCGTGATAGCTGCAAATGAAGATCACATCATTCTCTCAGTCTTTCAACCCGTTGCGCGGCGTTTTAAAATTGATATCGCTGTTTCTAATAACAAGTCACACTTCGGGACATTGAGAAAGTTCCGCGGGCACAAATGATGCTGAAGGGGAGTGCTTATATTGCGACAACCCTAGTATCCCGGTTTGAACTCGCCGCTTCGGCTTGACGCTTTGGCGTCAGGCATCAGCGGATAACTGGTAGACAAGGAGAAAGCGGCAGTCGTGCAACGGGAGAGAAGGAATAGGACGGCTGTACAGCTGTGTTTGTAAGTAGTGCATGGTCTTTGGGGCCTAAGTTCGCCTTGTAAATAAACCACAACCAGTCCTCAGTCGCAACCACCGTTACAATATATTGTGGGTTCTTGTATACAGGATAGCTCAGCTTAACAGGTCACAACCTTGGAGTCTAGAATCAAACTTTGTTCCTGCAAGTTCGTACAGATATCACCACCAGCCTATCTACGCCCACTGCAGAGCAAAGGCCTCTGGACCAAAAGACTCTCGACCAAAACTGCGACACTAATTTATCCCCGCAAACTTCTTGATCTCATCTGCCCATCTAACTTTCTGCCGGCCCCTGCCACGCTTGCATTCTCTAGGGATCCACTCTGTTACCATTAATGACCAACGGTTATCTTGCCTTCGTATTACATGCCCTACCCACGTCAATTTCTTCTTCCTAATTTCTACTAATATGTCCTTAACACGCGTTTGTTCCCTGGCCCACTTCGCTCTCTTCTTGTCCCTTAATGTTACGCCTATCATCTCCCGTTCCATTGCTCGCTCAGTCGTCCTCAGTTTAAGTTGAATTCTCTTAGTGAGCCTGCAAGTTTCTGCCCCGTAGGTGAGTACCGGTAAGATGCAGCTTTCATACAGTTTCTTCTTCAGGGACAGTGGTAGGCTGCTATTCATTATCTGAAAATGTCTGCCGTATGCACTCAACCCCATTCTAGTTCAGATGTACGTTTGACTTATAGAGGACGTGATCATCATGTGGCGCGAGGAAATGGCTAGAGCGGGGGAAGCCAATGATGCCTAACCAGCGGAGTAATTGAGCTAGGATATTTGAAACAAGTTCAGACTGCTCCTACTTTAGAAAGGCAAAATAAAAAGAAGTGGTCCCTGCGTTCTGAAGCCTCAAATAGCATTGCATTTGCTTGCGCCTTTCAGAAAAACCGGCAATGCACCTCTTTTATGCAGGCTGTCTTGTGGGAAAGCCTTTTTCATGGATCGTCGAAGCAAGCATACGATAGCTTTGATTCTCTACTCCGTTGATTTTAAAACGTGAAAATAAAATATTTTGTGTTGCTTGTTCGCTCTTATGTCGAAGTCCAAGAGAATGCTTAAAGAACACGTACACGGTGTAAGAGAGATGTTCCAGTCGGGAATTTCCTCTATCCCCTCAAAACCTGCTCGAGAATTCAGGCTGTTGCGAAAATTCAATTTCTGTAATGCAATTTAGGCGGCGCCGCCTACGAAGAAGAACGGGGCACGTGTATACGTGATCGCGAAAGTGGAAGATGTGCATGCTACGATGTCTCTCTGCTCAGCCGAACGTTTCATCAGTCACGCTATCTGTTCCCCCAGGAAGGTTGGAACGATGGCTGAAACAATTTATTTTCAGTTCTTGTTGGAGAAAGAGACGTATTCGAAGTCATTTGTTTCACTCGAACGATGACACGCTCTAGAACTCATTTCTTTCCGTCGTTCGTTTTCACTTCTACGGTCGCCACCATAGGGGAAAAGAGGAAATATGGTGGTATAAGCAGGTTGAAATACGTTACACGAATGGAACAACGTGGGTGGTCAAAGCTCCTAAAATTTTGGTGGTAAGAAGTATCAACTAGCCAATGTCTTTTTAGCAAACGCAGTTTGATGATGCGCGTGGCGTTTCTGACCTGTCGATTGGGGGTGATGACGACATCCTGCACCGCATTTCATCGAGTTCATATCACTGATGGCTGCCGTTTGTCTATGCTTCACGGCTAAGTTATCTTTTTTTGCGATGGTTTTTAACATACAATATATTTTGTACCCGTAATGTTGTTTCTACGGGCTTCAAGGTCCGTAAATTATCGGTGAGGCCGCACGCTATGCGATCCAGAAGAAGAACTCATACTCCGAATTCCTTTGTATTTTAATAAGCGCATGACCGAGATACGCAGATGAAAGATTGGTTTTGATGTACCGCTGGTTCTCCTAACCGGACGTTCGCCTGCAGCAAGAACTGTTGTTTCGAGGGCAGCGGGAAAAATACACGAGTTTCCGTGCATCGGCGGAACTCCAAGATGGGAGCACCAATGCACCATTGTCGACAGCGTCAGAGAGCTTAATAAGGAAGAAAATGTGAAATGTGTGTAAAATAAACACTTTCGCGCAAATAGAAGCAATATTTTTGCCCTGTGCGCAGCGACTGGGGACGTCAGCAGCCGTTAAAGCTAAAGGGGGCCATGCAGACAAAATACAAGTTTCTTTTATTCACAAGATTTTGTGTTTCCTAGTGTCCCCAGCGCTTGTCCGGAAGCAACCGATGCTTTATTCACTGAGAAATTATTGAAAGTTAACATTTTGATTCTCCCGCCGAATTGTGTTTTCCTGAGGTCTGTAATGACGTCATGAGAACAGGTCTTCAAGCGAAACCCAGTACGACATTAGGCTCTGCAGCCGACTAAGGAGCCTTGTTTACCGTCAGTCCTCCTAGATGGCGCCAACGTACTGCGCCGGGCCGGTTTTTGCATTTGCTTTGTTTGTGACGGTATTTTTACCTTGCTTGTTTTTATTTTGTGAAACATAGTGTCCCGTCGACAAATATAGTCACGTAAGACACCGCCGCGCGCTTAGGCCAATGGGCCAGTGTCGTCTGAGACAACCCCAAAGCGCCGCACTGCTGTTCAGCGAAAGTAAGCATAGTACGCGCCGTAGCAACAGCACTACGCATCGGTACTTTTACGTTTACGTGTGCTTTCGTAAGTTCCACTGTTTACTCCACCATTCTACGGCTACAAAAAAACGTGCCCTAAATTTAGCGCAAATAGCTCGTTCGGCTAGCTTATATAAGCCCTACATAATCCCTTTAAAGTGGCCATGCAAACAAAATACAAGATTGTTTTATTCAAAACACTTGGTGTTTTATAGTGCCCCAGAGCATGTATGGCAGTAAACGATGCTTTATACACTAAGAAATTAAGCATTTTAGTTTGAAATTTTGATTGTACCGCCAAATCATGTGTTTCGTGACGGTTTGCGATGAGGGAACCAGAACCCGTCTTCAAGCGAACGTTAGTACGTTGTTTATTTTTCAGTGGACTGCGGAACGCCTTATTTACCGTCAGCACCTCTAGAAAGCGCCACCATACCGCGCAGAACCGCTGTCACCACTGCTTCGTTTCTGACCGTATTTGCACCCGGCTTGTTTTTGTTAGGGTAGGTAGTAATCGTTTCGTAAAACATGGTGGTATGCTCGACAAACAGGGTTACGTAAGACAATGTCACGCTAATCGGCCAGTGTCGCGTGAAACAACCCCAAAGCGCCGGACTGCTGTGCAGCTATAACATAGTTCTATGTTTACGGATGCTTTCGAGACTTTCATTCCTTTGCTCACCATTCTTACTGCTATAAAACGAATTAGCATTACATTTAAGCGATAATAGCTCGTTCTGCAAGCTTAAAAGCCCTCCCTAACCTGCGCTTGCTTTTGCCGGCCTCAAACAATCGCACAGCTGTGCATATTACGTCATAGGTTCTAGTGCGGGAACGAGCTAGTGAGTCGCATGGTCATTCTCTTGTTTCCTAATTACATATCTATTTGATCGAAAGTTTCGTTAAAAGGGGTGCCAGTATGATTTTAACGAGGCAGACTTTCGAACAAGCCAAACTTGTGTTTTGTCTGCATGGCGGGCTCTGCAACACTTTGCGAATTCTGCAACACTTCCGATATAAGCTCCCACTACTTCCTAAGCGTCCGAAAGAACTGCGAAAGCTATAGTTATCGCCAGCAGGGATAACAGTTAGTGCCAACTCCACTTCCGGGTGGGAACTCTCGAGGGCCTGCTCCCAGTGCAAGGGCGAGGAAAAAAAGTGGAAATGGGTTGTTGGGACACTCGCAGAGAGAATGATAGCGGGTATTCTGTGCGTGAAATTGAGGGCAGAGAGGTGAAAGGTAGAGAATAGGGTTGATGCGGTAAAGGATAGTTCGGCAGGGGGATGTGTGGGTTTGAAGTATCCCCCACGGGCGAGCGGCCTCGTGGGTGAGGAAAGGGTGTGGGGGAGCATATATCCTGTGGAGGACAGGGAAGTGTTTGGTAATGCCCCGGTACGAGGCTAAGGCGTTTTGGAAGCTGGGGGTGCCGTGGCTAGAACCAAAATTACCCCATCTTCCCGAGGGGAACCCTGAGTAGGATGCGGAGCATCGGGGGGTTGCTCTTGTCGTCGTTGCTGGCATAGAACTCGTTGCAAAGAACTGACAGCGCTTTGGTCCGATGAGTTTCGTTCTGGATGTTTCCGATCCGCGTAAGGTTGTTGTCGAACCAAAGTCTGTCACACATCTTGCAACTGGGTCGGAAGCTCCGGTCCAGGAAGTCACATTTGAAGCGAGCGTCGGGCTGCGCGTGCTGCTTGACTCGCGACGTCGCTTTCGCGGCGCCCTCGCGTTCGCGTGCAGCATCCGGCGCAGCCTCTCGTTGTTGACGTTTACAAACGGCTTCCCGTTCTCGAAGGTTCGGTTCCGGCGCTGGCTCCGTACGTTTGCGTTCCACTTCACGTTTTCGAAGTTCCGGTACCGCCGCTCGACGTTCTCGAACCGACGCTGCTTGACGTTGCCGAAGCTCAGGATCCGGTGCTCGATGTTGACGCTTCGAAGCTGCTTCGCGCTGACGAAGTTCAGGGTCCGCCGCTCGCTTCAAGCGTTTGCGTTCAGCGTCGCGTGCCCTTCGCTTCGCAGCTTTGTCTTGAGTGGACGTAACGTTGCTATAAGTGTTTGGGCTGATGCTGACGCGTGCTTGCGTCAGCCCACTCACTTACGGGACTGTTGCTTCCATCACACTTCATCGGAAGCATCAACGGAGTCAACCGAAGCAAGCGCTGCACTGAACGCGCGCAGCGCTCTACCCGCTTTATATTCACACTTGAAGGAGAGGAGACTAGAGGAGGAGAGTAGCGCATGCGCCGCGAGAGCAGAAGCGAGAACGCAGGAGAAGCGCAAGCAGGTGGTAGGAGAGAAGTGGAGAGAGTAAGGCGCAGCTGTTGGAGAGCGGGAAGGACGAGAGTTACGCATGCGTAGTGTGAGTGCGGACGCCGACGCCGCGGGACATACCCCCGAGCAAGAGATGCTCCGCATCTAAAAGAAGGGCCTGCTCGGGTGACAAGAGCTTGAGCTGTATGGGGGGCCACCTCATTGGCTTCTATTCCTGTGTGTAGGCCGAGGTTCACAGCACAGCCGTGGGGTGGGATGGTGTTCTACGGGAGAGGATTTTGAAGACGATTGAGGAGAGTAGTCCTGCAGAGAAATTGCGAAGTGCCGGTTGAGATTCCGAAAGGACGACTCTGAGTGTGGAAGTCTACCAGGCGAGGGTGATGACCCCCTTCCCCGCAGCGGTTGCTGATGTTGCGTGTATTATGAGTGCGACGAAGGGGAGACTGTCGAGCGACGAAATGATGGTTGTGACGAAAGCTGGCTTATCATTGTAGCTCGCCGCGTCACGTACAAATGATTCAGGGAGGGAGGGAAAGTGCGCTGCAGATGTCTTGCCCCGGTCAGTCGGCGGTCGGCGTGGTAGTGGGGATGTATATTTCGCGGGAGGGGCATTGCATGCAAGATGTGGCGTAGCGGAGTGGGAATAAGGGAGGTCATAGGTGAGGGGAATGAATAAACATTGATTCATGTACAAATTTGCTTCAGGGGCGAAGTACCTTAAGGCCGAGGCTTGTCCGGCATCCGGCGTCCGTGCTGAAGGCACAGCACCGTGGAAATCGAAACACCTGTGAACAAAAGGTTCACGAAAGGTTAACAAGAACAAAATAAAAGGTTCACAAAAGGTTACAGAGAGAGAGAGAGAGAGAGAGAGAGAGAGGGAGAGAGAGAGAAAGAGAGAGAGAGATAGAGGTACAGCACTCGCCTCGGTACTCAGAGCTGCTCAGTACTCAGTACTCAGAGTACTCAGTACTCAGTACTCGCCTGGTACTCAGTACTCAGAGGTACAGCACTCGCCTCGTATGCGGAAGGTACTGGGTTCGAATCCTGGTGCCGCCGGACACCCACCGGTTTCTTTAATGGGTACAGGCGTCCCTGGTCGAGTGCGGACCCTTGAAAGGGGATTTCACGTCTGGAAAGCTGCCTTTACCCTATCGAGGGGCCCCTGACCCTTGTCCATCTGGCGGGGCCCCCGGCCATCATGCCGCGTTGCGCCATTGCCGGGGGTGAAAGAGTCTGGCGGCTTGTCCTGCCACAGGCGGTTGCGAGTTGAGCGTCCATCGTGGCTGTGGAAGGCACCATGCGAATTCGTGTTCCTTGGTGGCGCCGGGCACCTACCGGTAAAATAGGTACAAGCGACTCCCCGGCCTGGCGCTCGGCCCTTGTGTGGGACTACAACGCTTGGGAAGTTCACCCGGCTTGCACGGGAAATCGCCCCTATGGAATGGGGCGGCTGCAAAATCGCAGGAACTTTAACCGCAGCGATGGCTCAAAGGTACAGCACTCGCCTCGTATGCGGGAGGTCCGGGGTTCGAATCCTGGTACCGCCGGACACCCACCGGTTTCTTTAATGGGTACAGGCGTCCCTGGTCGAGTGCGGACCCTTGAAAGGGGATTTCACGTCTGGAAAGCTGCCTTTACCCTATCGAGGGGCCCCTGACCCTTGTCTATCTGGCGGGGCCCCCGGCCACCATGCCGCGTTGCGCCATTGCCGGGGGTGAAAGAGTCTGGCGGCTTGTCCTGCCACACTCTTAGGCAAAAAGGACTAAAATAGGGACTAAAATACAGCCGTTAGTCTTCGCGGGCGACCGTTCATCTTCAAAGGGAGTATCTGCGGCAGAGTACGTGCCGTGTGCATAAATTCGGACTAACTGTTCGTCCCCGCCGATCTATAAGGAGTAACGGGAAGACGAAACGCATGCAGTTAGTCTCTTTGCTGCGTCGTTAATCCCCTAATGGCGTCGTCGTTGCCCTTTCGCGCATATGTCTGCGAACAGTTTTATATTTACAAAACACAAGGCATTGCAGTCACTGGGTGCTTTAGATGGTGCCACGGGAGAAAATATTGATGTTAGTTATAAGAAAATCGCCTAGGGTTAGTAGAGCGGCGGGTAATGGCAAGGAGCGGCGAAGCGCGATTGTCATACGCTTCTCGGCGAGCTTATGTTGATACGCTGTGTTGCATTCGATTCGTGCGAGATAATAACGGCCAATGAAAGCTTTCAAGCGCCTTAACAGTAACTCAAAAATTAGTGACAGTAGCAAAAGTAGATTCCTGAGCGTAATGAATATGTATATGTTTAACAGACTAGAAAAAACTCATGTTGCTGATGACAACTGCAAAACAAAAATGCTCGCTACAGGTAAGCATCTCGAAGTTATCTTTTACATAATCTTGTCTTGTACATAATTGCCTTGGGCACCAAAGCTATGACAATGCTGCAACTGCTGTAAAACCCGCTTGCATTTCGCAGTCGCAATCGTCTAGCGACGCGAATTTGAAGAATTCAGGCTAAGCAACACCAAATTCGCTTTCGCCGATGCAGGAAAATATGGCATGTTTTCTTATTCTGACACTCACACAGACGACACCTTTCACATACGTTACATAGAGCACTTAACGTATGTATCGAACACTAAGAAAGCACTTAGCTTGCGCTAATTTGTGCGGAAACAAATGAGTCGTCCGATCGCCCAGCTACCTATCTCAACTAGGCGACGACGAGTTGATTGTTATTTACGAAAAAACTATGGTTGTGAGGCTCTACTTCGAATCGAACTGAGCAATAGTCCCTAAACCTAGCAAAGCGCTAAGCGCAAGGCGCAAAACGCGGTCACGTTCGTTTGCACAGATAGAAATTCGGGCACCAGTTGCAATGGATCTGTTGCGTTATGCACAGAACTACACCCTGTACACTTGAATATTATCTGCCGCGGAAACCATCCGGCGGCGTGGTCTAGTGGATAGAGCGTCGGGTTCCTTGTGTATAATTCCGGGAGTCGGGGGTTCGATCCCTGCCGGTGCTGGCGTTTTTTTTTTCTTTTTTCTGCACTCTACGCAGTTCGTCCTTGGGGAGTATCGGAACGGACCATCCGGGTGGGGGACTAACCGTTCGTCCCCTCGCAGTTAGTCCCCAAAGGGACTAATGATTGTGGCAGAGGCCGTTAGTCCCCGAAAGGACGAACTTTTAGTCCTTTTTGCCTAAGAGTGCACAGGCGGTTGCGAGTTGAGCGTCCATCGTGGCTGTGGAAGGCACCATGTGAATTCGTGTTCCTTGGTGGCGCCGGGCACCTACCGGTAAAATAGGTACAAGCGACTCCCCGGCCTGGCGCTCGGCCCTTGTGTGGGACTACAACGCTTGGGAAGTTCACCCGGCTTGCACGGGAAATCGCCCCTATGGAATGGGGCGGCTGCAAAATCGCAGGAACTTTTAACCGCAGCGATGGCTCAAAGGTACAGCACTCGCCTCGTATGCGGGAGGTCCACGGTTCGAATCCTGGTACCGCCGGACACCCTCCGGTTTCTTTAATGGGTACAGGCGTCCCTGGTCGAGTGCGGACCCTTGAAAGGGGATTTCACGTCTGGAAAGCTGCCTTTACCCTATCGAGGGGCCCCTGACCCTTGTCCATCTGGCGGGGCCCCCGGCCATCATGCCGCGTTGCGCCATTGCCGGGGGTGAAAGAGTCTGGCGGCTTGTCCTGCCACAGGCGGTTGCGAGTTGAGCGTCCATCGTGGCTGTGGAAGGCACCATGTGAATTCGTGTTCCTTGGTGGCGCCGGGCACCTACCGGTAAAATAGGTACAAGCGACTCCCCGGCCTGGCGCTCGGCCCTTGTGTGGGACTACAACGCTTGGGAAGTTCACCCGGCTTGCACGGGAAATCGCCCCTATGGAATGGGGCGGCTGCAAAATCCCAGGGAGCTGCTGGGATTGCCCAGGGAGCTGCAAAATCCCAGGGAGCTGCTGGGAGCTGCTGAGAGAGCTGCTGGAGAGCCGTGCTGCGCATGCGCGAGGAGCATTGGATAGGAGCGGATTGAAATTAAATGAATTGTACTGGATTGGATTAAACTTAATTGTATTGAATTGGATTGGATTGGATTGGAAATCATTTTAAAAGCAGTAAGAATTCTCACGGGTGATATACAGTAAGAACAATTCCCAGTGCTTCGCCCACTCGTAATGATTCACTTCGTGGAGATGCATGAATTTTTTTCCTCTTGTATAAGTGTGCACACTTGCTTTAAAAATGCATTAGGGGGCAAGGACTCCGTCAGGCCGCTCCTGTTGGCTTTTTGTCCCCGCTCCTGACATCTGCACTTCTGATGTCGAATAAATGGCTTGACTTGAGGCCAGAGGGGTTGCTGTGCGCGCGATAGCCCGTCTATTTTGGCTATGCGGTGGACTTCGATGGTTATGTCGACTGTATTGTTAATGCCCTGGACTAATAGACGGCAGGTCGAGGTGAGTGACTATCCAATGCGTTTATTGATAAAACTGAAGGAGAGCCGGCCAATAGCCGCTGCACCACTGCGATGACATAATTCCATCGGTCGAAGAACGCCAAGACGGTAAAGGAGAAAAATGTTTGCAGAGAATTTCTAAATTGAGGTACATTGGGACCTCCTATTCTAAATACTGGAAGTGTTTGTTGACTACGTTCTGCAAGCATTTGAGATCTAGAAAAACGTCCAAAGAGGTGTTGCAGGGTCAATTTAATAGGGATTGTTGGAGCTTATTTAAACAAACTGCCTCTTACTCAGGATGTGTATAAATCTAGCTACTGCGTTAACGCAGTCGGCTATTGGACCAACGAGCGGATGAAAAAACGGGTCTTATAGGCCTTTAGGTGGCCTCTTCTAACCCAAGCATTTTTACATAAAAAATACAATTAAAAATAGAAAAGTACACTGGCATAAAGTTTTAATCGGGCTACATAAAATACACATGCCTGTGACTTAGACACATACATATGTACATAATGGTATGCATACATACCCATGAATACACACATACATACGCACATTAATACATACATACATACATACATACATACATACATACATACATACATACATACATACATACATACATACATGCATACATACATGCATGCATGCAGGCATACATACATACATACATACATACATACATACATACATACATACATACATACATACATACATAGATACATACATACATCCGTAAACGTTATCCATGGCGGGGCATAAAGATATTACGGAGCAATAAATAGTCCGGCACATCAATTTCGTCCAGCGGCTTTTAAATTCCCGGATTTGGTTGCATTTTCCTGCATTATATATTTGTATTTTTCTATCATATATGCCAAGGAGTATGCTGGTGGTTAGCCATTTTTAAGGCCACGCACCCTTTATTGAAGCCACAGTGCGCCCTCCACAAATACAGGCACGAGAATACTTTGAAAAGGAAAAAAAAAACACCCTCTCTGTTGTGCTTTACTACAGCGCTGCATAGTGACAAATCTGCGCGCTTGACAGGAAGACAGGCTGCATCTCTTCGTGTCTCGTCGGACACGCTCGGCCGGGGATGGCAGGGGACATTCAATTTAAATCGGCCTCTTTGACACCGGCAGCGCTTAGGGCTTTCTTTCAGTTTCTTCATCCTACTTCTTGTGTCTGATTTCCTTTAGCTATCACAGTAGAGAAGCCCTGTCCGACTCAAGTGAGACCCCACATTCCAAACGTGTCTTGTTTTATGTGAAACGTTTGTGACGTCAAAATATCTTTCTTTTTTTCTTTTAGGTCACAGATATCCGTCTGAACTGTAGCAGCCAACGTTTAGATGACTTGAGGATTTCGTGTTACCCTACACAACTTGCCTGAATTCCATATTCGGTGTTTGTTGAGTAATTGGTGGCCCGATGGGCTCTCATATCTAAACTCTTTGGAACAGAGAGCACAATGTTTTGCTCATAAACGGAACGTAATGAGATATTAGTCGTCCAAAGGAGCCGTTCTAGACAAGGTACATAATTTGAGCACGTTCAGCAAAATGTCGCTGGAGAATCGGGTTGCACTTTTTTGTATACAGTCCGATTACCTAAAAGTATTGTGCTCGGGTGACGGCTACTATTTTTTCAAATTACTTTTCTTATTGCAAAATGAGTATCTTAGCTGCAGTGCAGCTAGTTTTGCCGTTCGCGTACTACCTTGTGATAGTTCACGACGTTGGATTTAAAACAAAACGTCTAAATTTTGAACGTGGTAGCAGGGTCCGTGCTTTGCACATACAAGCGAAAGGGTAACTTTAGGGTAGGCCAATTTTAGCTTCTGAAGTAGTCATGTGGTGTAAGTGACAGGAATTTTAAACTAACAATAAGACCTTGTCGTTATCGCCATAATTTCACAACCACATCAAGTTCCGATTGAGAAACCGACCTGCGCTCAACAAGAATTCTGTACGGGAATAAGTTCTGTGGACACATGAACACGGAAGTATTTATGCACGACTGAAATGTTAATCCAGACAGTTCTTCTTCACAGTGCGAACATACAAATATGCATAGTGAGCAAAAACGTTGACTTTTCAGGACACACACACGGCTAAAAATTGGAACGTCGTCTAACAAAGTTTATTATGAATATTGATCACATATAACTGACAATTTTTATTGGCATATTGCGCTTCCCCCTATTTTTTTTATTTTTGAGCTCCCAGTAAACCTTAATTCACGCAAATCCTGACAACAAAGGAAGCTATTGTGGCTTTAAAGGCAGGAGTTCGAGGCAATCGGCACTCAAATCTAGGATTCCGGAAAATCTCAAGACACCGGAATGGACACTATCACTGCTGTTGGGCTGCAAGAAATTCGATGTGATAGCGTTTATATGCCTAAGGTCACCCTTAAAGGAAGGAGGGGATTACCTGGTTACAACTACGCACGCAGGATGTCGACAGAGGTAGAAAAAAGCAAGGAAATAAGAAAAAAAGTGAACTAACACAAAAATATTGGGATTCTGTGGGTGTACATACATAAACCTCCAACTGTGTGCTTTAGTTTTTGTTGAGCAGGCGTGAAAGCTTCGTGTACATTGTGCCTCATTTTTGAAAGACGACTTACCGGCAGGATGAATCCCCTCTGGTTGTTGTTGAAATGCGAAGCGTTCATCGCCTTAAGATAATTTTTTTTATTGCCTGACACGGTCCCTGGATCTATTCTGAGAGGGAATCGTACAGTGCGATTACTGCAAGCAGCGAGAGCGCGCTCCACATTATTGCAAATGTTTGCTTCCCCGCCATAATACATCACGTGCGGTGGTGCACCCTTTACAGGTAAGTTGGTGATCGAAATCTCTGAAGCCGCGTACCAGGCAATTAATAGGTACGGGGATTGCTCTTGGCGTAGGCAAAGCTATAACCTCACGTAGCTTCGCCGCCTGCTAGCCTCACCACAAGGAGCAGTCATGTTCCAGTGCCCTTGAAGAAAATAAAAAAATCTCTGAAACGACTGAAAGCATCCGGAATTGTCAGCTCTTCTCACGGATTGAAATTGGGGAGGTTAGCCAAAATGCATTGCTTGGCGCTGCGATATATAAATGCGTGAAATTTTGAAGAAATCATTGGGGGAGGGTGAGTTTGTGCTTGCCGTGAGGTCATACTTCCTAAAGATTGGCTGTAAATGTCCCCTGTTTCTTGGTATTTATTTATTTATTTATTTATTTAAAAATACCCCTAAAGGCCCTCACTAGGAGTGTATTTCATTGGGGGCGAGTTACAAGGAAAATGAACAATGCAAAGAAGACAAACTGAATGTTAATAGGAAAAGAAGTAAATACAAGTGGGTACGAGGCAAAAAGGAAAAGAAATCTGTAAAGGACTCTTATGCAAAACTACGAAAGCACTTTTTAGTGAAGTTAACATACTCAGTAAGTGTAAAAGTCTGTAAAAGTCCTTGGAACTTGGTCGGATCGGTTATAGTTGCAATGTCAGATGGTAGGACATTCCAATCAACTATTATGCGCGATAGAAATGATTGTGAATATCTTAAGGAATGATTGAATGGATATCTTACCCAAGGAGGTGAATTTTGAATTCTTAAAGGGACACTGAAGTGATGTGTAAACATTGCGGGATTACTAGCGCAAATTGTAGTCCGGAGTCCCCAGGCCATGTTTCGACCACTCTAGGCGCGTTTACGCGATTTTATTTAGTAGAAAAACTAATTCGAAAATGCTATCCTCCTCTCTTTACGTTCGCCCATTTGCTGTGGCGTTTTCGTGTGACGTCAGGAGGGGATGAGCTGGCAATTGGCTGCGCCACGGCTGCGCTACTGCACGGCTCCCCGGCCGACAGAGTCAGTCGGCCCAGCGTTTCGTCCGCCGGCCGCCGGCGGGTCGTTGCAATCAAGGAGGTTAAAAAAAAATTGCTTGGTCGCAATTCGTTCGCTTAGTTGAAACGAAGCCAGGACACGTTTGTGAATGGAAGAATGTGCCTTTCTTTACTTGGTTTGTTTGTACACTGTATCTAGCTCCAAGTCAAGGTCGCTTCACACAAGCGCTGCACAAGCGCACATGCGACGCTTCGCTGACTGGTACGCCAGTAGGAAAATATAAGGCCTCTTGAAGGCGGGAGAAGAGTCAGCGAAGTCAATATAGTTACTAAGGAAATAAAATCAACTGATATTTTTACCGTACAGCGTAAAACTAGAGCGCGGGAAGCACTTTTTTTGCGCTGGGCGAACAAGCACAGCGGTCAGCAGCACGACTACGCATCTGCGAACGCTTTTCCGTCTACGAAATGCAATTGCTAGACGTGAGCTACTGTGGAAACTCGGGCGACGCTTACTGCACGATCGCAGTACAACAAATAGTCACCTAAGCTGCTTGAAATGCCAAAACTAAATAAAAGTGTAAACCGGTTATACAATATATACCCTATATTAGCAAGGCCTCCGCGTCCCGCTCCGTGGCTCAGTGGTCTGGGGCGTTAGGTTTGTCACCGCAAAATGTTTTGCAAGTCACGAGTTCGAATCCCCGCGGGTACGTGCTTTTTTTTGTAAGTTAACTTTTTTGTTTTCCGCCGATGTTTTCTATATTGAGTTCACCTTTTTTTGGGCCGCAACGTTCATGGCTACACAAACTAGTTCACAAAACGCGCGCAGGCTGGCACTGGCGCGCTAGCGAGTTCTCGTTGGCGTGCTGTTGCCATAAGCACCGACTACTTGCAGGCAGTGGGCACAGGCCAGAATGAACAGACCCTTTGGCCTGGTGCGAACACGCTTTTTACGATACAGGCATGAGGGAGGCAAGCTCCAAATATGGGGGAAAAGCGCATGACATTTGGGCGTCTGCGGGTACGCGGAGGGCGTTCATGCACTGCGTAGGTCTCGGCTAGTGAATGCTACGACTACAAGCCGTCCTGGGAGGTTTATCTTGTGCATTTTACAGCCGACAACATGGCAGAAGCGCGGTACGATGATTACTGAGATATTGATAATGCCCATCCAACAACGCCATTGGTTATGTTTTACAGAACCGAAACCGAAACCGAAACTTGTGTGATTGCTAACCTTGGGCATCGTCCAATCACGGCGCCCCTCCTCCCAACGTCACAGCCTTAGTTGGTGCGGCCGCCGCAAACCGCGCATGGTAGTTTTTCTTCTTTCGCGCTTTGTAAAATAATTACCGATTTGTCAACCGGATAAACGATGAGAAGTGTGCTAATTTGAGCCAGTCTACGCAGTGCAAGCAAAAACGGGAGCTTGACAAATTCACTTCAGTGTCCCTTTAATAGCACTGCTTAGACAGGTCTTGCTTATTGCTAACTAAAAACAATAACGTCTCAGAAGTTCCGGGGATACGCTTTGAGACCAACACAGCCCCGAATAGCTGAAAAGCGAGTCCATCGATTTGAATTGAGAATTTATACAGCAAATGATTAGAACGCACTCTCACCGCATTACCAATCGCGATAGAGTATTCAGGCGGACGCACCGCGACCCATACTGAAACCCGGGACAATCCAGAAGCTTGGCTTGCGGGGTTCAGAATCCATCTAGGTAACGGCGGGTTCCCTCCGAAGAGGAAACTCGCATGATCCCGGCCACGCGTCACCACTGAGATGCGCAAGCACGTGCCACCGCGTTCCCTCGAACGGGGGCGTTAGAAGCCGCCGCCGTCGCCACGCGGCCAGCCAACGAGAAAAGTGGCGGGAGAAGAGGATGCCGGGAGAGGAAAGGCGGACGGGGGAGAAATAACAAGCGCGACCCTTAAGCTGCCGCTATTGGCGGTGAGATCTTTGAGTGGCGCCCCCTGGCTCTGACGTCGGCTTAGGGATTCGCGCTGCTGTCGTCTGCTACACTCCGCTTGTGAGGGGCAACAGTGCCTGGGCTAGAAATCGCCCGCTTCGTTGCTGTAGTGCGTTAAAAAGCGTATTTCTAGCGACTCAGTTATTTTGCCAGCTTATGACGCATCTGAATAATTTGAAGCTGTATCCCCCACAAGTTTGCAACACACGAAGAGATAGAGAACAACTTTCTTCAGAGTATCGGTCAGAAGATCGTGTGTAACTCATCCTTTCTTGCTTATTCGCGAGGATCAGCGATCAGAGCTTCCCGATAAGTATTCAAAGGCTTCCCTGCAGTATTTTTTAGATGCTCCTATGAAGTCTCAACAGTCTAATACTACGTACCAAGCAGCGGCCTCTACACGCTCATCGCACAGCAGGAAATAACGCGGCTTTCTTCTGTTTCTTTCGTTGTTGTCTTGTATCGGATTAATGTTTCTTGCTTTTTTTTCTGCCCAACGCATTAATTTTTCTGCGCCGTCTCCAACTTCTTATTAGGAGGTTTTGGGATATTGTTTGGGAGCCTCACAAAGGTCGTATGGATATTTCCTTCATTTTGTATGGCATACATTCCCTTCTTCACAAATTGGCTTTCATTACGGCTGCGTGCAAGAAGGTGCATATCCGCAGCGTGCTTTGTTTATTCACATGCAAATACAATGAGAAGGTTTGTGCTACGACACCGCGATCGCGCCCTAAACAACGTGGTCCACAGTACTCGAAGGCGGCTTTTGTGCTCCGAATTTCTGTCGTAATTATATCGTTATCATAACGAACTGACTCTCAACTCGAACAATGATGACATGATTACGGGGTTGAAGGCATGATATACTCGCTAACTAACGTAATAAATAGTATACCTGCATATATTACAAGACTCGAAGCCGGAGAAGAATTCCAAGTAGCTCTTTATTGCTTTTCAACCCTTCCAGGCGCGAAGAACAAATCCTATTCTACTCGGGATGGCGTTCTATGATTTGAAGAAAATTACTTTTACTCTCTTGTCCTGGACTGAGGACCCGGCCCACTAACCAGATCGATTTAATTGTTAAACAAAGTTTCCCCCTCCTCCCCTTACTCCTCCTCCTCCTCTTGAGTGCAGTTTTCCTATAACGCATATCCGAATATCGGGAAGATATGGCTGTGCAAAATGTTCCGAAATATCCCTCTAGGTCTTCACAAACATATATGTGTTGCTATAAATTTAACGAAGACGTGACTCGTTTTGCTCAATAAACCTCCATACTGGTTAGATGTCTGGTATAGAATCAGCGCGCGCGTATATACATACTGGGTTATTTGCAACTCAACCTACAGTTTTTGCAGTCTATAGTGCATGTCGGCAAACTTTCATGCCTTGACAACGTAAAGTGATGTGACAAAACGCGTTCGAGCGTTCGGAAAGGTTGCAAAAACTGTTTCACCTTACATATGATTACCGGGAATCGTGATGCCTTCTGCCAAAGCCGACAGCCCTGAAGGCCTAGAATTTGTTTTGGTCTTCCATTTTCGCTGTTGTCGGTTATTAGCAGCTGACTGTTCCTTTTGTTCGAATGCTTACATGAGAAGCTGACGCCTAGCTCCGACTATTCGCGCTCCGCACAGGACCGGCTTCGCAAGGAATCGGGCGGCGCCGGCAATGTTTCTCCCGTAGCGGTATCCAAAACTATACTTTAATTGACACCATGAGCTAGTGTATGCGATTTTAAGCTTATTATTATGATAAAAAGTTACCCACACCAATTCTGGTGCGGACAAGCATCAGACGTTGACCGAGCTCAAAGAAACAGCAGGGAGAGCGATCCTGAGTGAAGCAGACGACAAATGCGAGAATCCCTAAGCTGACGTCACGGAGGCGCGCTTCGCAGCGCCGCCTGTGTTCGCGCCCACCGCCAATCGCGTCGAATTACCGGCCTGACTACAAACGCGTCCCGCCCCGGCCACGCTCCCTCACTTGCTCGGAGCCGCCGCAAGGGGCGCTTCTGACGGGGCCCGCGACTGCTCGCGGCTCACGCCCCGACAGAGCGGTTGGTCGAATCGACGAGGTGGCAGATGCTTCGGCTGAAAGGGTGCGTGAGAGGCGCCCAGATTTAGAGATCCTGCTTTGGGCTCCCCGTGATTTTTATTTTGTGCACGCGGGAAAAAACTCCTTCAAAAGTTCCGGCGTGTTTTTTGAACGTGGTGCGTGGTTTATCTCGGGCAGGGTTGCTATTGAAATGTGGATAAGTTATGATATACCTTATGGAATGTGGTTGGGTGGAGTGGCCCGAACTAAGAACTGGTGATTTGAGATGCATTCAGACTCCAGAATGGCAGTTTCTTGGAAGAAATATGTGTGCTAGCGAGCGTGTAACTTTGATCTCTAATTGAGAAACGTCATAGGTACCACGCGTGTTCTGCTATAGTGGACTAGAGTCACGTCCGTAAGTCCATTAGATGGAATTTTGTGCAATACGAAACAGGTCGTTTATGAGGGTCATGTTATTTTACCCACATCTTTCAACATGTCCTCTAGGTAGACACCGGATATGTCGGAATATCACGTGCGAAACCACAAAAAACTTCAGGTGTCTTTGAACTCTTCTTGAAACTGAGATTTAGGAATACAAATTTTTAACAGCGGTGCTGCTTAAGCTTGAGCTTGGTTCAGTACACACACACACACACACACACGCACGCACGCACGCACGCACGCACGCCCACACACACACACACACACACACACACACACACACACACACACACACACACAACACACACACACACACACACACACACACACACACACACACACACACACACACACACACACACACACACACACACACACACACACACACACACACACACACGCGCGCGCGCGCGCGCGCACAAAAGAAAACTGCGTCACCTGTAAAGGAGGCACTACCGCAGATAGGACATTATAACAGTGGAGCCTGTTTGCGTACCTTCTCGAGTGTGTGAGCACAAGGGGCACATGCGTATGTGCACCCCTCAATACATCATTTTAAAAGGGATAGTTTTTCTGGGGCAAATAAAACGCAAAAAATGTCGGAGCTTGCAGTTGTGGTGCTAAGCTGGAGAAACAGCGGATATGAGTGTCGATCTAGATCCCCCTCCCCCCGTATTTCGCTGTGAGCACGGGGAAGCGGCCAGGACGGCCTTGCAAAATTCGTCTAAATATGGCCTCACCACTCAGCACTTAGCATAGCCTAGAAAGAACGTCACAAAGCCTATCAAAACTTACCCAAGTATAGCAAAACCTAGCAAAATTTAGCAAAACCGGAAGAAGCCGTAGGTCGCCCCCCAGTCTCGCTGTTTCATCAGCCTTGCACCACTGGAGTAAGCTGCGCCGAACGTTTTCACATGAGCACCCCAGAAACAAACAAAAAAAAATTAGCAGTGGCTTAGTTCGGCTATGCCAGGATATACGTAGCGTGAGCTAAGGTTCAGCTGGTTATTCTTAGGTTTCCTGGTTGCCAGGATTAGCTGATTATCATGCTTACTGCTGCTAAAACGATTTCCAATCCAATACAATCCAGTCCAGTCCAGCCCAGTCACTGCTCCTCGCGCATGAGCCGCACAGCTCTGCAGGAGCCACGCGAAACAGCTATCAAGCGGCTCCGGCGCAGTGACAAACTTGGATACTGCGCAACGGAGCCGACAGCTGGACACGCGCCGGCGCAAGTGCATATGCCGCGGCCATGACGTCACTCCTCTGGAATGCGTAGACTGGCGAATGTGGATACCCAATTCTCTACATACCCGAACAACAATTGGATTGGATTTCCAATATAATTCAATTTAATCCAATCCAATCCAATCCAATCCAATACAAATCCAGTCCAATCCAAGTCAATTCAATCAAATCCAATCCAATCCATTCTCATGCTCTTCGCGCTTGCGCAGTACGGCCCTTCACGGCCCAAGCGAAACTGCTCAACCTCGGCCAGTGTAGCTTACGCTACAAAAAAGTGTACTCTTGGCACGCTGCCTCAACAATTATCAGTCAATAATTGAATTTGATTTCAAGCGGTGGCGTTAAAAGTTGGCTTTAAAACACAATTCATAGAAGCGCAGTTCTTGCACAGCTGTTCGGTAGATTTTGACAAGGATGCCATATATCCCAGCGTACGAGCTTATATAGCATCTTTTCGCCTTTTTATAAAACTGAAGAAATGGCTTTTGTGCAGTAGTTATCCGCTCCTGCTGGTTCCACTTTTGACGTGGCCAGCCTAACTTCCTTGTGGTGATTATCGAATGTGAATCAGTCACGCATTTATGCGGTAAATGCAGCACAGAAAGGTTAAGATGGTAATGCAGTGGCTATAAGAGTTTCTTTGGCTTCCAAAAAATAGGCAGTACGGATGGTGTAAAATCTCAGTGTTATATAATGCATCAGCTTCCAATGAACAAGCGTGTCGCAGGCTATACGGGAACGACGACATGTGGTGTCCCCTCTAACTATGTCTGACCGTCTCGCGCGGAGTAGAGGATCAGTCGCCACAAGCCCCGGCGCTAGAGAGGCTCGCGTCTAGATTCCCGCTACGAAAAATAGAGCCGGCATCCGTCCGCGATGGCTAATCCTTGGACGGTGGTGCGTGAGTCAGACGGGAGATGGCGCTCCGATTGGAAGAGGAGCAGCGCCATCCGCAATTGTAGAGTTGGCAGCGCGCGGAGAGCCTCCGCCTCATCGCTCCATGCATTTTACACGCTTTATCACCCCCCGGGGAAAGCGAAGATGGGTCCGTGATAAGATCTAGCGGGGTGGGGGCTGTCACTTCGTGCGAGCGCGTAGGGATCTTTTGTCACGGCGCCTCTCAGGGACCTAATGATTCGCCAGGCACCAGAGAGGGGGTGGTGGTCGCGTTTGTTTTTGTCTTGGTATTCTTGGCGTGAGGGTATCCTTTCTAATTTTTTGGAATTGTTTAACCCCTGACCGGAAAAAATACGGCACTATGCTCCCAGTTCTCTGTTAATTATTGATTTCTAATTCACGTGAGGCCAGCAACTACTGCGGAAGGAAGCTGTAGGTTATTTCTAATCCACGTGGGACGAAACGCTAAATGAAGTGATGACACTAAACAAAGGGAACTAAAGCGAATGAACGTCGACTTCTTTGACCCTTTCCGCATGAATATACGTAATTCATTGGGAAATAAAAAAGCAATGTTTACTGTAGAAGGAAGAAACGTAAAATTTAACATTTTACTCAGGCTTTTCATATACCAGGCCTTGCCTATTTGAAGTGTATAATGAATTGCTACCCCCCAGTTTATAAGTTACACTGGCAGCCCAACAGAAGTTGTGGATGTTAAAGGCCTTTTTATTGGGTCAGCCTATTGCTCAATGAAAGGTACAAAGTGCTAACGTGAACACATGTCTTCTCGTATGTCTGCGAGTTCATAAATATGTATGCAGGGCAGACAACGGCGCCTCTGTTCGGATATTTTTACGTACGGGTTGTCAACCATCAAAATGCAACTGCGTGAAGTATAATTTGCAGGTTTTGAAACGCTACCACGAGAAGCCGTTGTGCTGCTTCTTAGAGGTTTAGAGTTTTGGTGAAGTATAGGATTTTGAACTATGTTTTTTCCGATGTTTACCTAGTGAAAAATCTAAACACATCCCGTATTTAAAAAAGCCTTTTTCAGCTTCAGTACAGAATCTCCATTCTGCACAGAAATGTTTTTTTCAACTGCAAATTTTTTGGAAACTGCATAGCTTTTTTGTATTTTTATAGGTGCGATTCGGCTGAATGTCAAAGTATTCTTTCAAAGAAACTTACTCCACCTTGGGGGTTTGCCGTAGAATGGTCGTCTAACACTACTTATGAATCTGCCTGGGCCCTTATCAGCCTTTTCCTAAGGAACGAATGGGAAATAAAAGAACTTTCTTATCGCTCACGAAAACCCCGTAATGTTTCCGCTGGGAGCCATTGCAGTTGGGGAATGCTAACAAGAAAGTTTCGGAAAGTGCGGGCGTTCTCTGCTCATGTTGCTGCTTCTTGACTACCCGTTGTAGTCGGGAAACGGGATTGCAGCTGGCTCTATATAAGACTGAAACTTCCGTCGCTTTCTTCTTCCTAAGTGCGGGGACGATCCTAAAGCCAGCTTGAGGACTTTAGAAACAAAACTAAGGAATGAACAAAGATGATCGCCATTAATATATCTAATGTTGGTTGTTCTTATGGCGAATTCACGTGGTAAACCCGATTACGCTGATTAAGTGGAAACATCCAAAATTGCCGCGTCACCTGGTGTTCTAAAAGCGAGCATCTGCAACCATTTGCACGCTTTTTTCAAGCGATGAAAATCAGTAAGAACAATCACGAAGGCTTCAGAAACGGCTTCAAAAAAGCAGGAGACAATTCATCTCGGGAAGTACTTTTTCTTTGATGAGGAAAGCCATGGTGCAAATAGGATAAACAAGGCGGGAAGTCACTTACCTAGCATTACAGAACGGCGTACGAGTAAACACTTGCCGAGGAAACACCTCGCTCAAGTAAACGTTACATATAAAGAATTTACTGTATGAAGTGACAAAGACGTGGTGGCGCGGACGCAAGTAGCGACAGCATTCGATATAGCGGTGGCTGAAAACTGGGAAGCCAAGAAAGGAAACTTAGCGGCACTGATCAACCCTTGGATGTGTCGTCCCTACAGCCCTCGTTTCTGTTTCGGTAATAATTATGTAAAATGGGCAAGCTGTAAGCGATATAAATTTAGTACCAGGTCTAGTGACAAAAAAATCAGAGCCCCTTTCTTAAAAGGCAAAATAATTAAAACACGGCGCTGTTTCAACCATGTCAGAATAGTAAAATCGGATAGACGTCGGCTTCCTAACGCGAAGGACCTTGATTTGATTCTGACCAAAAGAAAGGTTTGTTTTGTCATTTGAGGCGCTTGATGTGACTTTTCTTATCATCGTCGTTATCGTTTTGAGAAACTCATTGTGTAAGGTTCGCTATCCTGCAGTGCGTTTTGCTCGGTCATTTACGCCATCAGTGAGGCACAGAAATAACATTTACGAGTGCGGCAAACATTCGCAAGTTGGTATACGGTCATGATGACAACAGCCTACCTAGATTGCGCAAATGTAGAAATTTGTATAATGTACCTTTATCTCTTCTCTATCACTTGTGTTTCCGGTGACGTACAATTAAAAGTACGGATATTTCGCTTTATTAAAATTCAGTTGCGAGCCAGCGCCACGTCTGTGTTTGCTTTTTTTTTCTTAGTTTTCATCTTCCCTTTTCCTGTTGCCATCATAAAGCAATTGAGCAATGGAGAGCTTGGCTTTAAAAATGCTGTGCATGATGCTTGCACTGAACACAATAGTCTGGAGGTCGTTCTTTTATCTTTCCGATCTCCATCACAGGGTGCTTGGCGGATAAATTTCAACCACCTTTAAATTTTCGGCGGCGCAGTGACCTACATCAAATACACCACCGTTTGCTGTGTTTCAACCTTGTTTGCGATGCAAATAGTCGTTTTTAAAACATAGGTTGTAGCTGCTAGATTAGCTTTTGAGTCAAGCAGCATATTCAACTTACAGGCAACCAAAAGAAACTGTGGCAAAAATTGGCCGCGTGTCAGCTCTTTGGTTGCAAATGTCGACAAAAGACGATAGTCTTTCATCGACATTTCCCAAGTCCGGCTCTTTTCTCATGCTGTTCCTTTCCCGTCGCGCTCCTCCCAAGGTGAACACGTTAAAGGTTTGCTCAAGCCAATCTAAACTTACCGCGTTCCAATGCACCAGGCTAGGTGCCTCAATGCCAGCGCTGCCGTACGGCCGAGACGCACGTGACTTTAGGCGCCCTACTTCAACGTTTATAGAACCACGTTGGCCTTGCCCACGTGCGTTCCAAGCAGAACATGAAACCTATCTAGTGAAACCTTTCGTAATTGTTGTGAATTTTTAAAGACGATAGTCTTTCTTGGGCTACTTATACCCAGAAATTCTGGTCTGTCTGTCTGTCGGTATGTCTGTCTGTCTGTCTGTCTGTCTGTGACTTGATTCAGCCACCCGGCCAAAGTAAAACAATGCCTGTGCAATAGTCTTATATAGTCACAGCAAAATCTACCCGTCTAAGTCCGGTGCAATGTTCATACTTGTCAACATTGTTGAAGAAGAACAAGACATTACGCAAATATGAGACAACAAATTAATACATAAGGGATATTTGCAGTGTTCCTTTATAAAAAATCATACATGCTTGACTTTTGCGAAATTAAATGCTTCCTCAACTGCAGAAAAAAATTCACTCCGCCGTCGCCTGCTGTTGCCCGCGCCACTATAGCTTCTGGCGCCATTTTAAGAAATCAACCAGCAACAGTTATGAAAGGTTCCACTAGATAGGTTCCACATTCTGATTGCAACGCACGTGGAGGAGGGAAACGCGGTTCTATAAACGTTGAAGTAGGGCGCCTCGATTCACGCGCATCTTCGCCGTACGGCAGCGTTGGCATCGAGACACCCGGTTTGGAGCAGTGGAACGCGGGAAATTCAGAATGATTTAGGCAAATATTTGGCGTCTTTACCTTGGGAGGGGCGCGACGCAAGAGGAACAACATGAGAGGTGAGCGGGAAAGCGAAGGAAGGCATTTACTTGGCAAAAGTCGATAAATACTATCGTCTTTTGACGTCATTTGCAACGAAAGGAGCAGATACGCGGCCAATTTTTCTTAAAATGTCACCAGATGCTATAGTAACGCGGGTGACAGCAGGTGGCACAGCGAATATTTTTTCTGCAGTAGCGGTAGAATTTGATATCGCAGAACTGAAGCACCCATGAATTTTTTATAAAGGAACACTGAAAATATAACTTTAGATTGATTTCTAGCCTCTTATTTGCGTAATGTATTTTTCTTCAAAAATGTTGACAAGATTACACGTTTAAATTTGGCTGTGGGTAAATAAACCTATTGTGCAGATTATTTTTCACTTCGGCCTGCTGGCTGAATCTAGTCACAGAGACAGACAGACAGACAGACAGACAGACAGACAGACAGACAGACAGACAGACAGACAGACAGACAGACAGACAGACAGACAGACAGACAGACAGACAGACAGACAGACAGACAGACAGACAGACAGAGAGACAGACAGACAGACAGACAGACAGTATACCAAGAAAGACTACCGTCTTTGAAACAATGAAAAACGCCAACAGTGTATGACGCTGAAGTGTACCATTAAAGACAAAAGTTACAAAATGGCATACGTCGTGCAAGTGGCAACATCGCCCTGTGGCAGGGTACCGCACGACGTTACTCCCGTGTTGTGAGTGTTGAAAACTGGAAGTTGGGGCCTTGAATGGAGGGGCAGAAAACAAGACAGGTAACACAAGCAGTGAGCTGGGGCCGAATTCTGCGAAAACAGGGGCGCCATTTTGAAACGGCGTGGTAGGACCATGTATATGCATTCTTTCTTGGGCTGGGTCGCCGCTTTTAGGTGTTGAGGAGGAGAGAGAACGACCCAGAAGAGCACTGTAGCAAGGGCGCAAAGCGACGAGCACTGCTCCCCTCGTTTTGATGGTTGTTTTCAGGTAAAGTGATGAACATTTGTTCTAAAACAAAACAGAAGTGTGTTGTATTTTGTCTTCGCTTTGTATACAATTTGTACAGCAAGTAATGTAGTTCAAAGACAACAACGCAAGAAGAAAAAGGAATACAGCCTTGCTGACAGCAACCTATTGTGTTGATACATTATCATTTTAATTCTTCGAACTTAAAACCGCAACGCTTAGAAGCACACGTTTGTTGATAATTCTTGAATAAGAACTTCAGTTTTAATGAGCACACAGCAGAGGAGATAGGTTGCATATGTTAGCCTAAATAATAATTACGAATAACTAGGCTGACCAACCTACTCCTTGGGGACTAAACGCGGGTGACTTAGCACACAGGGCGGGAAAACAAAGCGAGGTTTAATGAAGCATTCCATCCTCGTGCCCGTGAAGACGTTCGTGTTAGTTCTATAGGCTACACATTAAACATTTTTTTCGACCTTGTTATTTAAAGTTAGACGAGCTCCAAAAGCGTTTGGATGCTTCGTTTGCTCTGCTGCTTCGTTCATGAAAATATCGAGTGAAGGGGAGTAAATTTCTTGGCGGCATTTCGGACAACAAATCGTATGCGCGCCACTGGCATATCGTTTGGTTCCCCTGTGCACGATGCGTGTCAAAAAAAAAAAGAAACGAAGGAAGCTCGCACCGACGTGTAATACTTGAAGGTATCGAAGCTGATCGCAACCTTCCTGACCACCACGAAGGATTAAGTCTACGACTGCAGCCGATTCTCTTCTTCGCTGCCGCAATGACCTTTAATCCATCATTATTGCTATAAGTGTGAGCGCCTTTCCTTTTTTTTGCAAGTGGTAATCATTGAACATTACCTTGGAGGGGCATATCCTATGACGTGTCTTCCTCGTCCCTAGCAAGGATTGCACGATTACGGCGAACGCGGCAGTTTCTTTTTTTTTTCAGTCAACCCTGGTCGATCTCCGTAAGTGGGTCGGCTTGGCTTGACAAACGTGCACGCACACACGAGCGCTCGGCATTTTCTTGGTTTTTTTAACAGCCGGGCGGTCACCGCATTCTTCGCCAATCTTCCCAAGTTGGTATGCTTGGTTTGACATACGCGCGCAGGGGCCGGTGGGCGGTCGTCGCGAGGCCCGCACACATGAGCGCTAGGCATTTTCCTCATTTTGTTAAGTGCCGGGTGGTCGCCGCGATGCCCGCGTTCACTTGTGTGCGCTTGGCTTTTTCTTGAAATTTTTAATTGCGGACACGAAAAATTACGATTTGCTAAACACCTTCGCTGTTATAAAAGGCACAAAGAATCAGACGCGGCACGGAGAAGCCTGCGCTAAACAGTGATGAACTGTTATTAAATTGCGCTGCTTTTCGGGTACGAAAAAGAAAGCAGACGATGGAGCTCAAGTAAACCCACCATACGCCCTGAAGCTTTCGGCAATTTGAGAGCAAGATGGAGATGGAAGCAAGTGGATTTTTGTAATTATCTATAGATATTGTGACTGAGCCATCGTCCTGAATACTTTTGATGGTTAGAAGCATTGCGTTAATTAGGTAGAAATATACACGTCAGGTTTGCCGACACAAACTACGTACTTTCATCAGGCAAAAAAGCGCGCCTCATCACCATTAATAATAAAAATGATCTTGGCATTCTGAAAGAAGGTTATCTGTGCGGCGGTGTGGCCACCCAAATGCTGTTTATCATTAACTGACAGACGTACCATAGCAAAACGTTTGATAGGGCTATTACTGAAACCGAAGTGGTTCCTTTGCCAGTTTTAAACAATTCGGTGGCATTGTCTATACCCGACGAAACACATGGGTGCAAAAAATATATATAAACGATTTCTTTTATAATTATGATTATGAATTTGATTATGAACACGAAGCTTTTTAGCCCACTGCACAAAGGCGACACAAGTAAGAGGAATGAGTGAACTTTATTTCTCTTGACCATCAATAGACGCGCACTTTTATTTTACTATGATGATCTTGAAAATGGTGCTTATAGGTAACTAATCTGTTTAAAATTCATATATTCAAGTGGTGATACGCAAAGCCTGAGGGCCAAACCATGTTTCGAACAACGTGCGACTTTGGTGGTGACTGTGTGCTGGTAGCGAATACACCAGAACGTTCGTTTCCCCGCGCCTCGCGCAATAGCAACACTCGCTCTTTAAGGACTCACGCAACCTCTGGATTTTTTGTTCCCGGGCATTAAAAGTAAATAGAGAGCTGTGCATTGAAGCTCCGCTTAAAAATGAGGTGTAACATCATGCGGGATAGCTACGCGCAAAAAAAAAAAAAAGATTGTAAATAAGAACATACGGACGTTCGGTCACTTTGGAGTGCAGTCGCTTTTATTTGTATTTTACCGCAAGTGCCTACACCCACTTCGGAAAAACAAAACCCTGAATAAAAGTTGAGGGCACTCTAATTGGGTAAAGCATACACGTACCCCTTCAAATCCGAGAGAAAGACTTTTTATACCCCCAGGACCAAATTTTTTATGCACCATCCGTGCCATGATTTATTTATTACATGCCCGGCAGTTTGCTCAACTTGTATAAGCTTGGGAGATTGTGTGTCAACTTCGGGTCGGTGTCATCAATAAATTTACACATGAGTGGGTGTGTAAGGCCTGCAAAAAACTTTTGAATTTTTCCTGCGATATTTATTACATGATACGCTCGCCTGCGTACCTTTCTGCAGTTTTCCTTGGGTTAAAGGTTAGGCCACACCTAGGGGCTGGCCTGAGGCCACCCGGAATGAAATTAAGGCCATAAATTACGTGCCTTGCTGACAGTATGTATATTAGGAAAGAAAGAGATGTCTGAAGAAAGCTTTTTATTATGAAAGTTTGCGCGGAAAATAAAAAAAAATTGGAAGAGAGTTGACCTGTACTAAAAAATAGCACTTCGAGGAAAATAGCGAAGATTAATCTGCTGGCGTGCTGTGGGCTACGTGCAGATTTAACGCAACACAATGTACAACTAAAGAAGCGTTTATAAGTTTTGTATGGCTTGTTATGCCAGCTGAAAGTAATAAATATGGATTTTATAATTCGCGCACCGGGCGAGTATGGCTTAAACTGGTGTTCAGTATATCAGCCTACTGCTAGTCGATTAACAATTCTCGTAATTATCTACAAATGTAGCCCGGCACTTTCGGACATAGTATATGACATGACGCTGTTATGGCGTCACGCAGCAAATACTCTCTTCGTCCATAGACAGCATCTGTAAGCACACGTGAAAATATATAATTCAGAAATGAAATCCGCTTGCTTGCTTGAGGCTACGGGGGTGACATCCAAGCGCGTGATACTGCAGTATGGCGGAAATTTTCCCTCTTGTTCTTGAGCAAAACATTTCACGTATTTGCCTATGTCAGGCCGCCAGAAGTGCCAGAATATCGTGCAGTTGTCACTGGCTGAAATTCACACAGCTGGAATTCCATTTACAGTATTAGCAATCCAGATGCAGTGGGAGGGTCTCATCATGGGAAAACTGATGCCATTTCTTTTGTCTAGCACAGCGGTACAGGTTGCCAACATGGTAAATACGTGTATAGAAGGAAATTTGTATTTTCAATATAGCGTTCCCAGTGTTACGGGAATGTAATGCAGGGTACGCGCTGCTACAAAAATAAACGCGGTGAAGCAAAAAGCAGTTATCTTCCTAGTCATTGCTAGCGGAGTAAACAAGGGCGCTAAAGCAAGTCGTTGGCACGAAGCCCTAGCCCAGGATAACATCTCTAAAGCATACGGAGTGCTAATGACAGCTAGTAAATGCGTATAAATTGGCTAAGACACCGTGTGTGCCACCAAGACCTGTTTTTCTTTTTTTTCAAAAACGACAAGTCAAGGCCTTTTCTATTTTGGTAGAGCTATATGTAAAGCCGGCGCTATTCGACAAACGCGTTGTTTCAATCTTTTATTTTGTATTCTTTCTCACTGCCGTAATAGCACGCAAATGTTCAAGAAGGAAGTAAGTAATTGCAAAAGCGTCCCATTTTCTTTTGGGGACACGTATCGGGCTACAGACGTGATGAGCGACGATTATGATTACTTTCCATACATTACTCTACATCACTTACATTACTTACATTACTTTATTAAGCAGGGCGTGAGGCAAAAAGGAGCGAGGCGAATTCAAACTCTGCCACTAATCCATATAGCCTCTCCTATAGCCTAGGTATAATATTTGCAAAGTCAAACGCGCATGCGTACAAAAAAAAAAAAAAAAAAGCAAAGGCGGCCCCATATGAGAACACAGGAAAGGTGGGCTCATCTCCGCAGCTAGCACCACTGCGGCCTCGTGTATTGCCTTCTCGTTTTCTTTTCGAAATTATATTTGTCATACAAACTATCCCATCGTACATGGTGTGATGATGATAACGATACTGAAGTGATAATAAGTAATAACATAATAAAGTAATAAACTTATTAGAAGGCGTAACCGTGATAAAGTTGTAATAAAACGGTAATCGGGTGATAAAGGTGACGAAATGTGATTTTTAGGCGTACGTCCATTTAACAACTTCGTTTTTATTTCAAGACTTTGTAATTGGCAGCAAACATTGTATGCCTAAAAGCTGAAGTCGGCAATGACTACACTGCGACAGCAATTGGTACTAACGAAGGAGCGCTTTTGAAGATATAATTATATGAAATTGCGGCTTTGCTTGAAATATTCCTCTAAGCTGTCAATCACCACGGTGGTGCGGATTCGTAGCAAGGAGTCTCATGTACAGCCAAACCAGACTAAAGCCCAGCATCGATATTACTGTTTTTTTAAATCGTACAATGTGGTCATTATCGCGTAGATATTCCCTGTGGGGTATTTGTAACGGACGAGAACAGCCTATGCCGCGAAACCAGGCAACAAACTAGACCTCCCGCCAGAGACCAGAACTTGCAACATGGCAAGTACGTCATTGAAAAGTCGACTGGCGGCATGAGTTGAAGAGCCTCCAAATCAATAAAAGTGGCGAACGCGATCGATCAAGTCTTGCCTTGATCGCCTGCCGGAAGGTGGGAGACTCTTCGCGGTTTTATGAGGCCCCTCGGGGCCTCATGAAACGCGCAATAGGTGTGCGTAGCGTTGAGAACGATGCCGAAATGGCTTAGACGAGCCGGATATTACAACTGAAGCGCGAAAGACCGCTCACGCTGCTTGCAATCGCGTTCGACTAATTAAGCAAAGAATCCCGCGAGAATAACCGTATAAAGGAGGCCGAGTGGTAATAAATGACAAAAAAAGATAACACCCAAAGTTGGCGCTGCTGCTTTACTGTGGATAATTATCTATCGCACGCATAATGGCGGGAAAAAGTATTTAATAATGAATCGATGGGCTGTAAAATCCTAATCAACGCTGCCGCTGTGAGGCTGGGTGAGCGAGCGTTCCGGCTTGGGCAGCTCCCCCCGGCGTGACGAGGCAGTCAGGCCTGTCGGTTGCCAAGCATCGGTTCATCGGACAAACAGAAATAAAAGCGAAAATAACAGAACGAGAAAGAGATACTGCGGTGAAGTCGGAACGTCTTACGAAACCCTCGGCGGTTAATAAGATGGTGGAAGAGGGAGGGGGTTGAAGTCGGCGTAAAATATATGAAAGACAGTCAAAAAGGATAGAAAAGAATGTGTGGATGAGGAAGATAGAGGGTGGAAGATATCGCCTTTGCCTTTGGCATTTTAATATTCTGAAGATTTTTTTGCTACATAACAATGGATGCCTAGTCAGCGATGGAAAGGGGTGGTACCGTGGCCCTAAATTATTTCCGATAACGGAACCTCTTGTGCTAATTAATCAGTATAGCATCGGCACACAGGGCGTTAAAGTGACAAAAATAGAGATGCATTAGGTAGGAGCAACGACTATCAAGAGGAAGGGGCTAAAGATTATTAAACAGCTTCTTCTGGGGGCATTGAATAAGCCGCCAAGTTTCCAATAAGGAAATCGCGCGCCTACTCACCGCCATTTATTTCAGTTTTTTTATCTTCTAGAGCGGAAACAAAATGAGGGTTGGCAGATTGATTTATTCCAACAAAATGAGGCAATCTTCCAGAAAGCAAACTTTTCTGATCCAAGAACGCGATTGCCTAAGTGAAATAAGGAAAGCCATCCAACTGATCCAATCTTCAAATGTGGTACGAAGAATAAATCAAGCTGCCCTTAATGACCTATCGCACTGCCGATAAAAGGTGTCGGTAAGGACAAGCGCTGAAGCCGCGTAGAGTCTGCGCCGATTTGCTGCAGCTTTCGATCCCATATCTTAATTAAGAGTTCCCTCCACCGGGACCGAGCCTTGGATATCGTTTTAAGCTCGCGCGCTTGGCTTGCGAGAGGAAAGCAACACAGCTAACCCAGCGGTCGTAAATTTGGAACTCCACCGACGTGACCGCTTATTGGCTTGGCTTGCCTTGGTAGCGGCCAATACGACGCATATGGGCTTTTTTTTGAGAGAGCACCGTTTTTTTCTGTTTTTCAGGATTATCGTGCCGTGGCCCATATCTTTTCTTGAATGTTTGTTCAGCCTCGTGGGAGTCTAATTTTGCGCTTTGTGTCTGCCTTGCGGACTACGATCTTTGCTCTGACTTTCGCGCTTCTTCACCTCCAGTTATCACCACGTAATAAATCATCGCCCCTTTTCGGAATTTTTCCGCTCCAAGTACAACGCTCTTTTTGGCGATCTCGGCCCTGGACCGCATGCGATCTCTTGCGGCCCTGGGAGCCGTGTTAGTCGCTGAAGTGGGATTACCCAAAGGGGGAATTTGTCTTTGCGCTTCGTATCGGTTTTTAAAGAACGTATCTTTAGTTTCCGTCCGCAATAGTGGCCGATTTTGCATTAAATAATGTCTGTTGCTTATGATGTCGTTCGAAAAATGAGAAGCAGGCTGTTATCCTCATCATAATCATAATCATCATCAATACCCTATTTAGGTCCGCAGCTGAACGATCATAGAGTTTCATACTAATATATATTAGAGGGAAATCTGTCGCTGCAGTCGCGGGCCGCCGTTGGCGGCGCCATTGCTGCTAGCGACGTTCGTCACCTATTTGGCTTAGATAGCGATATGGCTTCTTTTTTGTCTCGAAGCCAAAATCAACAAAAAAGGGCAGCCTTTTTTTTTCATGTTTATCGTGCATGAAGCTTCCAAATAGTATTGGCAAATTAATCTTTTTGGAGGTTCAATTTTATACTAACAAAACAAACTTGATGACCCTTCTACAGTAATATTGTTGTTTTTGCAGCCAGAGCCAACTTTTCAGCCTATTCATGAGCCATGCTAAGGACAAGTGGAACGTTCCTGCCCGGTACGGGACGGAACGCTCGCCGAAGCGCGGCTCCTGTAGACAGTTGCACCAGATTTCCCTGCAGTGTATATTAGCATGAAACAACTCTATGAGAACGATGACCTCTCCTATTGACCTCCCCTCGCTTCATGTCCTGCGCTGCCCGAGTCCGTTCTTTGCCTCCATATTTTTCTATTTCATCTCTCCATCCAGTTAATGGCCTTCCTCTTCTTTTAGTCCCGTCTTTCGGTGCCCATTCTGTTGCCCTCGTGGTCCACCTGTTGCCAGTTCGTCGTACTACATGGCCAGCCCGAGTCCATTTCTTTTTTAAATTTGAACTGCGATATATTCTAGTCGAGTTTGCTCCCCAATCCAAGTTGCTAGTTTCCTGTCCCTAAGCGTTACTGCTAACATTATTCGTTCTGTGGCATATTGGGAAGATCTCGATCTCGAAGCCACCCATATACAATGCACGACATGCGCCACCTAGTGATTATTTTATCAAAAGCGACACACGCCTGCCTGTTTCCTTCACAGACAACAGCGCTGGCCGCTGTTCATTTGCTCACTTGGTCAGCATGTCCTCGCTCCGAGACCATGTAGTTTCCTAGAACCAATAGCGACAAAGATAGCAGTCTTTTCTTAGATGAACCCGAAATTGCTCAGATACAAGAAGCGCCAAGCGCCATCTAAGATGGCGAATAGGAGCAGCTGTATTGTGAAAAATAAAATAAAATAGCAGGCAGTTACTCGCGTACTTTTATTGACTTTCTTGCTTAAAACCGTTTCCTCTCCTCACGTAGCATGATAGGGATTTTTATTATGGCAACGACGTTCATCTTGTTATTATTATAATGGATATGCCTTTCGGAGGAAAGTGAGATATTAAGGCTACTTTAAATGGCACAACTGCGATTATACAAAATCAGACAAAAGCCTGATTTTGTTGTCCTTTCGGCCTACCATGTTGCGTAATAAGTGCGGTGAGTTCAGTTTGCAGATTCATTTTGTGCATAGCTTCTCTCCAAATAGGCATAAAAAAGTCAAAGCAAAATTAAATAAAATCAAACTCCCATGGTCACTTGAACGAAAATCCTGACGGAGGACGACTCAAATACGAATGCGATACTATTTTTTGGCCATTCCTGAATATGTTAGGCTACCGTTTTTCAGTTTACCGTAACCCCACCCCCCCTCTTTTATGCGGGTATTCTCTTAGCGTTACGAACACCGATCTATTGTCTTCTACCAACGTCTTTGTAGTCCTGTAGTACTGTGCTACTCACTACCGACGGGCTTCTCCAAGCCAGATTCAGCAGATCAAAGCAAAATTAACTTATAATTTGCAATCCGGCCTACAGTGAATGTCATAGCGACGTGTTTAACAACTTCAATTATTTTTTGCCTCGCCTTTTTTGTCGCCTGTACATGCAGTGATTGACTGGGACTGCTTTTTTTCCTCGAACAAAAAAGGTTAGCTTGATGTTCGGGCTGTTTAAACATCTTTCGTATAACACGAGCTGATGTCATGTCATTGAGGTCACATACTTGAACGATCCCTGACCGCGCCAGCATGTGAGCTACAGTAACCACTGGAGTCTGCATACTGATCTGCACGTGTACAGTCGGAGACCGACACGTCTCAGTGGGAAGTTTTTTAGATCGAACGCATACTTTGAGCTAAAATGTCCGCATAGAACTCGCGTTCAAAAGTTGTTTACATTTAGTTTCCTTCCAATCCCGTGCGAAACAACTGTCTTCAAAATATTTTACGTAAGAACAACTTCCAAAAGTTGTTACAGTAATTAATGCGGTTGTCGATCTTTCGCCTCTCGTTGGTCGGAAAATTTTGGGGTCGTAAACAACAACAACAACAAAAACAAGGCACGATCCAGCAGTTCTCGCCCATGACGCCGAGGGCATGCGTCAGGCTAGGCAGGACCTAGCATTTGGTGCCAGAGAAGCCCAGTGCAATCCTTCTTTGCAATCAGACATACAGCATAGATTTCAGTATTAGTAAAAAAAAACTACACTACAAGCATCGAAACCGCACGATAGATGATAAGCCGCCTGTGAGCAATGGCACCCCCCATGTGTTCCTCGCGAAAATGGGGGTAGCCGTCATTCGGGGGCGAGCGCATGCGCCAGGCTCTGCCGCCAGAGAATCCGAGCGTAATTGACGAGCCCGCAGAGATGACGAGAAACATTTCCTACTCTCCCACATCAGCAGGTGCAGTGGTTTACAGAAGCTTCGCTGGACACTCACTTTCGAAGGGTGGATAGGCGGCCATTTTTTTTTGTTTTAAGTGCGAATGCATTTCTTAAGCGAGCCTGAAGCGTCCGCCGCCGTCCGCATAGCAACAGCTGCGGGTGCGCGCGCTCCTCGTCTTCCTTGGCAACGGGGGGAGATGGGCGCGCGCTGCCTGGCCGCTGACATGGCACATACCCACGTGGGGGATTGGCCAAAAATCGGGCGTGAGAAGGGCTAATGCACCCGCTTAAAGGAGTACTGACACGAAATTTCAAAGCTGAGATCCGCTCTAGCAATCAAGTACAACGACAACACAAATAGGTGTCTGTGAACAAATGCATCTTTCTTTCTTTGCAGTTGTGTGTGTGTGTGTGTGATCTCTCTTTTTTCTGTACTCAGCCCCACCCGCATAACTTCTCAAGGCTGGCTTTCCCTCACCATGATGCTGCTTGCAGTGAACCATGCTTTACGCAAATATTTACGGATGGTTTGTTGCTTGCAGGCGCAAAACTATGGTCGCCCCCGAAACGTGGCTGTCGCTGCCAGAGATCTAATGTCGCAAGGCAGATTCATGTGACCACGCCTGCTATGTGCTGTTTAGTATTGTAAACGCCATATTTAATGTCCCTCGCCTTAGATCTTTGTTTCCTTGTTGGCCGTTCTGATTTTTCTGTTGATTTCCCTGCCTGCAGTCAATGCTATGCTTATCAAGGCCATGATATAGTAGCGGTCGTTTCAGCCCCTCAAAATGGCACGGCTTTAACGCAGGTTGGGCACTCTTTCTCTTTTTCTATTCCTCTCCTATTGCCGGTCGTGCCGCCGCTGAGATAGGAAATTATCTATGGAGTTTGCCCCTAATTTGCGGCCCCATAACAACTTTGCATTGTAAAAACCTTCTTCGCTTGCCTTACATTCACTGCCTTCTTTTTTTTCTACATGTTGAGTTGCCTTTGTTCAAGGCCCGGAGATTACTACGTAGAAAAACACACCCACGGGAAACAGAGCAGCGGTCCATATGGAGTGACTATCACGAATGTTAATCTATCGGAAGAGGTGGAAACAGACGGGGCTAATAAAACTGCCACATGGTGGCATCGAGGCAACACTAGCCCTAAATGCAGCTTTTATACGGTGAATAGGTCAACGTAAGATCGCGCGGGCATTCTCTTGTGCGGAGTATAGAGTTTACCAGGGATACTTTGAAATGGGAGCTTTGATATGCCTCCCTGATAGCGATCATCTATACCAAAACGCGCTGCACAAAAGCCACCTTTTTTTACGGTGATGATGATCGTGGGTGAAGCGAAAGGTGGTCGAAACGCAGAGATTTCTCTGGTCGAAAGCCAATGTCTTCAAAGCCCATATCCAAATTCTAAAATATAACCCGTTCAGCCCCAAACGCACTGCAGGAAAGCAAACTTACACAGCTCATTTCCACCAAGACACATCAAGTGCCTGAAGAAAAAAAAACGCTCCTTGTGGTCACAATCTAACCTGAGTCTCTCACGTTACGAAGCCACCGTCTATCTGACTGCGCCATTCCGACCTGATGGAAAGAGTTTGCATTTCCGACTTGGACTTTGACTCAGGATGCGTAGGAGAAAGCTTCGCATTTAACCATGTTTTTCTTAAAAGAGGGGGCTTTGATGTTTTTGTCCGATCTATTTTTGTCGTTTCCCCATGGACGCCGCGTTGCTGAGTGGTTTGCAATAACTAAGCGCCAGGAGACATGAAATAATTCTCTGTTTACAATTGTTTGCCGTCTAGCTCAGCTGAGAGCTGCCGCGACAGTTACGTGATTACGTGATCAACGTTACCCCCAAACGTGGCACGTTTGATGTGATTTGGGAACCCCGTGGCTGCTTAAATACTTTTATGAGTAACAAATCAACACGTGTTTTATACCATCGCTGTACTTAGCTTAGCATGAAGGCCGTCATTTTTTTTTATTTGAGGCATCGCTGTCACCGAAGTCTTTGGGCATGCTATCCTGTTGGGCATCCATGCTATCATAGTGCACCGCGAGAAAAATAAGCTACAACAATTGTGATATTTGTATACTAATGCGTGAGAATTCCTACTCACCAGTTCCGTTTTATCAACCTTACGTTTCCTTCGGGCAATGAAGGAACGCCCCAGCCGATACAGCGCCCTGTGTACATCTTTTACCTGTTTTGAGTCAATCTGGGGAGTAGAGCATTAGATAGACTTTGTTATTTTGTGGGTTCCTTTCCTCTTTTTTTACATTTCTTTCTGAGGGAAATCAGAAGCTCACGCTCCGGACCTACCAATAGGGCTGCTACTCATTTTTAATAAGTGTTGGTTATAACTGCCACGCTGAGCAGATTACGGCGATCTTTATCCAAGTAGTTCTTACCGGGCAGTCGCATTGCGCCTTTTCGCTTTATAAAACGTGCGGCAACCGCTAGTATAGAATGGAAACAAAAGTGTGCGAAAAAATATTGGAAAGCCAAACCACAAATTCGCTTATAGGATTCGATTTCACCGAGCCGCAACTAACGCCTCGGTGCTGACGCCCCCACCGTCCGAAGAAAAGCGTTTGCGGGGGCTGGGGGCTGCTAATCCGAGAGGGATCATCGCCTAGCAAAGGGAATTAGGCGACTAGATGGAGCCCACAATCCCCAACGGAGTACATTGACACACACGTCTCCCCCCTACGACCCGCCTTCCGCAATGACGTGGCGTCAAATTCATAGTCAAACCGACGTCCACGCCAGCCATCCCAAAACGTCAACATCGTTTTCCATCAAACATTACAGTCCCCTTTCCGAACCCGACTTAAAGGGCGTGTGCTCGCTGCATCGCAATTAAACGCTCACATAGCACCACAGTGACGTCTGCGAAGGCATTGGTGTCGTCCGCTAACTGTGCGTCTTCTCGGCTTTTCATCGCGTCTTCTAACCTACCAGAAGAGGCAGCAGGCGAAACTTATTACGTCGCTTTCTAAACCCGAACAGAACCAAGAAAGGTAAAACAAAAAAATATTCAAATTACGCACCAGGCAAAGCTTACTTTCTTACGGTTCCCGTCGAGGAAGAACGAGGGAGTCTTTGTGAGCATTAAAAGACGTAAAGTAATAAATGTCTAACTAAATCTGAGCATCAAACTCCCCCTTCTTCCCGAAACAACTCTGTGGCCTATCGGCTCCCCCGCTGCTGTCTGTCTCTGTACCCAGCTAACGCTGCCATTCCTAGCACGTGAACTCAACAAGCGGCACGTCGCTCCCTGATTCCACTCTTTAATCTTTGACTATAGGTGGGATTTTGCTTTTAATTACGTTTGTGGATGTCCCGCGCTTTCCCCACCCCAACCTTGAGTACCACGGTGGAGCGGCGTTTCTACGTAGCGCCCTTTAACATTGAGTGCAGGGGCGTGCGGGAATTGGGAGGTTGGGAAGGGAGTGGAATTCTCTAGAGGGTGGAGCCATCCTATAAGGAGAAGGGCAGCATAGACTCGAGGGCGCCATCGTTGTCGGAACGGCTCAAACGGGGGAGGGAATCTCTGAGTGCGGGAAAATATGGGGACGGGGTTACCATATAAGGTTGGGTGCCCTCAGGGCTGCAGCCGGGTGTGGAACCCAGAACTTCGCACGCGCGTGCTCATAGTAAATGCACGAGGCTGATAATGTGTCAGCGGAGATCATTTTGATTGCGACTTGCCGTCGTCAAGAGAGGCGGCGAAATGAGAAAAGGAGAGGAGGGGTGACTTATACTGAGTTCTGAGTGGTCTCTTGCTTTCTACAAGGTTCGTAGCGTTAAAAACAAATCTGTTGCGCTTTCGCTTCGGCTGGGACTTAAAATGTCGGTAGGAATTTGCAATCACGACTTAGACTCATCGGGTTGTTTTTTATCGAATACCTACAGGCCGTTTTTTTTTAACTTGACCCTGACCACTTTCAACGCACGAACCCTGTCGAGCGAGGGAAGCTTAGTTGTACTACTACTTAGCGGAACTTTGCTGTACTTCTTCAGCATTAATGAAAAAGTTGGATCGCAGCCGTTGTGATTAGGGTAAACAAGCGATACTTGTTAAAGATAGTACAGGCCTATGCACCAACAACTAGTTACGATGATGAAGCCGTAGGCATTTTCCACGAGGACGTAGAATCAATGAAGAAGCTATCAGCATACTTCACGGCTGTGATGTCAGATTTTACGGAAAAGTCGGTATGAAGAAAGTAGGAGAAAGGTCAGATGGAAACTTTTGAATTGACAATCGTAACAGCCGAGGAGATACGCTAGTAGGATTAGCGGGGAGAAATAAGCTGAGGTTGATAAACACACCCTTCTACAAACGAAAGCATATGAAATGGACATGGAGAATCCCGGATGGAAAAACCACAAAAAAAAGAGAGAAGCAAAATTGACGTCATTTTAAGTGGCAACGCAGGCATTGCTCAGGACATAGAGACTAAGTAAGATTCGGAGCAGCGATCATAGGATGGTTAGATGCGAAGTAGGGCTTAATATCAAAAGAGAAAGAAGGACGTTTGTGAAAAGTAAGAAACTTAGCATGGAGTCAGTCAGAGCCAGGTCGCAGGAGTTTCAAATAACTCTTCAAAACAAATTTGCGCTTCTAAACGAGAACGAGCTTAGTGTAGACACGCAAAATGACAATCTAACAACGGCAATCAGCGAATCTGCAGCAGCTGTAGAAGCAGTATGTAGGCGCAAACTGGAAAACTAACTAAGAAAACGAAGGAACCATTTGCGAAACGTAAGAAAATAAAAGTGTCAAGTACGGTAAATCGAGTTGAGTTAGCAGAGCTGTCTAAATTCATTAACAGAAGTAAAAAAACTAAATACATGCAGGTAACATACCATGATCCAGGAGACGCTGCATATAGTTGGAAGCTTGAAATCAACTTACAGGAAGTTAACAATCGGGAAACACTGAATGTACGCACTCGCAGACGAGCAGGGTAAAATTACGCACAACATAGACGAGATAATGAAGGTAGGAGAACGATTCTGCACCAGACTGTATGCCAGCGACATTGCGCCAGGTATAGCTACTTAGAGTACAAGGTTAACTTGCGCTGTCCCACTAGTAACTAAAGAAGGTGTAGGAAAGACTTCCAGGAGCATGAAAAGAGGAAAAGCTGTAGGTGAAGACGGCATAACCTTGGATCTTTTGAAAGAGGGAGGACACATTGTACTCGAAAAGCTTGCCGCACTATTTTTGGAATATTTAAGGACTCAAAAAGCGCCCATAGCCTGAAAAAATGCCAACATTATTCTGATTCATAAAAGGGAGTTTTCAAGGACCTTAACAATTACAGACTCATCATCTCACTCTCAGTTGTTAACAAGCTGTTCACCAAAGTTATAGTTAGCCGAATAGGCGGCCGCCTGTGGTTCCTAACGACCTAGAGAGCAGGCTGGGTTTAGGAAAGGGTACTCAACCATGGATAACGTACATGCCATTCAAGTGATGGGAAAATCCAGAGAATACACTACATCTTTTTGCATGGCCTTTATAGATTATGAGAACGCGTTTGACTCAGTACACACCCAGCCGTGCTAAAAGCATTAAAAGATTAGGAAACAGAAGAGACCTACATAAACCTTCAAGAAGACATATATAGGGGATGTACTGGAACTATGACACCTGTCCCTTCTGCACAGATCCTGCCGAAAAAGCTGATGCGGACCATCTAATACGATCGTGTCCTTCACTGGACTCAGCTAGAAGGCGACACCTGAGAGGCACAGGCCTTCATCGTGGAAGACCCCCTGACTTCCACCGGTGGCTCTGGGGACCCCACCACCGCTCCTTTCTTGTCTTCCTTCGAGAGATGGGTGCCCATCTCTACCTGTAAATATGTTATTTTTATGCCGACTACCAGACAATCGCAAACAAACAAACAAAAAATCATTTACTTCTTTAGCATGAAAATGATGAGAATCGAATGATTTGTCGACATATTTTTGTTTCATATTCATGGGCCGCCGAACCCGAATGGAAATATTTTCGGGCCTGTAAAATATTGAAGCAATAAGAAAAAAATCAAAGCCCCTTTCTTAAGAGAAACATGGTTAAAAGGCGGCGCTTTCTCCCATGCAACTTGACTCGATGTCAAAGTCTAAAATTGAAACTGCTTTCACTGTGTTGGAATGAAGCAATGGGATAGACGTCTGTTTTATAACTCGATGGACTCAGGTTTGATTGCGACCATGGGGAGGGTTTTTGAAGACGACAGTCTTTCTTGGGCTACTTGAACTCGAAAAGTTTGGTCTGCCTGTGTGCCTGCTTGCCTGTCGGTCCGTCTGTCTCTCGATTCAGCCACACGGCCAAAGAGAAACAGATGCTGCACAATAGGTTTATATCACCGTCATCACCACCACCATCACCATCATCATCACATCTACGCCCACTGCAGGGCAAAGACCTCTCCCATGGATCTCTAATTATCGCGGTGCTGTGCTAACTGCGGCAAATTTATCCCCGCAAACTTCTTTATCTCATTTGCGGACCTAACTCTCTGACGCCCCCTGCAACGCCTGCCTTCTGTAGGGATCCACTATGGTACGTTTAATGGCCAACGGTTATCTTGCCTTCGCATTACATGCCCTGCCCACGTCCATTTCTTCTTCTAGTAATTTCTACTATGTCCTTAACATGGGTTTGTTCCCCACGCGTTTATGTGCCCACAGTAAAATCTAAACGGCTAAGTCTGGTGGCGATGTTCATACTTATTAACATTGTTGCACCAAAACTAAATATTACTCTGGTCTGGGGCAAGACATCAATACGTAAGTGATATTCGCAGTGTTTTCTTCATTACAAATACACGGATAGTTTATTTAATGAACGATACCTCCAGAAAAATGCAAAAGCGGTCGCCCGTGGTTTCCCTGGGGGCATTTTAAAAAGTCAAAACGGCAAGAGTAACGAAAGGTTCCACATTACAGTTTTCACGTTCTGATTGGAACGCACGTGGAGTAAGTAGGGTACCTGGATTCCCGCTCGTCTGCGCCGTGCGGCAGCGCTGGCATCGGGGCATTCGGCGTGGAGCAGTGGAACGCGCTAAATTTAAATCGACTTGAGCGAACCGCTAGCGTGTTTATCTCCCAGGAGCGAGACGGGAGAGGAACACCATGGGAGATGAGCGTGAAAAAAGAGGGAGACATTACCTGGCAGTTGCGCGAGACGACTATCGTCTTTCGTCGATATTTGCAACTAAGCGAGCAGATACGAAGCCAATTTCTTTTCTTGGGGCGCTTGGTTTGCCTCCGCTTATCATCATCATCATAGTTTTGTTAAACCCTTTGTGTAAAGTTGGCTTTCATGCAGTCCGTTCTGCTTTAAGACTGCATCAATGAGGTATGAAAAGCTTCGCTTTAAAACGAACTCACCAGTGCATTAGTTTTATGTTAGCGCGCGCCTGGTACCCTCTGAAGAAACCAGAAGCACTATATAAACTTTAGATGTCATCGCTGATTCAACGTAGCATCATTATCATCGGTACCGATCATCACGTGAGCTGCCCGCTCGAGCTGCTTCCTCCTTATAGTCGCCATCTTGTCAATAGAACCACCGCTATATTTTCGCGACGTCACGGCCCTTGGTCTCTCCCCTTATTTTGAAGCGCCACTACAATCACAGTCATGTTTCTTGCCGTTGGCTTATGATAGCGGCGGCCAATCTCACAAGCAATCCCACGTGACGACATAGGAGGTGAGCGAGAAAACGGCTGGCAAGTCGGCGCTGATTCATCTGTTCTTCTTAATATATGGTGTGATTGTTTCAAGTTAGTCTTAAAATTGATAGAAAGGGACATCCAAGAGCCCTGACGAACAACTGGGAAGGCATGACGCTAAGATTTAAACTCACGGGGGTTTGTATAGAGCACGGTGTAAGATATATCTTACACCGTGTTATAGAGTGCCGTTCGACAGTAACATAAACACTTCACTAAAGCGAAGTCCATCGCCGTTTCACACAAAATTGCCCCGTCTGGCTTCTGTCAGCCTCCCCTACCGTAATCTAACGTCAACGTCCACGAACTCTTGCTTACCCTAAGAACAGAAAGAAATATTTAGAACACCGAAAACCAACATAAGACAAATATTGCACCATAAACTGGAGATGTAAAAGCAGGCAAAATCCGGACTCAAACCACCGCCCTTGAGAAATGGTTACTGATTTGGAACCTCTACATCACAACAACCAACACGGAGCAGTTAGCCGGAAAAAGTTTAACATGGTCGGACGGCAGTCTGGCCATTGCTGTAGCACCGAGATGGAGCGCCATTCGACGGCACTCTATACACTGCGTTAATATAATGTGATTACTGAATGAGTCACTATGACAGCTGGAATTATGAACCAAAACGCGCTTCATGTGCCTAGAAGATGGGGGAATATGATGATGATGATGATGCCCTCAAAGATTTTGTCACGTACCCACAAGGGAGATTGGCCAGGGCTAAATCGGTTGTTAAATACGTGGGAACTTCAAAATACGAAATTATTTCCAACAAGAGGCTGTAAAAGGAAACTTCGTTATGAATAAATCCCGAATTACCCATTAATTAGCACCCTTCAGCAATTCAAACGACCTGAAGCAGTAAGAAAATTTTGAATGCAATTATATATATCCCTTTTTCAAACCCAAAATTTCATGCAAGTGGAATCGAAAAAGTCAACCCCAAACGCTCAATTGGGCCCTTCAAAAGCAGTTGTCTAGCTGTTGAGAAGCGGCGATAGTCGACATGGTGCTCTGTTGCACTGCTCAAATCTTCTTCTTCACGTGGCACATCCTTCCGGATGAAGATGACCGTCTATGTCAAGGCGCGGACCACGTGACTAATGTCGAAGATCAACATGGTACGTGGCGATGATGCCACGATTTAATGATTGGACGGCTGAACATATCTTGCTCCGTGGGCTGAACCATATGGCGCACGGCGATGCATATTAGGTGCGGAGTACCTTAGCACAGAGTTTCATACAATAACAACTAGACAGGAATCTGGCTCTGCGATCGTACGCCTCAATGGGCGTGATGGGTAGTTCTGGATTCGGATTGGCGCTCGATGGCTTGTGGAAGTTATTATAGGTTGCAGGCAGTTTCGTTTTTGTTTTGAATTACATGAACGCATTTGCCTACGCGGGGTGTGGGAAGAAGCTATCAAAAATACGTTTCTCCTTGAACTGCATGCCGCAGCGCACTGAGTGGAATGTTTTATAACTATAGAGTTGTGAATTGGGTGGGTTATCAATTCATTGCCGGCACAGCGAGCACGAAAACACAAATGACGGTGCCCTCTGCGGCGAAGTTGTCTGCGAATTAGGAGTTGCGGCGCTGCTCATTCGGCAGAGCAATGTATTGCCGAAGCTGACGACGGTTGCGAATCGCTTGGAACAGCCGCACCTTCCGTGCGAACGCCGGCTCCTACGGCGTCGACCGGCAGTACCGGCGGCTGGTAGGAACGCAGCTTGATGAATGTCACTAATTCAGGCAGGAATAACTTCTCCAAAGGTAATCGGTTTCTTTTTTTTTTATGAGCACAAATTGTTCTCCCTATTACAAACCACCAGCTCCGATACTTTTAGAAATAGTTTTTAAAGAAGTCCTCGTCCTGCTGCAGTTGGCGGTAAATGGCAAACCTACTCCAGAAACCTCCTCGACTGCGCGTCTGCTTTTTATTAAAACGCGGCGCTTCATTTCGTACAAAACCAGTTTTCGGTCACTAGATTTGTCGTTCGTCGTGCAGTTTGTAAACGGAGAACCGGGCAATAAGAGTTTTTTTGTTAAAAAACACAATTTGCGCAGCCGGAGGCCCGTTTCGATTCTACGCAATCCGGTTCGAAACTACCCATCATTCCCATTGAAGTGTAAGCGCCGCTGCCATGTTCGCGTTGACCCTAGCGCCAGTTTCCCCTCTAGTTATTATTGTATGAAACTCTATGTACCTCGGGACCGCACAACGTCCGTCCGCGTCCATGCGCATAGTTACCAAATCTAAAAAAAATCACGCAGGCACCGGCAAGATTCGAGCCTGTGTCTAGTAGACCAGACAGGGTTAGTGTCGTCTCACCCATTGGGCTACGGCCGTGAGTTAGTACCCGAGAGTCAAACGGCTTACTCCCTCGCCTGACATGGTTCGGAGTACCTCAGGACCTCCCAATGTCCATCCGTGCCCATCTGTGCGCACACCACCATCAAGCGAGCATCAAGCGAAATTCGATTTGAGCCGTGAGTTGCAGTTTCATTTGGGGAATAATCAAATCAAGGTGCAACTCACGGCTCAAATCGAATGACGGCAGGGGCGCAAATCGGATGTCACTCGGGGCGCAACTTGGATGTCATTTCGAGTCCCCGTACTCCACACCCTCGCCATCATACGCGGAATGGAGATGCTGCCATTTTTATACTTCATACACTTAAACCGCTCCCACCCTGTGGCGTGCGAATCCATTGTTTGCCCCACGCCTAGTTTGCGGTTCCGCAAGGAAGTTTTCGGCCACCGAATTAGCGTATTTCGGGAATGCAGACAATAAAACGTTTCGTGCGAAACGTTGCTGTTGCTCTCCCATGAAGACAGCAATTAGTTACGAGGTCATAGGAATACGATACCCTTTTCGAAATGAATAGAGTGCAGATTTGTATTGTAGTGTTTATAAAGGACTTTGCTTGGAACGAAATTCGAATGCTTCGAATGCTTACATTTCGCGTTACACGGAATCGGACTCGTCCTCTGAATGGAGTTTATCAAGCGTCCTAATCAGGTCAAGCACCCCTCCACTCTGTCAAATCTCGTTCATTAGGGTAATGAATACGAGCTCCTAGACTATCGCCAGCAACACGGCCATTTGCGTCAATGAAGAAAGGGACGGTCGGGATCATTCATCGTACACGTAACACCACAGCCGGTCGGGCACATTCGGGATAACGTTCAGGCTCCCCCGGAAAGCAGTTTAGGAGCTGTGCCGTGCAGGTAACCAAATAAAAAAAGAGGAAACGGAATTGGAAAATGACGCCGTACGGGCAGGTGGGAATGGCGGCTCACGTGACCTCCCCACCGAACGCGGTTAGCGGTGCACATACTCGCACGCCTCTATTGGTCACGTGATGGATGCCCTTGTTCATGCCCGCTCCAGCTTTATTCGCGCTTTGTTCGCAGCCACCTTTGGCGCGGCAGGAAGCGCTTGGCTCGTTTCAATTAGGACGGCGTGACGTCTTCATCACCCGCCAGGTGGCGCTGATCACGCCGCTCTCTGGGAACGCCCCCCGACACGGCACCCAGAGACGTCCTCCTCTACCGCCGGTGGGGTCCCTTCGAAACCCCCTCAACTAACGGCTTTAAAGAAAACCGCTTGTTGTTCACTCCAAGTTTTGGGTTACGTTATTAGAAGTTCAGTGCAGCACTGTAGAATGCTCGAAAGGCATTGCAGCGACAGCGTGCAAAGAGCATCCTGAAGACATGCCGGCAAGACCCTTTTTGTTGTGTTGGGATTCCATGGTTCATCGTTTGTGGCATATGATGCAGGTTCATGGTTTTAGACCACCCCGGCGAAGTAAAGATTGTCAGCTCTTTAGCGGGACCATTTGTTCTACCTTATTTTTGTGCATGGCAATGAGCTTAACAACTCTTCATGTTAATATTGTCACGGAACACCTACGTGGACAATATTTCTCATAAACACAATCTGCGGTAGCACATCTTAAGCTGATACCGCCTTTAAATAACGAAAAAATGCCGTCAATTGCGCGGCACTACTTATTTAGAAGAAGAGGACAGGCCACCGCTATAATACGATGTAATAACCTATCACAGCAATGCAATTCGGCTGAAAAAGACTTTTCTTGCACATCTTTCAGACGTGCGAACTGCCGTTTGCGGCGCTGCACGAAACTGTCACGTTTTTATTCAAGAGTCCACGCGCAAGCGCACGCACGATTGCGGGCCAGTGGCTCATTTCCCGAACCTGAAAGTCTACAGGAGGCGCTTACCCCGATAAAAAAAAAAAGGTACACTAAGGGCGCTTACCGCTCTTTCATCTTAGCGGTGTACTTTCCAAACTGTCCCCCCTCACTTAAACTGTCCCTCCTCGCGTAAAATGAAGCTGTTTCAAACCTAATGGAGCGAACATCCCTGTTTCGAAGGCCTCCTCAAACTCCTCAAGCTTCAAACAGAACGACAGCTTGTGCGTGCTAGCTTCCTGTATCTTTTGTTTTCGTCTATTTGCAAGAACCCGATAGCGTGCCCTTCGTGTGCCGCGGAAATCAAGGGGTGCCCCCTTCCCACGTAAAACAAACAGCACATCTTGTGGCCACCGCCGCTAAACCACGGCCTATTTTATTTTTCATTTGGTTTAAAAAACGGCTCTCTTTTTTAGAGCTTTAAACAAATACAGGGCACTTTTTTTGTGTTTCGTCGGAAGTTTCGCAGCGCGAGCCGTGAGCTTTTTGCTCGTGCTTCAACCCCAGCAGGGACGTAGATGTGACGTCGGCAGAGTGAAGCGCGATTAGCGAAAATGAAACACGTAAAAAGTTTAAAACACGTTTGTAACATATCCCATAGAAACTTATGGGAGTGTATTGCGCTATTAGCCTACTTGCACAGTGGGCGTTTTACATGCCTGCTTAATAGCTGCCGTGCTCACGCATGCGCAGCCGGGACAATTTTTTAAACCGTCGGCGTGTGCCGACCTTCTCAAGACTGCTTGTTTGATACAGTAGTTTATTTCGCAACCCCCAACTGGGTGTCCGTGCATTCTTTCACTGTTTTTGTTTATCTGCAATTATTATAAGTACACGGCCTAATGCTTCATAAATAGCAGGGCCGAATTCTTTGACCTGGATCGTACAACAGATTGTTTGTCCGTTGATAATGTTTCACGCTACTCGTAGTATTGAACGCGACAAGACTGAGAAGGCGCAATATAAAAGCCATCAGCATGTGTTCTGCGTGGTGCACACGAGTAAAGTTATCGCTGAAGTGGCTTACTTCCCTAACAAACAGAAGTACAGAAGTGAGAGCTGCACCCCCTTCAGCTTCTAGTAAGTTACACGGCCAGTTTTCAACGCTTGATGGAACCCCTACAGCGGTGTTAGTAAAGCGGCGATCTTTATTTTAGACGGTTAACGCTTCAATTATTTTTCGCGGAGGATAATATTTTTGAAATATGCTGAAAATGTATGGTAATTCTAAGCTTATAGCTCAGGCGGAGACGTTGGTGACAATACAATTAACGGAAATTACTGTCTGACAGCCACTGCTGGAGCATTTTTAACTGAAATCTCAAGACAACAACATCAGTAACACAGTGCGCCCATCGCCGCGTGTGTTTGTGGCGATATTATTTCTGCCTTCAACGTTTTAACTTGAACCTGTAGCGTTTCAAACGTGTCCGTGGTACCCGAAGCTAGCAAATAGGCGCCTGCACTGAGTACGAGGAAACATATTGACAGGCGTGATGGACGAAGGCGGCTGATTCCTTGTCCAAACAACGGTCGTGTGAATCGAGAAACCGAATCGCGAACGAGGTCCGCTCTTCTATCCTACATTAAATCTTTTCAGAGCGACGATGAGGACGAGAACTGAAACACTCAATCCTAGTTGGAATGAATCATTGAATGCTCGTGAAAAAATATGAGCTTTGCGCTTGGCTAACGCCCCCCGAAAATTGGCGTGGTGACTGAGCAGGTCGATGGATTATGTGCGTGGTACCGATGGCTGTCAACTTGCCTGTTTGACAGCAAACACTTATTTTAGTCTTCGGAAAAGTGTGACTCCTTGTGATTTAATCTACCTTCGGCGTTGAGGGCTTGTCTGAGGGCGCAAATACAACATAAGGTGTTTTCTGATAAAAAATCTTTCTTACAGCAGTTACAAGGCACAAGCTTGCTCACAGCACCCGCCGCAGGAAATGATGCTTTACGGGGGTATTTGCCCACGGATCTGAGATTTGTTCGGTTGAGACTGAACCCTCATATCGCTATTAAAAAAGGCGCCATTTTGAAGATCTTGATCTATATGGGAAAATATTCTAAATTCACCCCGTAGTAATATTTAAAGAATACCTGTTCGATGTCTGCATGCGAAGCTGGTCGAATAACCGCAAGGACTTACACCCGCATCAATATTTTCAGATATCGCCTCCGACTACCGTCTCTGAATTTTATAGTTCTTGTTTAGGGATAATTTTTACATCCTGGTAAGATCGATGTGTACAGGGTCGCGGTATTCTCCCCGTATAGCTCCAGTTTCTTGCTTGCCGATGCCTATAAAATACGCGATAAACATGACGATAACTTTATGCTATGGTCAGCCTTCACTAACGCGCCCATGCACTGATTACGTTATTTTAATATTACCACCACCACCACCAATGGTGAATTGAGATGTGATATCAGACATAAGAGAGGTTTCCAGAGGCTACGGTGCATTCCCCAGCACAATGGCTAATTTAATCCGCCGATGCGCAAGAGCTAAAGTGTGCTCAGACTGTGGATTTTCGATAATCAGCGCAATACTTATGCCATGATTGAAAAGAACCAAAGATGATTAAAAGAGAACACCTTAGGGAACACGCCATTTAGCACCTCTTGGCAAGGAATGCTTTGTGGGGCCGCAAACACTGTACCACGCACAAACGATGGGAAGGATGCTTCGCAGGTCACCCGTGCAAGTTACGGCTGAAAGGCACCGGCGGGAGAGAAGAGGGGTCAAGGGTCAACCTCACCGAGACGGCCGCTCTGGCAGGTTTAATCAACACAGCGCTGCGGGAATGGGTTGCTTCCCGCACGAGCCGCGTACGCGCGGGTCTCGAGAAAGCACGAGATCAAAAGAAGCGCTCGCTCGCGGAACTAAACACGGCCTTTGTCCGTGGCTCTGCACTGGTTCGGCGCACCGAACTTGTTCCCTCCTCGTTACGAAGGAGCGTCCGAAAGTGTGATCGTAGTGCTCGGTAAGACGTACCTTTCTTGGGGTACGCCTTACTCACATCCCGGGGACGAGTTGGGGCAGTGCGAAAAGGCCACGAACTGACTTAACGGCGCGTCCGTTGGCACTTAGGCAAATCTTCTCTGAGAGAAAGAAGCATCCTCTTACGCCATTTATTGGAGCATTTGGAGAAATCAAGCAGATTTACTGCTCTCTTAAGCCCTAGCCCCTCACCTTCCCACCTTTCCAAATAGCGCAGCCTATTGTTTCCCTTTCTGCGTGCCTAGTGCGAAAGCACTATTACCCTACCTCTGTAGGTTTCACGGAAAACTCGTGAAGCCTGTATCGTGTAGCCTCATTCATGAAGCTTGTTCGGAGAAGTTCCCGTGTTTTCCTTTCATGCTCTCTTGCGCTAAGCTTGATGCATAGCAGAGGGAGGGGGCGATACAGGCATGCGACTGCTCGACGTTACCCCCAACGTAACACTCTGACGTCATTGTCCTCAACTAGTACACGCGGATTCACGTACGATGACTGTGATGTTGCGGGAAACGTCGGAAGGCTCACTTTGAAGGTTATCAAACGTTAGGCTTAAAACAGAATGTTAGTTCTTAGCACAGTCCATCAGTGACATTTAAAATTGGGCTAGTGCGTAAAGGTTCATGTGCGCAGCGCAAAAAATGACAGACACAGGAAAGGAAAACACACGACAAGCGCTGAACTTAAATTAAACCGTTATTGAAGAAACACAAAAATATAAAGCCAACAGGCTACCCGAAACAACGATAAAAAACATGACAAATAAAACCCGATAAATGCTCTTGCACAGAAGCACGAAGTTCACATACCCCACTTCGGGAACTTCGGGAAATGGCGAAGTTCCCGATGCGCCATTTCTGCGTCTAGAACAGACAAACAAGGAGCGCTAACGCACGAGGCACCCATTTTTCCGTATTTGAACGGCTTGTACCCCCTCCCTCACCCATTGATTGCAATGCCTGAACAGGATTGTGGTATCACTTTAAAATGATGTACAACCGCATTCCTTGCAATGCGTCGAAAAATTTCCTGAAAACGCTCCCTGGAGAAAATTACTGCGCTATCGCAGGCGAACATTTAAGCAAAGCCCCGTTTGGCCGATATAAAATCGATCACACTTGTCCCCGTCTGAAATGATTACAAGAAATTCCTGTAGTTTGTCATATTTTTGCGTGTCGTACTGTCGTCTTGTCGTATTCCTGTGTCGGGATTCTGGCAGCTGGCTATGTCACGACAGCGTGCAGCCGGCATAGCGACAGGCAGTTCTGTTGTGAGTACATGGATGTGTATCGTTGAGAAAATTGGCTTTGTCATTACGATATAAATATGTGTCGTAACAACAGGTGGCGACAACAGGGCTTCTGTTGTCACAACATAGCTTTTTGTCCTACGACAGGAATTATTGTTAGGTTTCTGCGGTGTTCCTGTTCTCATTTTACACTGTGGAAGGAAATGCAATAAAAAAACATTCGATTTGCAAGGAACCAACTGTTGCTCATGCTTTACAGCACGGCTCTTTACTCGGCCCTTTTTACTTACTCTCTTTTCGATAGCGGGGCAAACGCTGTTTAACTTGTTTTTTTTTTTTTTTTTGCCGAAAACACCACATTGACGTTGTATCTGTTCCCTACGTCCATCGAACGATGTGATACATTGTGCAGATACGGGATTACAACAACCTTTTTCTTCTGTTTTTTCTTTCGGTATTTGTAAATACAGGAGCTGAATTTTCCTTCACCATATCCAACAGCTTTATGACAGGCTGGTAAATGACTCCGTCATAAGCGACCCTTTCTGAGTCTGCAAATATGCAGCTAAAGCCGTTTTCCGAAATCGGACTCGATTTGGCGAAAACAAGTGGTGAAGAAGGCCCACATGTCAAGTGCCTACCGGCAATTGACAAATTGACAACAATCCCGTATTGTATAATCTTGAGGTGGGCCGTCCAGTAGTTCTACAAAGGCTTCTTCAATCGCTGGCTAAAGAACCAACACACATGACTTTCCTCACACTTTAACGAGAGGGCTAAAAAATGAATTATGCCATCTTTAAGTGACCCGCACGTAAATGTCAGCCCGAAAGCACGCTGATTGAAAACTTTCAAAATGTCGACCTTCTGTATGGGGTCGTATGGCCTGCTCTCCCCACCCCCTCCCAAAACATCAAATAAAAACGAGCGAATCATTGACATATCTGAAAGTTTTTTGTGTCAAGCACTCCAGGTCACGTTCCAATGCGCGGTGATGATGATGATGATAATAACTTTATTTTGCCCAAAACTGGGTGAAAGGAGGAAGGGAAAGTGGGAGCCTTCCTGAATTCCTCCCCCTCAGATGGCGGCCTGCAGCCCTTGGGCGCGAGCGGCATCTTCGGCCAGTTGGACGACCTAAACCTGTATTTCGGTGTCGGAGTTATATATAAGCAAACAGGTATCCCACTGCTCCACAGTGGTGATTCGTAAATGATGCCAATAAAATGTCCCTGTCTCGGGTAGATCAGGCTGCGTGCGAGGGGCGGAGGCTTGGGCCTGCTAAGACAGTGCGTTCTCGAGCTGCTTTGTTGGCAGCCTCATTGCCGCCACACCTGTATGGTATGGGCAGGAGCCCACATCAGCTCCACGGGGTCAGTAGGAGAATTTCGAACAAGAATTTGGAGCGTCTGAGGAGAGATGGTGCCGCTGCCAAAGTTTTGAGTGGTCATTCTCGTATCCAAAACGATGGTTTTGGGGGTTGGCCGCTGTGTTAGTGATAGGGCGATTGCCGCTTCCCATACTTTTGCCGCATGACGGTTGTTTATTGTGAGGGAGCTGAGGGGCGAGGATTTAGGGATGGATGTTGCCGCCACAGCGTACGGGACGTGGTGCCTGTAGTCGGCCGCATTTACGTAAAGCGTGGTTGGCTTAATTGGGTATTCTAGGTCCGAGCCCGTGCACGTTGTGCCCTGCGTGTTTTTTTTTTTTTTTGTGCACTCGGTGTATATTGCGTGAGAGAGGGCGGATAAGGAATTGTGCATGAATGCTTGCTGGAATGAGGACTTTGGGATCAGTTATTGGCGGAGCTCGCAGACTCAATCTATGGATAATCTGTCTACCAGTGGGCGTTGTCGACAGGCGTCTGAGTTGTTTGAGTTTATTGGCCTCTAATTTCTCTGCACTATTGCAGATTCGCAGCTGTGCGAATCTGGAAGTGGGAGGGCTGTGGGGTAACTGCAATACCGTCTTGTATATCCGGCGAATGAGACAAATTTTGCCAAGTCTGCTTGGAAGGGATTGAGATGTGGCATGGAGTATGTAATGCGACTTATTACAAATGATTATGTATGCTGGTTTCGCACAATTACTCGTGGCTGGCGCTGGGAAACCACCTGTAAGTTTATTTAAAAGCGTTGTTATTGCCAAAAAACGGTTTATGGAAAGCAGGCACAGCTGGTGAGCACTCTCCAGCTTTTTATTTCGCAGCTTAGTGTTGCGGATATACTTGTGAATGAACTGCGGAACAACTGAAGCTCGTAATGACTAAAATGCAATTAGCAACATCTCCGTTGTGTACGCGCTCCGGCAGCGAAATGGATTCTATGAGCACATAGGGAAGAGATGTGCGCAGAAAATAATAACACAGGGCTAGCAGCAGCAAGGAAATCTCAATGGAGCCGGGACACCTAGCCATTCCGCTCTTATTGCACGACCTTCGTTTCATTCACGTGGGATTTGAAGGCTGGGGTCGTAGATTACGAGATTACGATGGGGATCAGCGTCCAGGTGCACCAAGCAGCACCCATCGCTGGAAAGCCAAGGGTCCAGGTGTGTTTTTGGAACAGATGTACACACGGACGCCTTGTGAGCGTTCAGGGGCGGTATTCTCGAGTTTTGTCCCTTTTGCGTCCCTTTCAAAAGTGTCCCTTTTGACGAGCCCTGATTGGCTAAAAGCAAAAAACCGGAAGTGACGTAACGCAAGCGCGGCAAACCTGCTGCCAACGTTCCTCCATGCTGCTCGATGCTGCCAACGTCCACTTCTTAACCGGAAGTACGTCACGATGAAAGAGACGCAAAAGGGACGTTTTCAAAAGGGACAGTTACGAGAATACCGCCCCAGGTAACCTTGTTTGGGCTTCAAACTGGCATAAGGAGAAGTCGTAAATTGAGAACTCAACAAGCGCAGAAATTATATAGCCGCGTGATATAAAGTTGGGGTGAGTAATAAATACAAGGGATTAAACGGAAAAAAGTTATTGGCGTGAGATATGCAAAACTGTGGACTTTAATAACAGGGTTGACATTAGGCTTAAATGTAAAGAACTAGCAAGTGAAAAATTATAAGGACAGCGGGGAAAAACAAAATTTGAATCAAACTCTATTATTCCACCTGTCTGAGTATGTAGAGTAGTAAGTAGTGGACATGCAACCTATTGGTTAGAGAAAATGTCTTTAAGGAAACGTTAGTCGGAGGTGCTGAGTGTTGCACAAAGTTGTATGTGCCGTGAATATCGGCCGTTTCAACGCCGAAGAACTGCATCAAATATTTTAAATTAAAATTTGTTTTTCGTCCAAACTGAAGAGCCTATTTTGCAGTGTACTCAACATCCACTAACAGTACTTAGTTTCTGTACGGAGAGAGCGTCAGTCCAAAAACATGCACTTTCTCTTCTCACGGAGTTAACTTTCCAAATCTATGTTTGATATCACAAAAACTGGATGACGCAATCAGTAAGGACCAATTCTTTCTTTCTCTACTACTAACTTTCTCTACTACTAACTTTCTCCAAAACTACTTTCTCCAAGGTACTGCGTGTCCAGGAGTGCAAATCGGATATTATTTTCGTTCTAAAGCATGGTTTATTGGAGGCCTTAATTTATTTTTTAACCGTCGTGATACCTCAAAACATTCACAAAGTATCGTGATGCCAAAAAAAACTGTCCTTCCAAACAAATCTATGCCCGGTTCACTGAGCCCGTAACTGTGCCCCTACTTTGCGCACATGGTTCGACCATAGCACTAAGTAGACGTGGCACCAACAGATTACCAGGCTGTCGCCAAGTTTCCGGCCAGATGAGAACATTCTTCATTTCTCTTGAATCCCCCACTTTTAGAGATTTTCGAGGTAAAGTTCGTCTAGCTGCACGCAGTAGAACAGCAGCAGGGGTCGGAACTTGCTCCGGCAAAGTGGATGGAGAATCGCACGCCGTAAGTCCGCTCTATTCTGAACTTTTTCGTCTTCCAGTTTTTGTGGCTCGCTCTTAATTCCTTCGCGGCCATAATTCAACGTTAGGCCTGCCACCTTTGTTTCCGCATCGGCCTTTACCCGCTGCAAAGCACGCAACTTCATGCTCCGTAGTGCCTCGTCCAAGATCAGAAAGCGCAATTGCCCACGTGCGACCAGTGGGCTAACTTGAAGCTCATAAAATTCTAGCCTGTGAGACCACGTAAAAAGAAGCTATGAAAAGATGCTTAATCCAACTTTTTCCCCCATTGCACTTCCTTTTCCCGTCACGCGGCTTTATAAGACCGGGGCAACTTAGTATAATACAAGTGATCTGTGATGCACGCTTCATGGAGCTTCAGGACCCTATGTCTGACGGGACCTCACACGCTCCATGAATTCCAAGTGAACAGTCATTTAAATATTTCGTGGTTGTGCTTCAGAACACAGGGCAGATAGGGCGCGTAATTGGGTTTCCAACTTGGGGACGCCGAAGTAACAAAACAGGCCGTGCATGAAGACATTTTTCTCTTGCTGCGCATTCCCGTGCACGGTCTTCGGAGGAGCAGGGTGCGGTTCTCAAGGTTAATTCTCAAACGATACGGAATGTGTGAAAGTGATGCGTTGAAGAATCATGCAAGCTTAACGTTCCAATTTCCTGTTTCTTTTTCTTCTGCAGTGGGTGTGAGGGGAGCTGGTTCTTGAGGGTTGCGGTTAATGCTAGACATAATTAAAAACTTTCTTGGGGCGAATTCGTTTCTTGGATGAATAACACCACGAAACTTTTCCGGCTCTAGTAAAGAAACTTTGTAGCCATGCTCGAGAAGACTAGAACCTTGGCGCCCCCTTTCAAAGGAGCAGATCACTGGATAAAAAGCACATATTTTCAACAGTGCCAATTGAAACGTAATCTGCCTCCATGCATTAGTCCAAGCGATCCATCAAATTACTAAAAATTTGCCCATCTTTCACCCTGCAACAAATAATCTCTTCTTCCAGTTATGTGGGTAAAAGCGCAGATCTTGAGCCCTCATGTATGTTTCAGAGGCATAGTCTCATGGTACCTGAAAGTGACAATAAACTCAGAGAAGCAAAAAGATTTTCTTGGAAGAAAAAAACAAACATGTTCCCTGATCTTTTAGCGGTGCCTTCTTACGACGAAAGCGCGTTATCTAACACCAGCCTGGAGACTGGCGCTGAGTCATCATCTGCTCTACACTTATTCTCTTGCCTGGTTATTCCGAGCTTCGCCTCAAATAATATGCACGTGACGCTCGTGATGTCAAAAAAACTTTAGCATGTCGTACGTATAACTCAGAGACAAAACACTACATGATATGGTTACGAGTGACAAGGGCAGAAAATTTTTTTATGAATGCTCTTTTTTTAATGGCGTGATGTAGTCGCATGCATCGCGCAAAGGAATAACGCGGATGGGTATATGCACAGGTAGTACAGCAAGCGATGTGGGAGGCAGTAGAACAGGCATCTTTCATTCATACAACTCCCATGTATTAATGTTTTGGGGTATTAAGCGATCCTGCAGTTGATTGCACATGTCTGTTTGAGCGACTCGTGCAAACAAACACGCATACGCACGCACCCCCGCCCCCTTCCCCGCCCACCTACCCACCCACGCGCGCCAACTAATGCGCATGCCCGCACACACACACACACATGCACTCACGCACGCAAGGACACACATATATGAAAGCACAAAGTGATGCATTAAATACTTAATGCTAGGGCAATTCCATGCCCTGATGCAAGTTATCGGAGGGGTGGCCATGCGAGTAAAAATCAAATGCTCTTCCTATAGCCACGACGATGGCAGAAATGCGAATCTTTCTTGCGTACAAAAATCAAATGGCAAAGTGCCAAAGTAAAAACTGTTGCAATCAAAGTCCAAACGTCAATGATCAAAGCGTAAGCCACCCGAGACTCGCCGAGAGTCACAGTAGAAACCCAAACAACAGCAAACCAATTCCTCACGAGAAAGGTGCACACCCACATCACCGTCGTTAGACGGAGGGGATTTGAACTTCGTTTGAAGGTAGAATGCGCTAAAGGTGCAGTGTGGGGTTTTGTTTGAATAAAGAGGCGGCACGTATGAAAAGATCTACATTTTATTGGTCAACTCCACCAAGGTCCAGAGCTAACGCCTGCGCAACGAACCTAAAGATTGTTAAGCGCCCCGAATGCGACAATGGTGCGATCGGATAGACCTCGGCTTGATGGCGCGAAAGATCCAGGGCCGATTGTGACCACAGGAAGCGTTTTTTGCTTGTTTCATTACCCATCATAATCCCTTGCACCCTCATATTGTGTGAAGTCGGCTTTCCTGCAGTGCGCTCTGGTTACGACACCGCCATCAGTAAGGCCAAGAAAGCTTCGGTTTAAAATAAATAGTGCATTTGTTTCACTACAATGAACCAATAAAAACGTGACATTCGTCATGACAATAATCACTGATAGAGAGATGTTTGGTTTTCGCCATCACTGGTAGCGGCATCTTCAACCCTAACGCCTAGAAAGACAGGTTTACTTCGCACTTTACAGCATCATAACTAGAATGCTTGCTTCAGAGAATGCCAATGAGGGGACGTGGGTGTTCAAAATTTCTCTGAAAAACTAATACATTCTAGACACGCCGTTCGCGTCAGTTTGGTGCAAAAAAGAAACACAGCTTAAAATGTTTGCAGGTTTTAGTTTGCCCATTCGCGCTTGAGCCGAAGCTAAAGCCCTGTCAGCTACGTGACGACGAACACATAGGGCACGAGAGCATGGTACCCCTAATTGAACACGGCATCTACCGCTTTTCCACTGCAGCCGAGTCAAGCCGATCCAAGCGGAGCAGGCTTAGCGCGGTGCGGTGTATTCGAAAGAAGCGGTAACTGAAAAAAGAGTAGAAAACAAAGCAAAGAACTTCTTCTCACACAAGTGAAATCTGACCGAAGAGGGTTTGGCATGCTGTTAACAATGCCTTATAGATATTTATTTATGCACTGCTGTTTAGCGAAGCTTCGGTGCCAGCTACGCTGCTCCGCTGTCTGATAGTGTGCTGGTTGGATGCGGATCGTCGTCTGCTACTTCGTGAGCAGACGACACAAATCCCGTCGTGGTAGCGGACTAGGCACCGCACGAAGGCGAGAAAGTCCCGCAAAAAACAATTGTAAAAAAAGCGAACCCTATAGTCAAAGCCCAGAAAAAAAAAGAATAGGGAGAAGGGCTTAGGCGATGCTGCAGCAAGATGAGCGAGAGAAAAGAACAACTTAGTCGGGAATGGTGCGGGGTGTTTGTTAAGCCACAGGCTTTGTCGTGTGCGGCCGCGGCAATTTGTATGCAGGGCCCAGCCACTTCTGCCGAATCGGGGCTAGCCGGTGGTGCGCGGGTGTGTCGGCCGGGAGCGCCCGGTTGGCTCCTCATTCGTCTTGATTTGGCCAGCACAACGACCCTTTGTGTCGTGTTCAGGAGGCGTTCCCTATTGCGCCGGACAGCATACATTGCTGCGGCTGTGATGGGGGCGGAGTAACGTGTATATACAATGACATGAAAGTGTTTTATTCAGGGATTCACAAAGATTTCACTTACGTCATATCCGTCACGGAAATGACGTCAGTACAACGAAGCAAGCGGCCTGTAAAGGGTGCACCCCTACACACAGGGTCTTCTTGCGGGGAAGCAACCTTTAGTACTAAAGATTACGTTATACTTCGGGTTGTTCGTTTTCGGGTTTTACATTTTGACACGAAAGTGTTTTATGCACGGATACACGACGATTTCACTGACGTCATATCCATCACGGAAATGACACGAGCACACTTTTGCCGAAGCGACCGGCAGCAGGACGTCGCTCGCCATGCACACCCACAAGGCAGCCGCCGACCCGCAACTCATGCTCCGCTGCAGATTTCGCTGCACATTTCAGTTTCGTGTTTTACCGATTCGTATGACAGAGTAGTCAACCACAGTTCTTTCACTAATGCGCTGAACTGCTGTCCAAATTTACATTTCTTTTATTTATTTACATTGCACATTGTTGGTGACATTAGCGTGTCCGTGTTCGCTTTATACATCTAGCCTTATTATGTTCAATGGCCATGAAGGTTATAGGCTGTAAAAACAAATGTAGGCAATGCGCCGCAAAAAGAGGTGATGAAAATGAATCAATTAACGCCTAGGCAATCGAACATCAGCGGCTGATGTTCTATGACCCTTAATGAACTTCACCGGAAGCCTTCTTGGTATAATGCCCTTTGCTTGAAGAGACTAACAACAGATTTTTATGTTCTGTATCGCGAACGAAGGGCCATGGCTTCAAATACCTTGAACAGAAACGGTTTTTCTGATATGTCGCGGAACCCTTCAAAGCAAAATTTTCACGTCTACCTACCTTACGTAGGCTGCCAAAGCGAATACTGCCAACCGTGACAGTGAGGCGCGCAACAACATATAGCATGCTACGTTTGCGAGCAGGCGAGATAAAAAGGAGTACATAAGAACTGTCCCCAGATAAAACAATCCAAAAAGGAAGCCCTGCTATTCCTTTATGCGGTTTTTGAATCCCGTATTGAAATCGAAAGCGCTGTTTGCTTATGTATGATAGTGCCGCATTTTTACACTACATGGCCCCAGCTTTCAGACTTGAGAAAGTTTAGGGACAAATTAAAATTATTGAACCAATTTATTCAGAAATTCTTTGCAGTTACCACGCTATATAAAACGTTAGCTTTCATATGAGCTAGAGGACATGCATGGACTCCACAAAAATCGGTTGTCTGCCTCTTTAAGAAACATGAAAAATAAGCATAGAGACGTTGTAACAGTTTCCGCGGTAGGCAGAACGCTGTGTAACTTGACACTTTCACACGACACTATCATTAGGGAGGTGTCGTGTGGTATGAAGGTACTGGCAATGAGTTGATTGCCTGCTCGTTAAGTGTATATTGCTCTTACTTGGAAGACGCCGCCATATAATCGCCAATGATAAGATTACTAAAAGGACCCTTTTGATAAAACTTAAACACGGGTAATGCCTAGCAAGGACATGTCACTTGTCATATAGAATAACTATTTACAGGTTGCCGGTTTACCCTAAGAGCGCACGTCCCACTATACGGATGCTCATTTCTGTGGCAGGGGTCGCACTCGTTTATAGTCAGATTCGATACTGTTGCAGAATGTCGCTTTTGCCACTACGATTTGTAGATTTGTTGGTATTTTCCTTGTCAGGAGACGCGTCATCTTGTAAGCAGTTGTGCTAGTGTTTCGCTGCCAACAACGACGGCCAATTCTTGCGGGACGAGGCATTGGCAGCAGGCACTGTAGAATGATTAGGTCTAGGCTGTATGCAAAAAACATGACATCATACCAAAAACTCACACAATGCCATATCTCCCTGACACACAATAAAACACGCAAACAAAAAGCAGAGATGCATAACTTTGTGTAGTGCAAAGAAAAAAAAAAACGGACAAGGACAGAGGGAGGCGACGGGCACAAGCGCTAACTTCCAACTGAGCTTTATCGAGAAACAGCGCGAATTTAAAAACTGAGGTGGCACATTACCGTAAACAAACAAAGATAGAACAACAGAAGTTACTCAATAATTCTGTTAACTCACTAATATTTCAGTTGTTAGCGTATTTGCACTTCACACCACATAACGTAAGGAGCTTCGCCAAACGCCGTATGGAACCCTTGAGGAAGCTACACTTTCACTTTCATCCATTGCTTACACTGCGGTTGGTTTTGGGCCACGCGGTGGTGCCAGCCTCTCCACTACACGGAGATTAGTCTTTCGCCTTCACTAAATCGCTCTTATATTTCGGGTTCCCACTTTTTGCCAATTCTTAAAAGTCCGTCGAAAAATTGAAGCTCTGTACACAAAATCCGCTTACAACATTTTACGAAGAGCATACCTTTCAATTATCTTAGAAGTAGATAAAACGACTTCTGTATACGCCGACGCACGTAGCGATACCTTTAGCATCACTCGTCCCATTTTCTGCCTTAGTTCATACGCCTTGGGGGCAAATCTATCGCAGCACCTAAAGCACTAAAGGAAAGCCTTGGGAGCGGAAATTTCGTATACACATGCATGCAGATGAAATGCAGTCGAAGCACTCAAAAGATGAGCGCCCAGAAATCCAGAACATCTGAAAACAAAATTCTTCAAGGCACCATCTCCAAAAAACCAACTTTGATACTGAACTTCGACGCACCCAATTTAAAATACAAAATATAGTGAAGCCGAAACCTCTTTTGGGGCAATTGTGTAGTGCGTAGGGTGTGCATCGGCACCATTTTTGTCTTGAGGACGGCAAACTCGTGGCATTGTGCGGCGGGGGTGAGAAGGCGGGGAAAGGGGAAACTTTGCTTGTGGTACAGTGCCTAGAATATATTCCAGGCACTATACTTGTGGGGCATGAGGCGTTCAGGTGCCCCTTTTGCACCCCCCTGCCGACACCCATTGTGCATAGTAATCATAGTTGAATCGCCCTTGTCTCACTTTTCTTTCAGACGGCAGTGCGGGTTTGACCAGTGTCGTGCAGTTTAAAACAGCTGAACACAATTGTATGTTCTGTCGTTAAGGCAGCTGGCGCCCCTCGCGCCCGCGCGATATGGTGTCTATATATTTATCCTTTTTTCCTAACTGAATGTCTCAGTTCTTGGACGTTGTTTTTAACCGTTTTTTCATTTCTTGTCAGAACCATTTCGACGTGAATTTTTAATAAACATACGCTGTTGAGACAATGAGCAGAAGCATTTAAATGCTCCTGTTTTGCCTTGTTGACATGGGTGAACCACCCCCACTCCCCCTCCTCCCCCAGTTGTACAGTCTTAAAACGTACTGCCTTTATATACTTTATCTTCTAGCTCGCCCTAATAAAAAGAACACAAATTCCGCGAGCTTTCTTTTTTTGCAGACGGCCACTAAAAGCGATGCAACACGAAAAGCGGGGATAAAAATTTGCTGTCAGCCCAGCCAAAAAAAAAAAAAAAAAAACATGTTCCAGGCGAAGAATGTTCCACATTGATATAAGTGCAAATGGTAATCTGTTAACGTCGCAGAATTCCCGACGCCTCGTACATTCACTGCCAGTGGGGTCAATGGCACCAAAACAGAGAAAGAACAGAATACATGCAGGCAGAAGGTGTAAAGTCGAGCTGGGGGAAAAGTGCACTCCATAGGAAGTCAATTAGGCTGTAGTTTGTCCTTTTCAGCCATCGAACTTCACAGTGGGATGTTTGCGCAGGCAACAAAGAGACGGGGCCCACCCTCTTCACTACGACGTGGCCCCGCAGCGATCGGGGGTCCTGGAGGCGTCGGCTGCTGCCTGTGTGTACGCAGTCGTGATTAAGAGGAGGAGGGCTCATGTTGGGCAGGCACTGTATACTCAAGGTTCCCTGCCTTTTGTAGAGAGGTGCTAGAAGTTAATAATGGATCGGCTGCGTACGCGGCCGCCATTCAACACCGCCCGATAGAAGCGGGGGTATTCATGGTTTATTACGCCGTTTGATATGGATTAAGTAATGAAATGGGGTGGATATTGGCGAGTTGTGGTTTTATTGGTGTATGTGGCAAATATTACGCTATGAAAGTGTAACATTTGTAGCATTAAGGGTGCATGCGGCAGGTTTAGAGATCCTTACCGGTTAGCAGACTGATTTAAAATGCTATGTTGCTGAAATAGTGTTTAAATGTTCTGTCTGCATTCAAGTAGGCGGTTACGTCTTTTTTAATAGTAGGGCCGTTGCACAGCTGAACAGGCACCTCGGACACACTTGCATCTAGTTCGAAGTGCCGTTTCCTAAGAACAGCCGTAACCAAAGTCGCGAAAAAGTATACCAGTTTTCTCTCGCCTTTAAAATTTGATTGAGTGTGGGGTTTAACGCGCCGACGCAGCGCAGGCGATGAGGCGCGCCGTAGTGGAATGCTCCGGATTAATTTTGACCACCTGGGGATCTTTAACGTGCGCCGAAATCTCGTACACACGGGCGTTTTTTCGCCTTTAAAATGAAAAATCTGATCGGCCGTCTCGAATATCGCTTAGAAACGTCCCGTGACCTTCCGGACTGACTACTTTCTGTCGAATCTTTGTTTCCTTAGGACACTTGTTTGCTAAGAATTGGGTCAAAAAAGACACTGACGCTTTCCTTTTGTTGCTTGTTTGTCCGGAAAAGTTCATCCGGGATGGCCTATGCCGAACTGTCATCTTTATACGATCCATGAAAGGGTATCGAAGCATGAAGCGGACGCTTGTAACAGTCCTGTACTGTTCTCTGCGGGCACCTTTATTAGCATAGAAGTTGAAGGCACCTCTTTCATGTGCAAATGGTCCGCGAGCCTGACCCTGTCCGCCGAAGTGACGCCGACATGGAAGAAGCAGAAATCACCGGTTTATTCTGAGACAACAGACCGAAAATGGCATGCGTTGAAACAGTAGCTTGAAACACATAACGGTCATGGGAACAACGCAACACTGAATAATGCACTGCACCGACTGTGTAGAGAAATAGAACGGCGCTTCGCTCGACACTAACGCAACGTTCGGGTTCTTGTACCAAGCGACACCGTGTGCGCCCACCACAGGTGCTGGTTAGGCCGACCTGGACAAGGGTCGTCGTTCCGGTTATGAGTCCAGGATTCCTGCCCAAGCGCCCCTAGTTCTGAAAGCTGCCACCACGTGCCGTAGCAGAATGGAATTTTGCCTACACGGGCTATTTTCCCTCATTCTTCTCGGGGCGGTCGCGGCGTTCGACCGGTTTGACTGTCAAGTGCGACGGCGCAGTCAACTCCTTCTCCTCAAGTTAATTGTTCGTCTGTGAGCGGGGAGTCACTTCAATAGAGTTCCCCCGCGACTATTGTGGGATGGCAAGAGGATGCCTCAGAATAGTTGAAGCTTGAGCCGGTTGGTGCAAAAGTTGGGACGAAGCGAAGACGAGACACACACAAGCGCTTTGTGCTTGTCTCGTCTTCGCTTCGTCCCGTTCATTGCGCTGCCCTCTACTCTGAAAGCGGATGCCCTCTGCGTTAGGATTTTGGCGGAGCTTGGAAAGATTGTTCGCTGCGAAGTAATTCACGACAACTACTAGATATACGGCTTATGTCTATCTACGACGCTATTTTCCCGTTTATCGCACATTTCATACCACCAAAAAAAAAAAAAAAAGCATTCGATAATAATTACTTATTTCGGACAGCTACAACTGCGGAATGATATTTTCGAGTAAAAAAATGCTACGGCAGCAGCCGCCGTTTCTTTCTTCCGAAATTTGGTATTCTTGAATGGCTTTTGAGAAAATTCAAATTGCAGGGACGCATCTAATTACGTGAGCAGAAAGCATGAAATTTCAAAACGCGTTCAAAACAGTACCTGCGAGTGATGTTCCCGGTGCGTCACCTTAGCTACTTCAATGAAGTTCTGGAATTGATTCATTTTATGACATGGTGACGTATCAATAATTAGTTTTAGAATTCCTCCGTCACTGCTCATTATTACCTTTCCGCACGATGCGAACTCACGGACACACCACTAGAGATAAAGATTTGTAACTAGTGTTTCAACTAAGGGCTTAGCTTCCATATGAGTAATATTCTACATATATTTATTTATTTATTTATTTATTTATAACTATCTCTCAGTTTCCTCGATAAGGCATTGAGTAAGGTAAGCTAAAAAAGACACAAGTACAAGTTTTAGCATGTGTAACAAGTAATGCGTGAACGGGGTATATAAAAATGAACGCTAAACATAAGAAACGCATAAAACAAACCCACACATAAATGAGGATCTCACCTCATGGCAGAACAAAAACTGCAATTCACTGCATGGATATCGCGTCTGATGAATATTAAATTTTACTGCATTTCCTGCAAGCGATGTCGATCGCATGAAGACTCCTAACCTTAGGTGGCTTCATTAATTTATGTTGTCGGTCGCCCTCCAAGCCCGTGGTAATCGCGAGAATTATTCGTTTTAAAAGTATTCACATATACTGTTTTCTTTTCCGTTTTTCTTGTTTTTCTAGAAATAAGAATTCCCGTCGCCAACACGCCATTTACCACAGCAGAACGCCTTTGAGGCGATATAAGAATAACAAGGACACTGCGCTAACATGAGTGCTCACTGTATATGAACTCCGAAACGTATTTTAGAAAAATTCTGAATTTAAATCACCCCGAATATGTGTACTCCAGGTACAAGGCCGAATACAATCCGCGAATTGGAGTGAATTGGTAAACATTCATGTTGGATACACATAAAGAAGTGCGGGGGTCACGAGCAATAGCGTTAGGTCAAAAGGAGGAAATCCCCGCTTCACGTTTTATGAGGTGCACCACAGTGGATTCCTCCGGATTAATTTTGAACACCTGGGGATCTTTAAAGTGCGCCGAAATTCCGGACGCACGGTCTTTCTTGCTTTTCGCCTCCACCAGAAAAGCGGCCGCCGCAGCAGGGAATCGAACCCGCGTCCTTGTGCTCAGCAGCGCAACGCCTAAGCCCCGCTTTACCCACACCCTCTCTTTTCGGAACCGGCTTCCGAAACAACGACAGCGAGCCGCCTCATGAAAAATACATTTTTTAGGCGAAGCTCATTTGAATATATAGTGTTTTTTGTATTTTGCATGTATGCAAACAAAAAGTTACGTATCTGAAGTGTGAGGCGTTCTTTACCGTGGGGCGTTCGAAAAAAAAATGTCCCGATGTAGGCATTGTCAGTACACGGTCACCACCAATGTCACTCGCCGTTCTTAACCTGAAGCTTATGCGTCTCAACACTCGATCCGCACCATCAGTAGACTAGTTAATATGATGCACCGTTCGCTAGAATTAAAAATAAAAGTGCGTGGATAAATGTATATGTCTTCCTTGAGGATGCCCATCGTCAACTTTCAACAGAAATTAAATTTGTTTACACCTTTCCGGTAAATTTGGCGCCACCTGCGTGTCACGTACCAAGACAAGCTTCGCTGGTAATCCACATTCACCTGGAATGTCTCGTGATTTTTCTTTTCGATTATTCCTCACAAAATTGGGAGCTATCAATCTACATTTAATCTACTATAACACTTACATGTTCCAGCGTGACCAATTCGACACTTATTGTTGCTGCAGACATACATTCTGACGCAGTAATATTACCACTCCAGGCACATTGGATAATCTAAAAAAAAAAAAACTGCGCGCAAATTAACGGGGACAAAAACACACGAAGACAGCAGAGAACCCCGTTAATTTCCGCGCAGTTTTTTTTTTAGATGCATTATTACCAACTCGCCCAAATCTCAACCCTTTTACATCGGATAACTTGGAAACCCGCTCAAAACATTTTAAAAGTGTAGCTTTTCTGTGTGGACTCAACACGCAAACCCTTCTGTCCGTCTGGGGTGCAGGATGTGCCAGAATTTCCTGCATGCGAAAATTGTAAGAATAAAAGGCCCTGAACCTTCGTGTTTTAATACAAGAGCACTCATATCGGCCTTCCCAGGGAAATCGAGAAAACGGCCGCAACAGCACTCAGTTGTCGTCGTCATGATTCCACAGCTCAGAAGACAAGGACAGAAAGAAAAACGCAAGACAGGCGCTAAGTACGACCGGCGCATGCGATTCGCATGCGACTGATCCGCCAAAACCCGTCCTAACAATCAGTCGTAACGATCAGTCACATGCGAATCGCATCCGCCGGTCGTTCATGTGTCTACCGCTTTAAACAAGTCCTCGCCAAAAACGAGCATCTGCAGTATCTGCGAGCTTCCAAAAAAAAGTGAAAGGTATGACATCATGAAAAGTATGTCATATATGTGGGCTTTTGTTTCCGTTCCATGGATGTATTATATATACATGGTGGTTTCGTCAATAAACTTTCAGCGCCTGTTTGGTGTCCTTTCTTTTATCTTTTTACTGGCCTAAAATAACGTAAAATTACGAGCAACAACAGTTGTAATAAACACGTTCGATTTGCGTGCTTGCAACTCCCATGTTAACAACGGGCGCGGATTTTGCTGCCTCAAACGCTCGCTCGAATTCGTTTTCGTACCGAAACGACCTGTACCGAACCGCCCTGTACCAAAATGTCCTGTACCGAAACGCCCGTGTACCGAAAAGACCGTACCGAAACGCCCTGTACCGAAAAGACCAGGACCCCCGAAATGTCCGTGCACCGAACTGTCCGTGTACCGAAAAGACCGTACCGAAACGCCCTGTACCGAAAAGACCTAGACCCCCGAAATGTCCGTGCACCAAAATGTCCGTCCACCGAAATGTCTGCGCCGAAATGTCCTACACTGAAATGTCCGGATCCCCATTTGACTAAAATGCCACCTTTGAGCTGACACACAACGTTTTTCAAAACCATTTGATTGAAATGCCGTTTGAGACAAAAGAGCTCGCCTATCGACCTTTAAAAATCTCCAAGGCCTTTGAAACGCGAAAGCTTGTACTCTCGCACCCAGTTTGTTCATGCCGATTTGCAATTATTTGCGAGTAAAACTTTGTTATTAAAGAGCTCGCTCATAATCACTTTTCTTTTGTTTTTGTTTACTATCACTTGGTCGACTACTAGAAAGTAGCTTAGACTCCCAACACCGGTGGTACGAAAAAAGAAAAAAAAAACTGCCTATGTTGTGCAAGTTTTGTGAGCCGCGGGATGACGTGCCTTCGAATATCTCTAAAAGTTCGTATGCACACGTGCTTGTGGGGTCGCAAATGATCGTCATTCAGCGGAATCAATGGGAAATTGGGTAGGCCCATTACCAATTGGTTCCTCTGTAGGACCCACACAATTCATGCAGTGAAGGTAAACTTTTGGCTGCCACCTGTCTTGTTGGGAGGCTACAAATGAAAAGCTATAATTACACTGCAAACAATGGTACAATAAATGGAGAAGCCGACGTTTCACAACCAGCTTTCTTTCTCAGGGGTGACTGGGGTCAGCCTGCTGCCGCGTCCGATAGCCTTTCAACGCGTTAGGTATCTCACAAAGCCCCTCTCTGTCTAGCGCAGGCCATGCGTGTACACAAAAGTGAGAGTCCCAAGGTAGCGATTAAGGTATTGTGACGTTGCGCCACCAAGTTTTCGTTCTCGACGATGGCCGTCCCGACGAAGTCGTTTCTGTGGCCGGGTGCATGGCAGTGCTATAGCTATACATGCACCATGAGCTGACATAATCTCTTTACTGCACAACAAAGAGCCACCGAAGAAGCCCCCGAGGACACAATGACCAGTCTCATTCGCCCCAGTGTCGCCCATCTCAAGGAACAGGCTTGCCTGCACCCTGCACCCTTCCGCGCGTCGCCGTCATACCTAAGGGCCGTAGTCATACCGATGGCGCCCCTTTCCAGGAATCGCTCCTTTTTCGCCCCGTTGGCCTCCACGGCTTCAAGCCGGGTGTAATAACACTTCCGACATTGTTGGATGCAGACGTCTCCTCGCCTGCTCCCATTATAATAGGAAGGAACTTTTAATCGGCTGGTGTGGCGAGAGCTGCAACAGTTGTCTATAAGCTTTCGGCGCCCACTTTGCACAGTGGAAAAGCACAAATGGCACCCCCGATATAGGAGGCTGGTTCTCCAGCAACAACCCCCCCCCCTCCCTGGTCAATCCGCTTAGCAACGCCACTGTAAGTGCGATCGCTGATTATTTTTGAGTAGAACCAGAGTCCTTCAATACACCGAATGCAACGACGACGGGGTGATAGAGAATATCAGAAAAGGCGAATGCACACGTGCTTTAATTAAATGGCACTTTGGTTTCTTTCCTTTTTATTTTTTTCGTGACGGTTGAGGGGCTCATTAAACGCGGAAAGTTTGGTCTCTCTCTTGGTCTGTTTGTCAGCCTGTCTTTCTGTTCTTCGATTCAGCCGCCCGGCCAAAGTTAATGCAGAGGAGAGTTCTAAACAATTAAGTCCGCTGGCAATGTCAATACTTGTGATTATTGTTGAGCCGCAACAAAACATTAAGCATATTTGAAATAAAACACCAATACATAACAGATATTTGCATTGTTCCTTAGAAAAATTCCAAATGAGTAGTCCTTGAGAAGTTAATTATCTGTACGTATGCTGCAGAAAACATTATTACAAAGCATTTCCAACTTCTGATAAAACAAACAATGCAAACCCGCCGCAGCCCCTGCTAACAACGAAGCCGGGACGGAAGCGTGCGGCGATAAAGAGAGAGAGAGAGAGAGAGAGAGTAATTTATTGCATGGAAAGAAAACACAGAGAGGTCGGCCTGATCGTATAGTCTCTGACCTGCTACTTTGTGTGGGGGTGGGCAAGGGGGAAAGAGCATAGATGGAGAGCGTGACAGGTATGACGAATATAATAGGTACCTTCCGTAATGAATTTCTAAAAACGCCTTATTAAGCACTTGCGTTATAAAAAAAACCAACGCATACAAATGCGGAATGCCGAGAAATTGCCCTACATCATTTAGCGGTCTAAAAAGGCACAGGTTCCTTTTCCCGCGCAGTGGCCCTCATTTCCGCAGCCTTTGTCGTAGGGGATCCGCAAAGTGTGAAAATAAAATAGTTACTCTCACTGATTTTTGAAAAAAAAAAGCGATAATAAGTCGTCAAAACACGACCGAGGAAATATGGTGATACTGTCACGGATTTGTTATATAAAATACTTAATAAGTCGCCACAAAAAGAATAATGAACAGTTAGGTTTTATAAATACTACAAATATCCCAGTAATATTCAACAAATAAACGTAAGTTTTTTTTTTTGGCAAACCCGCACAACCAACTGCTGGCCTGAAATAACGCAGAACTGCGAAGAAGAACATCTGTAATAATTAGGTACGAATTGCGTGCTCGCAACCACCACGTAAACAACGCGCGCAGCCTACAGCGCATGCCGGAATTCGCCTTTGTACCGAAACACCCGTGTCCCGAAAGGTCCGTGTCCCGAAACGCCCGTGTCCCGAAAGGTCTGTGCGCCGGAAAGAGCGTACCGAAACGCACTGCACCGAAACGTCCTGCACCGAAAAGAAAAGACCGGAGCCGACCGCGGAGGCTATGCGGAGGGTAGAGGATGCGGGCCACTACGAGAGAGGGCACCACACGTTCCCACTCTCTAACCTGGCATCAGACTCCAGACAAAAAGTGCCCAGTAACATTTTTCTGTGAACCAATCACGTGGAATTTTATGGCGTCTTGAAGTTAACATACTGTAGTACTCAAATCCGGGAGAGCAATTGGATATCTGACCTTGCAGCGACACAGTGCTCGATTTAGGATAGCCAAGTGGTCCATTTTTCAGAGACTGCCCATAGACGCCATTGACAAAAAGTTATATGCCCAGGTAACACGCATCGTTCGAGTTACATGATTGAAAATATACAGTAATGGAGAGTGAAAGCTGTTCTGCATACAACCGGGAGAGCAATTAGCCCACTGGTTTGGGTGAGGAGCTATTGATTTTTCATTTTTTGCTCCCTTCAGTTACGGAGCGTCGCGCCGCCACACGCCGACAGAAGGCGCTGCTTTCCGCGGAGGCGCTTGGGCAGGAATCCTGGGTTCGAGTTGCTGCTCCCATCCTGGTCTTCCGCTGCCGCCCGGTCGTTCCGTCTAACTTCCCTCTACCGCACCCGTGAGGGCAAACTTCATACCAGACGGGGTAGTTGTGTGCATGTTCCGGCCTTTCTGCGCACCACACACGTATACCTCGTCCGCTCACTGTTTATCACACACACACGCAAAGGATTATCTGTGTTCGTCGCACACTCACGGAACTGTCACCACCACGTGCGGGGTGCCCCATTCGCAGTAGCTGCATTTCTACAGTATAGAAAACACCAGGCCGGTTTCGCGCACCTTCTTTAGTATCCATACGTTCCGTTATAAACTTCATTAGTGCCTTCCTTTTTGAACATAACGTTGTATACTGACTCGTATACCTTACTTTTCTCTGACAAACGGAACCGTAGCGTGTTAAATTAAATTACCAGGATGAAAACCTTTTACGTGTTTAGAGCTAAAGACAGCGCGGAATGATATATATTTGATTCAAGTAATCAGCCGGACAATAAAATTTTAAAGGAACTGTTGACCTGTTAGTCTCTTCCATCAACTCGCTTTTATTCATCCCCGGCCGCTCACTCTAGGGGGGGGGGGGGGGGGGGGCTGTCTGAGGGGTAGGGTCGAAGCTCGGCATGCGGGCCTCTTTGTTGGCCAACACGCCGCATGGATCTAGCTAACAATGGCGGCTTCCGCTTGTTATGCATCTTTTCTGCAGCTTTACAATGGGCGCCCGCCGCCTTGCTCTCCCTCGTATCTCCGGACCCCTCTTTACTGCTGCCTGAGCCTCAACTCCTGCTTTCAGGGAGCCGCAATCCTGGCGCCAGTTTAGAGCTGTTTGATTATTTTATAGCGCTTCCCCCGTTCGCAAGGCGTATAAGCGCCTAATAAAAAGGTATAAGCTTTCTTTATTTAATGGAGAAATACTACCCACGCCCCATTGAAAAGGCGTCCCGGGGGAATCACGGAGTTGCACCTCGGCAATACCACTAGGGAAAACGGGCGGAGCCGGGAAAGTGGCGCCCCTGGTGGCGTGTTGGAAAAGCACGAGCTGAGAATCGGGGAAATTTCTCTGGCTCGTCCCTGTGGGAAGTGGGTGCCTGGAATGAGCAGGGTGTCCCCCTGTCCTGTCTTTTTTTGATGCCCGTGCCTGGTCTACGGAAATATTCACAACTTCCGGACATTGCATTCTAGTCTTACGTATGACGTTGGAACCTTGAGTATTGTGGCCTTCGTCTTGCGTGAATAATAAAATAATTCGTCTTGCGAAGCAAGTTTAGGTGCCGCGGTTCATGATGGAATTTGCAAGGGTGGCGCCATAAGCATTTGAACCGCAATTTGTAAAAATTTCTTGAATTAAACTGACGGCAGATTACAACCGATAATGCGAAAACAAAGCGGAGGTGTACTATGAAGCAATATTGAGTTTACGAAGTCATGTTACCGGCGAGCGTACTACAAATGTGGGGCTGCGGAATGTTCAGCCACATTGTACTGCGATTCTATTTCGAGGAATTAAAACTTTCCGCAATTGCTTTCCTTTCCATTCGGCGGAATGCCAAAATTTTGCACATTCCCACTCCTTGAATGACCAGGAAGTTCTACTCCATTCCTACAATTCCTCAACGTGAAAATTGCTTCTTGGTTGCTGTATCGAGTTACGTAAACGTGCGCTACATAACGCAGACGTTATCAGACGCGCTGAAAACTGCAACAATATGCATCCACGTATCCAAATTCGGGTGATAGTAGAAGCTTGGTGACATCTCGTGCAGAGAAAGATATATCAACAAGCTATCGAGCCACCTATGCTTTCTTTTGAAATGTGAGAATGCGTGAACATCCCTGCTATTTGGGTTATGTCACCGAGTTATGTTGCCAACTTTAGTGTCGTCGAGTTTTGTGCTGCCGACGTCAGCGGTGCTATGTGTAGGATGTCGCGATTCATGCAACACCACTAGCAGACCATATTTCTGCCTTTTTATCCTTAGCATTTTAAATGCGGATCATTTCTTAGGCTCGCGATGTCACTCGTCGATTTTGTCGGCGCCGTCCACACGCTCACTGCGCATGCGCGTCGCGTCGAGGCGCAGGTGCGCGTCTCTCCCCCGTACCCTCCTCGCTCTAAACAACAGGTGCGGCGGTGCGGGAGGAGCGCGTGTACACCGTGCGCTCCGTCGCTCTCAACAACAGCTGCGGCGGTGCGGGGGGAGCGCGTCTGTGCGTTCATGCGTCGTAGCTACCCGTGCGCTGCGTCGCGCTCAACGGTAACGGCGGCAGGGCGTGTACACGTGATAACGGCGTGGTGGGTGCGTGGAAAGTTCGCGCGCTTGTGTACGGAAGTGTGCGCATGCGCGTCTCTCCCCCATACTCCTCTCCCTCGAACGCGGGCGGTGTGTATATAAGCGGCGGAGCGCGCGTTCGGAATTCAGTCAAGGGCGTCTTTCTTGGCGCTTTGCTTGACGGCACCAAGCAATAAAGACAGACTTTAACTTTACACTCCTTGCCTTCGCTTCTCCTTCATTCAATAAATAAGAATAATAAATACGAAATAACAATTAAGCATTCCCAAACCATACCCAATTACGCAACATTCATGCGATACCCCCACCACTCGAGTTCCCCCCGTGGGAAGATGCGGGCGGGTTTCTTTTCCTTGCTTTTTTCTCTTCTGTGTGTTGTTACGACCTACAGCCTTCGCCAATACCTCTTTTTAGGCGTATGTTTATGATTATTGTTAGATAACCTTATCGTTCAGTTAAACGACCTGCCAAGCAACGCCAAACCTATTGTACGTCAAGCTGCGGGTGCCGGGTAAAGACGTTAGACCTCAAATCGTGAACGTAGGATTAACTTCGGGCATTGGCATATATTTGCGTCAACCCCGCCCTCGTCAGCCGTTCGGCTGGTCACATTTCGGCATTTCCACATGCTGCCCAGTAAATATTCATAATACGTCAGCACCCTTTTTTGTTCAGCTCCATTTCTCGTAGCAGCCAATGGGGACGTCAGAGCGGCACGCAATTAGATGTCATACCAATGCATACCTTCAGGTCGACACATACCCGCTTCCGGAGCCAAAGCATAGCCGCGCTCACAGCTAATTGGAATTTTTCGGCCACGTGTCTGGGGTGACGCATATACGGAGATAGCGTATTTTTCGCCACCTGAGCCACGTAATGGTTGAGCTAGGTGCAACTATAAAACGGCTGCAATGCGTGTCACCATTCCCACTACACCGGCTGCCAACAGTCTGCATCACACACCTGCAGGGTGCCATTCCAGAAGACCCGAGTTCCGCCTACTCCCGAGTTTGCAGCTGCTTGGGTTATGAAAGTAGTGATATTGGAGCATCCGACACACCTCGAGCGAAACCGGTGCAATTGCGCGCAGCACGCCTGATATACTCAGCTCCGTATTGGGGCCGCCTACGTTGAGAAAGTATGGCTTGTGCTATCAGCCGTATGCAGCGCCATATGAGATCGAGTTGCAATACCCATTACCTAGCATAAACTAGATAACCACACTACTACTTTGACTTCAAAGCAGCCAGGCCTCACCCGGCCTGGCTGCTGGCCACGCACGGGCGGGGCAATCCATATTTCTCGGTGTTCTGTTCTTGAACTGAAATATGTTTGCTACGTGCGTGTCTTCACCGCAGACTTGGTGCAGCTCTGCGCAAGCACAAACTAAGCAAGCAAAGGGGTTCACTGTGGCCAACGGAACGCGCCTTGCTCCTGACCGTCAAAAATAAATTTTGTTTACGCTTTGGTTGAGTGTGCACGCGGGTGCTTACCAGAAATCGTCCCGATTCAGCGGGTCAAGAGCGTGTTTGAGCCTTGGCGAGTGCATTGTAGACGTTGAAGTTGTGTCATTTGCCGTCGACTGTGTTTTCACTGTGTATGAAGAAGGCTCCCATGGGAAAATCTTGTGCCTTGGCCGCTCCTATCAGCTCGGACAAGACTGAACTCCATTCCGGACCAAACACCCCCGTTACTGTGCACCATTGGCTCAAGGTGGCATGTGGACTAGTTCTTTTCGCTGCTAGCGGGCATCAAAGGACGACTTCGTGGCTACGACGCTACGCCATGGGTGAGTGGGGCTTCGGTCGCTACGCCGCGCCCAAGAATGGGCTGTGTGTGCTTGATTAATATTAGAACTCGGAGAAAACTCGGGAATGGTTTTTCCCGGCCGAGTTGAACTCGTGACAATTGTGGCGCCCGCTGGTGCGGCGTGGTTTATTGTTATGGTCACCGTAGCAGACATAATTCTACCCTGACAGGTCTTTTAAAGGGAAGAGAAATCGCGACCTCGTTTTTATCTCCCAATAAGTGGTATGCATTGGCTGTGCAGTCACCTGGCGACAGACCCCCTTTTGCGACGACTTAGAGGCGGCTTTCGCTCCATGACCATCGAGGAGCAAGTGTGAGTGCCCTGCGGTTTTACGGGACGGGCAGCCTTTGCGGAAGCGTTGGTAGCGACCACACCATCGACCGGCACCACTCGACAGTCAGCCGGTGTGTGCGCATTATGATCACTGTTGAAGTGTTTCCCTGGCCTTTCCATTCTTTTAAGTGGTTTGGTAGACATGGCTTCCGCAGGTTACACTGCACGTCCATTCATATGCAGCCGGAGAGGGCCTTCAATTATCGTCTACTCCCAGAACAGTTTCAAACGAGGCGTTCCATCACCGTGCGTTTCGTTTATCGTCAGCGCGGCAGATAGTTTCGCTTGAGGCGTTGCGCGACGCACATTTCATGTGAAAACGTTACTGGCGTGAGAGATAATACTTAACAGGCGTTGCGCGACGCACATTTCATGTGAAAACGTTACTGGCAGGATAGATAACACTTAACATACGTATGCAATCAACGGCGCGTGTCTAGTCCCAGAGGCAACTTGTTCTGTGGTGTGTTTTAGCTGGTTGATTAGAATGGAGAATGTCCGGTCTCCTTGGAAAGTCCTGCCAAGGATCTTGATGTTTTGAGAGGGGTGGCGGTATGGCCATCCATGTGGATATTGATTGTCGGAAATACAGGTGGTTGATTTTTTTTTTTTTTTTTTGGGGGGGGGGGGGGTGAAGACGAGTAGCAGTTGAGACTTTTGGGGGCACAACTAAAACCACACGGGCGATTGGGCGTAGCGGTTTAAAATGTCGGCTGCCGCCTGAAATCGGTCCTCAACCTCCCCTATTGATCCAAAGAAGACAAGATGGTAATGTCGTCCGCATACAGGCCGTGCTGGATACCCAATATGTTTTAGGAGGGAAGGAAGGCCGAGCATGGCGATGTTAAACAGCAGGGGTGATAGGACTGCCCCAGAGGTGTGCCGCGCTTACCCAGAGAGAAAAGATCTGTGGCGTGGTCCCCGACCTTGAGGATGTGTTGTCAATTGGTGAGAAAGTGTCGGGTGTACTGGCAGGTTCTTGCGCAGCAGCCGAGGGAGTTGAGTGGAAGCAAGATGGCGGTATGCTTCACGTGGCCAAATGAGCCTTTTAGGTCTAGTGCCAAAATGGCAGCAGGAGAATTTCGTGTGGCAGGTTGCATGACCTGCTGTTTGATTTGAAGTAAGATGTCCTGCGTGGAAAGATTGGAATTAAAGCCTACCATGGTACCGGGAAGCTTTCCTGTGCCTTCTAGGTATGTTTAGAGCCCGTTGAGGACGATTTGTTTCTGAAGGTTCCTCACGCAGGACGTGAGGGAAATGGGACGTTAGTTATCTATGCTGGTAGTTTGCCCGGATTCGGTATTAGGCGCACCTCTGCCGTTTTCTATTTAGCTGGAACACCAGCCACCCATATTTGGCTGAGGTAGGAGTTGCGGTCTAATAGAGATTGATCGTCCAAATTGACCAGAACCTTGTTCGACATTTTGTCCATGCCCGGTGCCGTGTTCCTGCGGAGACCACTAACGGCTGCCGCGACCGTTGTCCGTGGACAGATGCCCTCGTCTAGTAGGGGGTTAGGGCTACCAGTGTATGGTGAGAGCTGCTCTGACGGGTGAGTGGGAGGTACCGAGCTTGGAGGGTACCGAAGAGATCTGCCATATCCCCGAGGCGTTGTTGGATGACTCGGGTCATGTGGCGTTGATTCGGTCTTGATGGTGGCTGGACTAATCAGGGAGCGAAGCAGTTCCCAGGTTTTGCGGGTGCTCACCCTACCCGTACACGTCGCTCACGTCTCCGTTTGAAATTATCTGAATTTGTGTGAAAATTTATGGTGGCTTTATTTCCGACTTTGGAAGCCGAAAACATTGTTTTGCCTGCCTGTTTTTGGCTCCTAAAACGCGGTTTTTTGATGCCTTAAAATCCAGCATCAGTTTATAGGGGAAACTTGTTAGTCAATGCTGATCGTATATTTTCAACACTCGTACTATGCAACATTAATGCAGGTAAGTTCTCTACATTTGTGAACTACGACAGATGGTAAGAGGCACCGTAGATATCGTTCAAAAGTCAAATGATTAATAGAAGCAATGGGTGGTTCTAAATTTGTAAATTAAAATCGTTGATGCGGTGAATGCAACCGTATCCAAGCGGTAGGGATCCCATGGCCAGCAAAGAGGACACCGGGGAGCGAGGCGGGACAACCGAAGCACGTGCAACACTCCAGGGAAGGAGGGAAGCGTGACCGTAAGAATAAATCTCCGATTTGGGGACCCCGTGGACAGATGGCGCCGCCTGCGGTTGGTAATGCAACCGCCCGCCTCCCCTTTCTCTCTCCAGAGCTGTCGCTAAGCCTCCTTGCATTTTATCAATGTAATCAAAGCCTACGTCAATGCTAAAGTGCAATTAACAGCGTAAAAATGCGATCGCTTCCGGGAGCGCGGGTAGCTGCTGATGGTCCTTTGCGGTGGCGTTCCTGAAGCTTGTTCTGAAGTTCACGTTCCTGAAGGTCACGTTTCCTGTCCACGTGACACAATGACCACAGTGAGGAAAGCCCCAAAATGGCATCAATTTTTTTCTACACCATACAGAGCAAGCAGGTTGCAACGAGAGAACCGACTGACTTCATATCTTTTTCACGCTTAACAGCATCAATATTTTCTGTTGTTTTGCTTTTACGCGAATTTTTGTGCATCTGACATAAGAACATTAGTAACCGAAAAGTAAGTGTTTACAAATGCATTCTAGCTGACGAATTACAGATACTGTATGTGGCACGACTTTATCGCCACGAGAAGTTCATAGGTAATTTACAGCGAGCATACACCAAGTCTTATTAACAGCTTCAGGACAGCGAAATATCAAGTAAGCTGTACGACATGACAACTGTTATAAAGAGGATTATACGTGCCTAAGTAGTGGTGTTAATATGGGTCAGTTGCATGACTCAATCGTAGCGTTGTCCTTTCATTTCGACCACCCTCCGTCGGACAATACGATCCCCAGCGTAACAAACACAGCGATGTTTCCTTACAACTCATTTCCCCCAGCCACTCAGTTATTCACATCGTTCGCAGCGGATACACTGAATGGACGTGTGTGTGAATGCATCAGCCACTAACAAAGGCCCCCTAACTTCGCGCTCAATTGCACTTCCATGGCGTCACGCCGAATTCTGCGTGACCACGGGTGAGGACGCACCGTGTTTCGCGCTTTCCGGTTCGAACGGGACGTGCTGCTGTTAGGTGAAATAAAATCCAAGCCGAATCTTAAGGCTTAGGAAGAGCACCATCTATTCAGGGAACAAATTGGCTGAACCAAATCCAACCCGTCCACTAAACCACGCAGCCACGCCTGAATCCAATCTGAGAGACACACCCACCACCCTTTTGGGCGGACAAAAGCCAGAGTGGCCCCTTGACCCGTCGCTGGCTGCACAATTGGTGCTAACTGTTGGGTGTTCAACGTAGCGGTGTCATGGATGGGACCTTCTCACGTGGCGTGTTCTTTCACGGTGATTCTCTGCGCTATCATCACGTACCCTACACGCATTAAATGCCTTGGAGGAGTGGGTAGTCTTTTTAAAATGAACAATAATGCACGCGTAATTCCGGTATCGCTGAAACAACTTGCGACGTCAACGTTAAATGTTGTGCATTTACATTCTATTTATTGCCCCTAAAGTCCGTTGTCTACTTCGCTTGGCGGCTTACACGTTCATAACTGTCGCAACGATGGCATCCCATTTTCAATGAATTGTGAGAAAGGAGCTGCGTTGCCCCCTTGAACGTAAGGAAATGGAATGATTGGAAATGATTATTCTTCAACGCTGAACATCAAAGGCAGAAAAAAAAAGTGGGGTCATAAACTAGATTGAAGCAAGAGATCTAAATCTACATAGCTGTGTTGGTAAAAATCATTTTCACTGGAAGGCTAACAAGGAAATATTTCGGAAAGACAGCGGAGATCTTTTCACGAGATTGGCTTTTCATCAGGAATTAGTGATGGTTACTTTTTTCTGCGCATGACGATAGTCATGCTGCGATATGCATGACGATGGTTAAGTATCGATAAAGTGGCTACTCTGAAAATACCTTTTTTCTATAGATGTTCTTTATTCGTTTAGTTTTTCGCCCGCGGCTTTTGAACAAAATACATTACCACTGATCCACACAAGAATTGCTGTTCCCAAGGAATCTGAGCAGAAATTTTTGTTTCTTTCGTTGTCATGGTGTGAAAAAACCAAAAGTAGCGGAGGAAGAAACACAGAGAGCTAATACATCATAAGCAATGTAAGACAACACTTAGTTGACTTCTTTTCTAAGGCGATAGACTTTTCCCCCGGCGGGATAGCTGAAGTTAACATTCGTTAAATCTAGCGAATGCTTTATTCAACTATCTAGTCGTCCTGGGCAACGAAATATGTGTCGGGCTTGGTGTAGTTCCTTCGTCTTTTTCTTGTGGGCGAAATTGTTGCTTTTTTAAAACTGTCTTTTTAAGGAATCTTTTTGTCGGATCGGTAGACTTTACGATTGTGCGTCTCATCTAAGTGGTAAACGAGCAGGCTATGCCCTTCTCTTTATATATTGTGCATTTGTAATAACGTTTTCAGTCATTCGATATTATCCAACCTTCCGTAAACTCTCTGGTTGCAAACCTTGAAATTTGACTAGGTTTTGCATCGCAACAAAATTAATTGATAGCTTTCGGTATTGAACATGCCGAGCTATACCTCTCTCCATTTCCTTTGTGCTACCCGATTCAACCATTTTCTTAGCTAAGCATTTTAATGTAAGTTTCCTTTCGGTGAACCAGGAGAGCTTTTTGGGAGCGCTTTTTAACTTTGATCTTGTTCAGCGGACGGGGTTAGTAGTAACCAATGTTGTTTTTTTGACGCATTGTCGCTAAACAACCGCAGTTAGTAGATTTTTAATTATCATTACTGAAATGACAAAACATAAGACGTATTATTATAGCTGTGCTGGCTGACGTGGACCTATAACTGCGTAACATTTTATTAGAAATTTTATGTCCTGTAATACGCTCAATATCTGGCCCTGACCCATTGTTTACGCACTTATCACCAACAGATGTCAACCTAGTAAGTGTCCATATTTTGCTTCAAACACCAGGAAAATAATTAAAAAAAAGCACGGTTTAGAAAGCAGCATAATGTTTTCGAAAGCAGAAGCCAGGGCGTCCTCTTCTACTCCCGGCTGGAACCCTTCGCAAGGATTTCACATGAACGCAACGCAAGGTTAAAGGCAGCACAAAACGATCAGGGGGGTCACGCTCGAGCTGCTCTCTATGGGCTGCGGGAAGCAGAAGGGCGAGTGACGTCTCGGGGGCGGACTGCTGGCCCTTTCACAAATGCAAAGTGGCGGAAAAAAGGTAGCCATTGCGACTGGGGCGTAGAGGGGTGGCCACGTGGTGTGTCGAACGTTGTTGCCGGAAAATCGGTGCGAAACGAATGCTGGCGGGAGAAAAAAATTGGGGAAAAAGTTGTGCGGAATGAAGAACAGTGGGAGGGCACGCCCAAATTTAGAAGCTATGTCCGAACAAACTAGCTACATTTTCATTTTTTCTGCTTTATAGCAGAGCACCGTTTTCTTCTTTGGCACGTGCAACTCCGAATAGTTCACTTGAGTAACTGTAGGGAAATGTGTGAAGTTGTATCACTTAAGGGAAACCATTCCTTAATTGTCGCGCCGTAGCGGCCGCATGGCGTTTCATTAACGACTGCTTTCCGGAGAGTGCTATAAAGGTTTATGAGGCAACAAATATACGCATACTGATAATACCTGAAAGGATGAACGTGCACATAAAAGATGCGCCTAAATGAAAGTCCGGTTTAAAAGGCTAATGCCTCTTTATTCAGTGGAGGGCTGAAAATGTAAAGATAAATTAACAAAAAATGGTTCCTTTACTTAAAGAAAGAAATCAGTAAAATAAACCAGAATAGTTACCTGCAGTCTTAAAACAAAATAAATATAGCGGGGCTTAAAATTCACCGAGATACAAGAAACTGATGGTTTTCAAGCGCATTCGAGCAGAAGGAAGGCACAAAAACAACCCACTGGACGATAATCCCGCTGCTTTCCCTCCGCAGCCTTCGCGAAAGTTACTCCGACAAATCCATTTTCGCGGAAACTGCCTTTCCCTTGCGCGAAGTCCATGACACTGCAATTCTAAACTATTTCTCTTGTGTATGCCTTAGCCTCTCGCGCTATTTTGGTATTTTTTTCTATACGCAAGAATGAAATTCACTTATGCTATTTCTGCAATATAAGCTTTCAATAGCGACTAAAACTTCTCTCCCGGTTTCAATTTTTCTTCCGCTCGGCCTTTGAGCAGTTGTTACATTTTTTTCTGCGGTGTCTAGGTTACATATTTCAAAACGCGTTCCTTACCATCCGACCGTCTGGTCGGTATGTCTACGCATTTCTTATAGCTATTTTTCTCCTTTACCCGTTCAATCACGAGCCGCGCGTATACTGCCTGACACATCAATCTTACGTCAAAAAGACTTTTTGTAGTAAACTTTGCGCCTCTCTCCAGAACACCCGGAGAGGGCACTTCTTTTTTTATTTTGTTTAAGGCAGTTATTGAGTGGCCCTTTCGAGATTTTATGCTGACACCTGTATTGAGCTTCTTAAGTTTGCAACGTATTAAAAATAAAGTCAACTAGCTTTGAAAAACAAAATGCCTTAAATCATAGCTGCTGGAGATTTATCAATGACGACTGCAACTGCTACACTTCCGCGTGTTTGGTTAAGCTCAAACACATAAAAAATAATAAGTGGCAGATAATAAATGTACATCAGGCATTTTTTAAATTAGAGAGAACAATGCAAGTGCCACTATAGCTACTCATTTCTTCCTCAACTATGCCTTATGTTTTCTGTTTGGTGAACAATGTTGACAAGTATGAACCGTATGAACCAGATTCAGTAGTTCTGAATGGTTTTGCTTGTATAATCTTTTCGTTCAAGTGTTCTTTTAACTTGTGACCCGATGGCTGAGTCAAGGGACAAACAGAAACATTCGCACAGACACAACAAATTTTTGGGTTTAAGTAACTCAAGGACTATCGGCAAAACATCAACGCACATATTGGCGTACGCAAGTGGCGGTTCGGAGACAAAGGATGCCACCAAATACCTATGGTTGTAGAATAGTATTAATGCTTTTGGTTCTTCCCAATAGTAGCTCTTCAACGCCAGCATAAAGCCCCCATACTGATTTCTATGTTGTTGGTACCTGGCCAAAATGTTGCTGCCCACGACCACACTATACCATTTACAAGAAAAAGTTTTGTGGGCTCTTGAATTTGACATTGGGGCGCTGATAACTGCTCCAATGTTACAGAACTGCCAATTGTACGCAGTATGTACACCCATTAATAACAAAGCGTAGATTAGTGTTCAATATATATAACCTGGCAACGGAGGAGCATAAACTACGTTACCCACGTACGCAGGGAAGGACATTACTATGTATTTATATGTGATACTGACGATAACCAATCTTAATTTTGGAACAGTAAGGTGCGATGGAAGATCGCGATGATGAAAGCAGCGCGCATAAGTTGTGCATGACGTGTGCAGCTAGTTTCACCAGGGCGCTGTGTATGGCAGAAGTCTGTCGGTCTGCAGAGTACAAAATGGGGCGTTACGGATACTTTCATTTTTTTATTTTCGTCCACAAATCCTACCGGTTTGATGTCTTGCTTTTCTTTGGTATTTTTTTTCTTTCCGATGGCAGAAACAGGCGGCCACTATATCTGAGAGCCGTATGATCTCCACGAGCCTTGCATCTTACTTTCGTTTCCCACTTAGCGGATAACCCTTTTTGGGCATCCCGTTTCCTGCCTCTACGACGCATGGCGACATGTATCGTCGCTTACCGGGACGACGGGCAACTGGGATGGATTTAATCTAACTCAGATACGATGTGCACATCGGTTTACGGCATCACGATTTCTTACATTCGGTCCACTTTATTACGTTGAAAAGATAATTACTTGGTAATTTGAATACCGCTTGTGTCTTCACGTGCAAGTCGGACGTGAAACGCCCGTTATGGAAGTCAATGGTTTGATAAATGTATTGAGGAAAATGTTTTGCATCCGTCGTGGGAGTAGCCTGGAAGGCATCAGTACAAACAGTTTTTTACATTGACAGGTGTCAGCAGCTCATTATGGGGTGCATTTTCTGGGCTATTTTTCATCGCCGTCTACGAGTCGCTGCTCGTAAATTCACTCATTTTGCAGCTATGAATTCATGAGGCATGGGCGCAATTTCTAATTTAGAGCCCCGTGCCAGCAGCTATCCTAGAAGAGCTTAGGTGACTGAATTAGTTGCGGAGATAGAATGGGTGTTTCTTTTACGGTGTCATCGCTTCTTTGGGTTCTTTTTGAAACAAATTTTGCTGCTTTCGGAGCGAGGCTTCCATGTGACCCAATGTATATTTAACATTGCGTTGAGTATGGGTGCCCTAATTCTCAGGGCGGCAGAAGGCGAACTTACCCGCCGTTTGTTTTATGCACAATCAGCCTGATAGCAGATTATACCCGCCTGTTCGCCTTTCCACTACTTTAACAACTATGCGACTTGCCAACGGAGTTGAAACGATATCGTGTCGTCTTCAGTTCTCCAAAACCACGTTATCTGGCCTAGCAGCTGAATGCTTTCAGCACGCACAGGAAGTGAGGATTACTGCGCCCAATTGCTCGTTTCAGCAACTGTCCAAAATTTTAAGAGCTAACAGTACTTTGTTATGAATTAGGAAGGGAGGGGTTTAGTTACACGTGATTCATTTTAAAGGTTCTGTACTGTTCAGTAGCGTTTTTCACACACTGACTCCTCAACAAGAACTTACGGGAACTGTTGTAGTTGTACGTAAACCAACTTACACATTTACAACATCAAGTTAATGCTTTTACGCACTTCCTTTTATGCCGTTATTCGCGCTTTAAGTATAAACGCCAAGCGGAGACGTCGCCTTAACTGAGCTGCAGGAACTTTACGCACGCCATCATCTATGAGGAAAGTGCTATTCTGCCTCGAACGGCGGTTTTCTTTGACGCAGTATATGTATAAAATAATGCTAAATAGTTTCGAGAGAGCACCGCGGTTTGAGATAGGTGGCGAGGCAGTGGAGGTGGTAAGTGAATATATCTACTTAGGCCAAGTAGTAACCCCGGATCCCAACCATGAGGAAGAGATAATTAGAAGGACAAGAATGGGATGGAGGGCATTCGGCAGGCATTATGAGATAATGAATGACAGCCTACCATTGTCCCTGAAGAAGAAAGTGTATGACAGCTGCATCTTACCGGTACTCACCTACGGGGCAGAAACCTGGAGGCTCACTAAAGGGGTTCAACTTAAATTGAGGACCAATCAGGGAGCAATGGAACGGAAGACGATAGTTGTAAAATTGAGGGACAAGAAGAGAGCGGAGTGGGTCAGTGAACAAATGGGTGTTAAGGGCATATTAGTAGAAATTAAGAATTGGATGTGGGCAGGGCATGTCATGTGAGGGCAAGATGGCCGTTGGTCATTAAGGATAATGGAGTGGACCCCTAGAGGCGGCAAGCATGGCAGGGTGCGGCAGAAAGTTGGGTGGGCAGATGAGATTTAGAAGTTTGTAGGGAGAAGTTGGTTGCAGTTAGCACACGAGCGTTATAATTGGAGATCGATGGGATAGGCATTTGACGTGTAGAGGGCGTAGAGGCTGCTGCTGATGATGATGCATAACCCCTAGTTTTCTATCCGGTGAAGCCGCTTTACTCGGCGCCGCTCCGGCGCTGCTTCTCGCCGCTGGTGACCCCCCTTTCCCAACTCTTATTTCCCTTGCCACCCCCCATGCCTCCTTCACAAGTTGTGCAATCGGGTGATAACAGTGCTAGCACAATTGTCAGATGATTGCGGATAATGAACCGAAGCGGGGGGAGGGGGTCGTGAAAACGACAAAACTGGCACTGTTGCCGCTTCATATTTTCCCTCGTCGAGTAGGGGGGAATCCCTTCCGAATAAAGAGCAATTTTTCCGCATGCAACGCTGACGTGAGGCCATATATTTCGTTCATCTTGAGAGGCTTTTTTAGCGACATTTTCTCCTGTGTATTTCACTCCTAAGCACGCGCCCATCACAGGTTGCTCGTTTATGCATGCATGGTTTGAGGGTGGAAGGAGGGAGGCGTGCACGCACAGCTATAGGCTTCCTTCCGGTACCGATTACATTGCCGTTATTCTGTAAGAATATTAAACGCGGAAGTCTCACGGCTCAGTGCGACCTCAGTGCGCTCAATGCGACCTGTCAGCTGACCTCCATGGTTGAGGGTATGGGTTTAGGTTGGTGCGCTGCACATACAGTATAGGCGAGACAGGGAAACGGACAGCCACAGTTTTGTTCCTCTAAAATAAAGCTGGAGTCCTTCCAGATTTTAACACGCCATTGGACTGACGCATGTCATTGGCTCAGATGAAGAAGAGCGGGAACTGGAGGAGCATCAGCCCAAACAGAAGCGCGAATGGGCGCGAAAACACCAGAAAGCCACTGCCGCCGCCAGTGCCGCCGCATGTCCAGTAGCTGCGAATCCCTCCCGGATGAATAGCCACTTGCTCTTTTTGAACTCCAACCTGAGGCAATATTTCTTCTTCAGCTTAAAAGACTTTGAGATCGACATTTTCGGCGGTGTCTTTCGTGCCTAAGCCCGCACACATAACCGGTTGCCGGTTTAGGGGTGCACGGGTGGTGAGTGGAGGGACGGGGGGAGAGGAGGGGCGTGCATGTGCAGCTGTATATTTTTCGCCCTCGCCGATGGCATGTCCGTTGTGCTGGTGGGAGTTTTAAGCGTGATCAAACAGCCCAATGTGACCTGTCTGGTGTCCTGTTTGTCGAGCTGCATATTGGGTTGGTGTTTTACACAGATAGTAAAATGCTTACGACACGGGAGGGAAACAGAAAGCCCTATGTTTGTCCGTTGAATGAAGCTCGGGCCCTTCCAAGTATGATTAAGCTAGTTGGCTAGGAAGTATGCTCAATCGAAAAAAAGAAAAGAATGTCGTGTTTTGTTTCCCGCCATTCATGGACTGCGTCCAGCTTCGCAGGTCATCCATTTTCAGCGAATGGAAGGGCACTAATTTTTTAGATGCGACGCATCTCTTGCTCTGAGGCATGTCCCTCCTGCGTCGTTGTCGCGGCGTCCGTCCGCATCCCTCCTCCGTTCTTCTCTCCCACAGCTGTGTGCAACACTCTCACTCCGGCTCATTAGCATGCCACTGGGCGCGCTTCGCTGCGTAAGGCTGCATTAACAACTGCTCCGGCGCGCGCAAGTGCGCGCATGCGCGACGCACACCACCTGCGTAAGTGCAACTCTCCCCCGTTCTTCTCTCCGACAGCTGGGTGCAGCACTCTCACTCCGTCGCATTAGCATAACAACAACAGCTGCGCGCGCGCTTCGCTCCGCTCGCGTCTGCTCCGGTGCGCAAGTGCGCCCATGCACGACTCTCCTCCGCTGCTCCTCTCCTTCAGGCGCTGTGAATATAAAGCGGGTAGCGCGCTGCGGCGGTTCAGTCAGCGCTCGCTCTCGTTCGACTCCGCGTGACTTTGCTTGACGACTCCGTGCTTGACTTGATTCTTCCGATGAAGACGTGATGGAAGCGACGGTCCCTTCAATGACTGGGCTGACACAATCCAATACCAGCGTCAGCGCAAACGCTCAAGGCAACGTTACGACCAATTGAACCCCCCGATGCGTCGCATCACATCAGGGTTCCCTCGCGGGAAGATGGGCGTAATTTTTTTTGTAGTTTTTATAGTATGTGTAATTGTTTTCTTTCCCGCATTGTCGTTCTCTTATTTGTGCCATTTTTTATATTTCTCGTCTTTCGCCCGCGCTATTTTCATTTTGTCTGATAGTTTTACACCTCTTTCTATTCGCACGTTTTTCGAATACAGTTGGCTTTTGGAATGTTTATGGCGGAAGCCCTTCTAGGTCCCAGATCGAAGGAGTTGCATGTTTTTCGTGAGTCAATTGTTTCCAGTACCGCTTTCACACTTGGAGGCAAGGAGAAAGAGAAGGACTGTGACGGGAGCTTATATTTTCTAGACCCTGCCACGGCACCAGCCTTGGGGGATTTGAGACGATGTAATTGAATTTCGGGAAATTGCAAGCACTCTTGAACGATTCAGTAGCGTCATCGCGCTGAAAGATTTATGACACTTCTAGAGTTCTTGCCAGAATCTTGCTGCTTCGTTTCCCGAAACTGCGAACAAAAATAATATTAAGATAAAATAAATTTGTTAAGGTGTTATTTTGACAGCGAGAGGACACATTGCAAAGCCTAATAATATAAACGTTGTGGTCGTCGAAGTGGTTAGCGTGCCTGCTCGCCACTTTATTCTGTAATAAGCGCGCTGAGCCTGTAAAGCTTCAACATTGACCCGAATGGCAACATTTCATAAAGCTTTGAAAAAAAAAAAAAGCCTGGCAAAAGTGTCTTCAGTGACGGCTGACAGCCACAATCCGAACTTTCAGGGCATCGCACGTGGAACCTCGCCTGCACCTTCCCCGTTTTATAAACAAAAAATAAAAGCCGTACTAACGGCAGGCTTCGGCAGAAAACACGTTTTTGTCCAGGGGAACTTGCACTAGCATTTTTTCGGGAAAGTTTGACGGTAATTCCCAGCTGCCGTTTACGTTGTTCACTCAAAACTTCCGTAACCGAGCTGTCACGTAAATCATTATCAGCTACGTGCGCCCAACAGTGCGTACACGACACAAACACTGCCCACGTCAACGCAGGTACAACACAGGCGCACATTCAAACATATCTACGACTTCTGGGACACGTAAGGCGAGCCCCAGGGCATGTCACCGGCCATTTTATGGAGAACGATGGCCCGATAGCACGGGGGCGGTGGTGGGCCACCCGCAAGGATGGGTGACTCTTTGGCACGTGGCACCATGTGTTCGCGTTTGCGATCGCCAATCCATCCTCCCTTATAGCATGACTGCGCTCTTTTATGGGAGAACTGGCGCACGGAGCCAGCGCGCTTCAAACAAAACCGAGGGAATTCCTGAGAAACACAATGCATGACGCTTTCCGCTCTGCTGTGGGGACATACGAACAGGTTCACCGCAGTCCTCATCACAGGTTGGGAGTATGTTTTGATGGGCTTTGAGAAAAAGACACAGGGGTGTGTGGAGATTTTGTAGAACCATTCCACAATAACTCGGTTGACGGAACGCAGTGCTGACGTCAGCAAACCCGAAAAATAATTTGTGTTGAAGAGGCCTGTCTATTTCTTGAAGGACGTCTACTTACAGATACATTTTTTCTTTTAGTTTGAGTGCACTCTTAATCGTTTTTATGACAACAACACTGCTTGATTTAGATGCGTGAGAGTTTTTTCTTGCAGCTAATGAAAGTGCTAGAGAACTTCGGGCACTAAAACAAGTGTTATGATCATTTTAGGTGCTATGTCATTTCATTGAGCCAGCCCCAAAAATGCCGAGAACGCTTAGAAACAGGAAGAGTAAAACTGGGACAAGTACAATGCATGTCTGCAACTTCGCCAACCAACTCCCTCAATTTCATAGTCCGCGCCACGCTTTCGACCTCGTCCTCTGCAACTACACTCTCATGCACCCTTCTACGAGTAGTTTGTTTCTACAACTCTACTCGTACCTGTCAATATCTGCGCATAGCTCGCTGTTATTGCGTTAGTAAACAAGACCAGCTGTTTGTAAAACCCTAATGAGTGAGATGGCTTTAGTGCCACGGACAATTTCAAAGTTGGTAGAGGTAAACCAAGCCCTAGCCGTAACGACACCTGCGTTTCCAGCTGCCAGTTGAACTTTACCACTTTGTTCGAACTTTGCGGAAGCAAAGAGGGCAAAAATAAGATAAGTATGTTTACTCGAAATACAGGCTGACTTCGTTGAACGACCATATAATTTCTTTTCGATGCTCCGCGACAGCGCAGTGCACCCTCAAGAGACTGTTATTCGTTAGTCAGGCTAAATTTTTAGGCTATCATATTTTTACATTGCCTCAAATTTCAGCGAACCATTTTCCCTTCCCCTTCACGGAACAGCAGACATCCCCAAGTCAGCTCATCGTTCGCAAAAGGGTGGTACAGTCTTTCTGCGTTTTCTCTTTTTGTTCTGTTTTGATTTGTTTGTATTTAAACAAGAGTTTCCGTTTCACTGAAGCAGTTCTAACGAATCCCTCATTCAACCTAAGGTCTATTTCACAAGATTCGTGAGCGTATTCTCAATTATCTTGTCGCCCCGAATAGTTTAACCCCGATATCCCTTAACTGCCGACGTTCTCTTAATCTTCTGTGCCTCTTTTTTGATAGAGTAGCGCACGGTTCATGCTTGTAATTAACTCGAACGAACGCATTTAATTAGGTTGGTGCAACCATCCATAAAGTTTCAATCTCCTTCCCCCCCCTGCCGCTAATTACCCTAATGAAGCTCATATACGAACGAGTTAGGCGTTATTGCGCGCCAACACGATGTGACGGTAGGGAATGCCGGTTTCAGCTACCCCGCCCATCTCATTTCCTTCGCACATTTTTTACTGATTCCTTTTCTGATCATCCGCATGCAATGTTTAGTTAAACACGTGTTCCACTTGTGCTTGGTGCGGTAAAGTGCAGCAAAAAACAGCAATAAAAGTAATTCTTTCCCGGCTACAACTTTCCTGTGCGTCTGCCAATGCATTACGTTGTGAACACAAATGATTAAAAGCCAATAGTCGCGTCGCCTGTAATGCATCTGCTTGGCAAAGAAGCACTCAAGTGAAGGTTCGCGGTAGGAGCTTTTAATATGACTAGCTTAACTGGCTTGAGTGCAACCGCTAATAAAGAAGCCAAATGAATTTTTGTGGCTGGTATAAACTCAACAAAGTAATGTAATTGGTATTCGTTTCTCCTCGGATGTGTCCCTAAACGATGAACAGAGCAGGAAGCCGTTTAGCTACTAGCTACGTTCTTTTTGTTAGAGTTAATAAGGGCCCGCTGAATAAGAGTTTGTTTATCCTCTTGGTCTTGTGGTTATTTTCAGCCTTTTTATGATTAATGCGCCGATTAAGTGGCATTCCGTATAAGAGTATTCAACCAGGCACTAACAATGACTACATTAGTCTGTACAATGGCTTTGTGTTGCTTCATTTAACGTGATTCGGTGATATTCCTAACATGAATACTAAGTGGTGGCTGAGTTTACTCGTACCACAAGAAACGAATTGTGTTGCCAAACACAAGAGATACCGGCAGAGATAACGCCGCAGTGTACCCAATGTCGATGACGACATTTTTGTAATTCCAAAGTATTAGTACTTCCAATATATTAAAAGAAATGTAAGTTAGGGTTTAGTTCATGCATTCTGTTCATGCACTTCGTTTCCGCTTTTAATTTATGCTGTATGCAATATCCTTACGTAAACTAGCAAGTGGCCGTTGTTAACAATCCTCAGGGATCCTGTGGCAGTAAAAAAAAAGTAATGTGCGAAAAACTAAGGTTAGATATTTTCTTCCATGCTCATTTTTGTTCAAAAAAGTGAGCCAGTGATGGGAGGCAAACACAAACTATACTGGAATCCTTCAAGCTCTCTACTATCCCTGTTTTTCTGTTTGCGTAGCAAGCGTGTCCACTATCACGCATTTCTCCACTACTACGTATAAGCTGTTTCCGCCAATGCGCACATCAAGAGTACAAGACTCAGGAAGGTAGGCAAGGCACCGCTACGCTTACGGAAGGATCTCTCCCACAGCTCTTATTAAGGGCTGCCGGGGCCAGCGGCAATTGTATTATGCCTACGGACCCACGTATTACGGTCGTTTTCTTAGTTTTATTCCTGCAGTCTTGCATGGCTCAATTATAGTGTTCAATTTCCCATGAATTACACGGTCAAATGTGCACACCACCACCGTCTTCTGCTTCGAGCCTTTAGGATTCAGCCTGCACCCCAAACCCCCGCCTCATTGAGTGCGCGGCGTAACGTGGCATATGGTCAATTCATTTCCCTAGCTTCCTGGCTGTTGTAAACAACCACTGGCCCCACCTCTCACTAAGTTTGTGCTGCGGTGCGAAGGAACCACCGGCTCTCATTATCGGGCTCTTCTCTGCGTGGCCGCGAAAGCAGGGTGAGGCAATCTGCGAAAGAAGCAACGCTAATTAGCGAGACAAATTAACATCCAGCTGAAGATTTATTGCCCTGATTTAGGTGCGGAAGATGGCTTAATGTTCCTTTGTTCTTTGCATTTGCGCAGATTTATGAGGTTCCACTCTGACACACCAATTAGCATAACGAACACTAGCGCGTGTGCTTGTGAAAGCCACACCAGTGCACTTTCACTTGAAACTGAGAATGTTGCGCACACCGCCCAATCGAATATGGGCCCCCGCATAAAGGTATACTCACATTTCCAGCACACGCACACGACCCGAGCGATGTGAGGAAAAGGTTATAAAACTTTTTCGCTTTGAGGGTGCGGAAGAAACTGGTAGTGAGGTGATGATGGGAAAGAGGATCACCGAATGGGATGTGTGTGGGGCTGTACAGCGAATTTTGTACTGTGCGCAAGAGCAGACGTCACGAGGCCTCTGGACAACAGTTCCATCCTGCTGTATTTACATTGCGGGTAAGACGCAGCAGTTTTGTTCGAAGGGAGTTAAAAATCGTGAATAATTTAGATAGGCCCTGCATTCATTTTTATACGCATCGGACGGCAACATATAAACTATTTCGTAACAGTCAAATGCTTGTACCTATAAAACTAATCACATTCACATCAGGTCAGACACCTCTATTCCTCAAAAATTTAAAGATACACCTTCTTGTATAGCCAACGCAACTAGTCCCCTTTTTTATTGCAGGGTTTAACCCGCCCACGCTATAGAGGCGATGAGGCGCGCCGTAGTGGAGGGCTTCGGATTAATTTTGACCGCCTGGGAATCTTTAACGTGCGCCGAAATATCGAACGCACCGGCGTTTTTGCTTTTCGCCTCCATCAGAAAAGCGGCAGCCGCGCCTGGATTTCGAAGCCGCGTCGTTGTGCTCAGCAGCAGAACGCCATAGCCAGTGCACCGCCGCGGCGGGTCCAGTCCCCTTTTCAACGATTTTAGTACTTAAGGTGCCGGAAATGAATAAAGAAATAAACACAGGACATTCAACCCTTAGGAAAGCTCGCCTCCATAGGGATACACATTGGCGTGTTGGGGCTAAAGGTGCAGTATACTTTAAAGACAGGAAGTGATGTCCTATGCACGTCACTTTGCGAACCGCGGTTTTTTGGAAGGGTCCCAAATTGTATCCCGTACTACCTACCACCTAATGTAGTTTACCAAAAAGTTCACGCGGAAATTCTTTTCAAGTGTAGTATCACCCTTTACCTCGAATACTAAATATACAACAATTTTGGAGTTTTTTCTCTGTCTTGGAAAACATGCGCACCGCAAATGAGCCTTCCGTGTTCCCTGAATCGAACCGGGTGCGCTCTTCTTCGTCAGTCTGCATAACTTTTATGGATTTCACACGGCGACAACGTGGTGTATTTGTTTCTTATAAGCAATCACCAACTTATCTTGCTACAACACGGCTTTCCAAGCAGCCTGGAATGATATTGCCTTTAGAGCCTACGGAATGTATCTGGGCTCCCACAAAACGAACACGTGCTTCAGATGCCAAACGTGTGTTGAACCGCACAAGAACATGCCGCATGCAGCAATGCATGAGTGCTGTAAAGACTGCGAAGCTGAACTGGAGAGGCCGTGCAGCATACCACAAAATAATCTACAAAGAAATCCAACATGTAATTTGGCTCTCCGGAGAACGGATTAAACATGCATTCACACTTCGCCGAAACGAAGAGTCGTGGCTCTCCGATATACGAGAGCACCTAAATTGAGTTTCTTGAAACTTATTATGTGTCGGGGTCCGTACAGACGTCCCCGCATTTTCCAAAACGACTTCGTTATTTTGCGAGACGGTGGTGGATGCGTCTCGTGTTTGTCCATTTTGAAAACATGCGGTGTACGCGAACAACGTAAATAACAATGTGGTTTCTTGAAACCCTCAGTTGGGAACGCGTTGCGAATTGGCACGTTTTCCGACCAACTTAATAATTCACGTCCGCAAGAAAGTGGATAGGAGATATACCGTAAAATAGTACTCGCAGTGGCTTCCTTACAGTAATTTCCGAGGTGTTCAGAAGGTGCTGTTTTCTTCACATCCTATAAAAGCCAAAGACGCCGAAGGATTCTCATATTAACTTTTACGCCATATATACAGCAACCTTATACCAAACTGCAGCAGTGCTGTAAATAAGACACGCTATGAAGTAACAAAAACCACAAAAAAAGAAACAACCACTTCCACATACTGCAGGCTCATCAAAGGGGAACATCAGATGCATTTGAAGAGCAGATCGGAAGAGTACGTCTGCGTGAGCGCGGAGCGAATTTATATGCAAATTTAGAAACAGCTCATATTGAGTGTGAAGACCGGAACGAAAAAGCACATTACCAGATTTTTTATGACACCGCAGTCGTATCGTTTTGTTTAAACCTTTCTCGCTTATTAAGTCGGAAATATTGCATTGGATTTAGGATGTCTTGAATAGAAACGAACGTGAGTGCCACTACGAACACTGTATTTCTGGGTACATGAGCCTTGCCCCGGCAATGCAAGCAGCTGGGTGTACACGCTTTACCAGTCTTCAATGAAATAAACTATGTCGTGATGATAACAGTTTGCTTGTGTGAGCGGGGCACGATTATGTGTAATCTTCGACAATCCCGCTTCAACTATGCCGCATAAAAAGACGTGTAAGAGGTGAAAGTAAATTTATCTTTAATTTCCTAAAAAAACACGTGTTTCTGATAGAAGCCTCACGCGCCTCCACTGTTGGGATAGTTGTGCTCGCTGCCGCTTAGCTAGTAGTTAGTAGTTAGTAGTAGGCGTTTTAGTAAGCTAAAAATGTGGGGTGCTTCGTAAATTTCCGCGATATCAGTGTCCCCGGCAAAAGAAAAAAAAGAGGCCCGAAACCTGTCTCCGCAGTAAGCTGCGCAGTATCGGAAGAGTATAAGGTTCATCAAGCTTAACAGCGGGAGTGATTTCTGCATTTCTACTCTAGACCTTCGCTTCTGATCAACTGAGACATTCATAACAATTTTCGCATAACTTTAACGTATCTTAGCCAGCCCTTCTCAGAAGTTTTTATGCACTATTGATCTCATTTTCCTGCACAAGTTTTTTATGTCAGCTAATGTTCGTTTTGATGTCCATCCTGCACGTTCTTTGACAGCGTACGTGCAGAGATAAACACCGCTTATTGCTTAATACTTCGTTTTACCCCCGTTAATCATAGTTAGGAGCTTTCTATTAAGCGTAGACGGTATGTTCAAATTGATCGCGAATGCATATGCGATGGTCCAAGGCATCCGTAAATAAGCGTGTACGAGTATCATTAAAGATAGCATATGAATGTTGGCCAAACCTAGTGCGCAGTAACAGCGTTAATGGGTGTTAGCATGTGGGCAAGGATGTGCGGCAATGACAGTGGGAGAACAAATTAAATAAACGCTCTCAGACGCGATTACTTCCGGTAGCATGGTTGCCGTATTGAAAGCTGAAGGCGTGTCGCGTGTAGGAAGCTATGCACGCTGTTCGACTCCATCACCAAGTTTTGCGAAGTCGCGTGATGAGGAGGCCTCAAAATAATTGCATTGTAATGAGATATGCATGAAGAGGGAACATTGCCGGGTGTATATTTACGGTACAGAGAATATGAAAGAAGGAACGTAATAAACGCTGAAGGTGATATTAGTGCACATAAAGCCCGCTTATAGTCGCACGGACGAGAAGAGTTACGTGTCCAAACCTTAACAAAGACCTCATGGGAATGATTTTTTGCGCTTAGTAAATAAAGGTGCCAACTTAAGGCGAGACAAAACTTGGCTTCCGATGAGAAACAGCGTGCACACTACGAGACGCGTGTGGTGGTCTTCAAAATCTATTGATACATCGCACTCCTGTTACCTTTGTTGACAGATATTTCCCAGTATCCAACAATTCATAGTTTACAGACTCCGCTATTCCGATCACTCAGTAGCAGTAGAATAATTATATTCACTGTTGGCAATTGAAGTGCCCACGATGTCATGAGATAGTTCCTAGAGGAACTTTATTATGCTTAGAAAGCAGGAACGTCTTATACTGTACGTGGACTCCGATGACATTTTCAATAAATGTACCTAACGACATTAATTGAGATCATTGCGCGTGTAAATTAGAGGTCAAGGTATTTTTATTTTATTTTCACAATACTGCAGGCCAATGTGCTGGCCCAAGCAGGAGTGGATACATCAAAACATAATTGTAGAAAACAACAGACAACAATACAAAAGAAACACAAGTTTAAGAAAGAAGGTGACGCTCAAGGTCACCAAGAAACCTATTAGAATTGAAGATGTCACACGGCAAACAATTCCAGTCATCGACAGTTCTAGGAAAAAAACTATATTTAAAAGCATTTGATCGGGCAAAAATTGGGGTTAGAGCATGATCATGACCATGACGAGTACGTCGTACTGATAGCGGTTTAACACAGTCAGGGAGATCAATTTTTACAATACCACACAAACAATTGTAAAGAAAAGAAAGACGACTGAACTTTCTCCGAGCTTCTAAAGTAGAAATGTCGTTTAATTGCATTAAGGTGGTCGGGGAATCAAACCTACGATATTTGCCAAAAATAAACCTTACAGCCTTTCTGTTAATACGTTCCAGATTCATAATATCTTTCTTGGTATGAGGATCCCAGATAATGGAAGCATACTCAATACCGTTCACATGGTCCAGTTGGCTGAAGTTCTCACTGGGGTTCGATCCTTCTATTTTCAAAACGTGATGGAGTGGTGGGACCGAACCATAGTAGCAGTATAACTAGGATGATCGGATGACAGACTTGGGTGGCGAATAATATTGTTCACCTGTATGCCTAGGACTGGTGGAATGTAGTATCTCGGCATTATATTTAACACCCATGCATGAAAGATAATCATCACTGCGGCGCTACTGTGCCGGCGAAGCTAAGGAAATTTAACAAGTGTTATTATACGTAGTATTATACCCTTTTTCCAAGAGTGAGTTGAAAACGTTGTTCTCATTTGTGTGCAGCCAACTTTTATTTTGGCGTGTGGCAAGTACTGCTGAGCGGCAGCTTCGTTGCCTGGATGAAGTGCCATCCGACTTACCGGGACGCAAATTACAGCTTCCTCGCTGGCTATCTTAACAAATACGGAAGTAATACAAATATTCTCAATCTTTATATTGCAAAGAATCACGCACATGATATAACTAAGTGAACAATGTATGCAAACTAGCAGCACACCCGGAGCGCGTGTCTTCATACCACTAAACAGTCCTCGCGGAGTGGATGTTTACAGCGCTAGTAAAACCGGAGCTCTCTCGGTTTTTTACTTCACAATGTTGATGAAGATACGGCGTTAGCATTGCCAATATCCCAGGTTTTTGAAAATCTGTTCACAAATGTGATTAACAGATACTGCTTAATGGTTCTGAATGCGAAATGTGACCCCAGATCTCTTCGCAAAGCACAGGGAACGTTGGTGCAAGTAAGACGTTTAGTGAAACAATTCCCCTGGAGTTCCCCTACAATGCCAACATATAGAAATTAGTGCCTCAGAAGTTCGCACTATCATGAGTGCGTATATGCCAACTGCTACACTATGTTCTGCGAGATGCATAATGCACAATCTTCCAGTTGATGGCAGGGTGCGGCGGGTGTAAAATTCCGGAACATGTTTAGCTAAAAAATGTTGGAACGACGGCCTGGGGCTACTACTCCGTCAAAAACGGTGTCCGTAATCGTTTTTGGGACGAGGTCGTTCTCCAAAGTGCAAGAGATTTGCGGTAATTAGGCCGGGGTTAGGAATGAGGGATTGAACTGGTGGAGAACCATCAAAAAATAATGCGAAAGTTATTAGCGATCTGTAGCTATACAGCTCTAACGTGGTTTTTGTTTGATCTCGGTAGTGGTAAACTCGGCTTAAAATTATACTCGCAGCTCTCTCTATGCATCTCACACTGCTTCAAGGCACTGAGGAGAGAGTGGAAGTGTTTATCAGTACCTCGGCAGGGCCCATTTAGGAACAAAATGCGTGGACGCAAACGAAAGAGTCCGATCGAAACGGCAGCTTAACAAACAGACAGTGTGACAAGAATCATACAGAAGAGGATTTTGAATGTTGTAGCTTACAAGCGTTCTTTCAAATGCGCTCATAGATCTCAATTTCGCAAGGAGGAGCGCCGGAAGCTGTAACGACGTCACAACTCCTCGCGTGCTGTCGTTTGCTCGGTGTGCCTCCTTTAAGTAGTGCTTGCTCAAGGCGTATCCCTGGACGCAGCGACACCCATCTCCTAGCTTGCCCAGATTTGCTTTATTTCTTTTCCTCGTGTGGTTTCTAGAGAGAGAAAGGAACTTTAATCACAGTTGAAGTGAGCATATGTGTGGTCGGGGACTCCGTTCAAGTCTCCGTTGGTACGGCCGGCTGTCTTCGCCCTTTCCGCTAGCAAAAGCTGCGTTTCAGGAGAAGAGCTGGCCAGCGTACTCTCCCACTGCTCGCGTGAGGGGTTGGGGATGCGATGAAGATGTGGGTTCAGTTGACATTCCCAGACAATATGGTACCGCGTGCCTGGTGCTTGGCAGTGAGTACATAGGGGATCGTAAAGAGTAGGGTGGATGGCGTGTAGTCGTGTTGGGTGGGGGTAGGTATTATCAAATCAAATCAAATCAAAGATTATTAGTTACATGATAGTGCACAAATACATTGGAGTGATACAGAAAGAGGTCCCGAAGTGAAGCACTGCAGAGGGGACCTCTTATTATTGAATGTATGACAAGTGATTAATATTAGCGGTTTAGTCATTATTGCAGGCGTACAATTTACAAACAAATGTTCCAAATCGGCAGACATACATCCAAACAATTATAGCTTATACACTATTACGAACCAGCGTTTAATTTATTGTTCAGGTTATCAGCAGATAAAATAACAGAAAAAAAGAAAGGAAGAAAATATAGAAAGGAAGAAATACAAAAGAAAAGTACAGGAAAAAAATAAAAGAAAGAAAGAAAATATAGTCTGTATTTTCTGTATAAGAAAGTATTAGTCTGTAGTTGTCTCAGGATGACTTTCTGTTATTTCATGGCCTGATCGGTGACTGGTGGATAGAGTTGCCTTGCTAGTGGATAATGTTGGGTGATGATGAAGAGTGGTTGCCAGGTTCGCTCCGACTCTTCTTGCGGTTCCCGGTGGGCGAGTTCTCGGGCCAGGACGTGTGCCGTCTGGTTGCCGCAAAGAGCAGAGTGGGCCGGGGTCCAAATGATTGTGACCTGCTTCTGCCGTTGAAGGAGAACCCGGAGCGCTTGTCTTGAAATCCTACCTGCTTGGTATGCTCGGCAGGCGGCTTGGCTGTCCGTAATAGTTACTTTGGCCTTTGTCTGGGAGAGGGCAAGGGCGATAGCCGTTCTTCAGCCTGCTGGGTGTTCGATGACCGAAGCGTCAGACTGGAAAGGAGGTCGGTTGTGGAGGTAACGGCCGCCGTTCTTACCCCGTACCTCGCGTATTCCGCCGCGTCTGTATGTACGACGTGGTCTTGTCCTCCGTACTGTTTTCCTAGCGCAGTTGCTCTTGCTATCTGTTTTCCCTCATGATGTTGAGGCGACATGTTTCGGGGTATTGGACGAACAAGAATTCTGGTCCTTAGTGGTGGGATGTCTACTGGTGGTGGGATGTCCACTGGTGGGGGGATGTCCATTGCGTTTTCCGTGATGTGTGGCGCCGTGTAACCAAGCGTAGCTAGCGTTTCCCTACCCGTTGGGCTTGCTCCGAGTCTTACTTTCTGCGCCGTTAGGTGGGCCTCTATGAGCTCTTCGATGGTGTTGTGCAGTCCCAAAGCCGTGAGTCGTACTGTAGAGGTGCTTGGAGGAAGTGCCAGGGCTTGTTTATATGCCTTTCTAAAAAGGACGTCTAGCTTTTTGCGCTCTGATGTCCCCAAAAATTCTGCTTGTGGTCCCATATTTTCGCGTGTCTGAACGCGTAGCAGAAAGGAAATTACCCCTTAGAGTATTCCTTGTTTTATGTTTTTAACTGCGAAGCTGTTTAAGCAATCGCAATATTTAATGTCTGCAGTTAAAAACAAGATATTGCCGAGCGCTCACACGTGAGCACGCGCCTTGCGGTGAGTGCCCGGCAGTTAAAAAAATTAAACCAAGAAAAGTCTGCCATTCGTGTTAGCGTGCCTCGCGACGACCACCCAGCGCTCCCTGCGCGCGTTTGCCAAGCCAAGCATACCCAGGGAAATTGGTCAAGATTGGCCAGAAAAAACTCCACCATTCGCCGCGAATTATGGCAACACTTGATCACAACAAGAAAGACTTCAGCGTTTCCTGTAATTGGGGCAACGCTTGCTCGGAACGAGACAGACACGTCATACCATATGCTCCTCCAAGATAATGTACAATGATTATCACTTCCAGGAAATGAAAGCTCACACTTATAGCAACAATTATGGAGTAAAGGTCATTGCGGCAGTAAAGAGGCAAATCGGCTGCAATCGTGGGCTTAAACCGTCGTGATGGTCGTGAAGGTTGCGTACAGCTTCCCAATCTTCATGTCTTACGCGTTGGTGTGAGCTTCTTAATTTTAATATGTTCCCTGGCCGGCGGGTTTTTTTTCGTGTCAATTTCTACCGAGCTTCTCAAGCAGGGCAAACTAAATTCCCCGGGGCCTTCTTGGCATGAAACTGTTCCCTTTGGTGTTGGCTGAGGGTTTCCGCGTGTGATGAAAAATAATAAAGTTGTTTCCGGGACAATTCTGATTCCTTTCATTTTTTAGGCATAAACGTGGTTTGGCGAAAGAACAAAGGCGGTGCATAACCTGCAGAGCGCATACCAGCCCCACTCCAGGTCACACCTTCAGGAATCACCGTCCGTCAGGCTCTTCCCCTCTCCCAAATTGTCCGTAGAAGCAATTAAAATACACGAGGCACGTCAGTGAAAACCAAGAAGCCGGGCCTGTCCCGTCTATCAATGGTCCGTCTGTATTGCCAACCGAAAACAGCATTCACTTCTTTCGTGTCCGAAAGTAACTCTACAGAACTGCCGGCGAAGTATCGATGGGTAGAGGATGCCTAATGTTCAACGATCGCTTTAACGTAAACCGGTTGTGGGCGGTAAATGAATTAATAAAACGAGCAGACGTTACGTGATTTGTGAACTAAAATCTCTTCCAACAAAATGGTGTGTAATAAACATCAATTCTAGAACAAAGTGGCAACAACGGTGAACGAATAACCAACAACTCATGCGGAATATGTGCTCCGCAGAGCACATATCCCGCATCAGCTGTTGGTTTTTGACCGAGCTGTTGGGGTTGGCAGGCTTTTGGACCAAATGTCGTGAAGTGCTCCGACTCTTCTTTTCTTTTTTAAGGACGGTCAGCGAAAGCAAATGCATTCTTTTGCGAAAACATAGCCCTGAATACGAAAATGCCACCATTTATACCACTTTGTTTCCGTAGTAATAGTATTCTGATGTGCACTTTCCCCATTCACTTCGTGAAATAAATGCCCCATTAGGCCTAATGGTTATTGCTCTGCAACAGCTACTATCTTCTATCTGTAATATAGTATCAATCGGTCGTGAAATCCTTAAAGGTTCACTTTGCAGGCAGGACGTGCGAAACAATGTAACTACTATAAAAGGTACGGCTTCGACTCGTGAGTAAGGCGGAGTAAACGTAAAGCCTACGGCTTCTTTTATGACCCTTCGCACTTACCAGGACATTTTCACCCCTGCAAACATTGCCCGGTCTTTTCGCGAGTTGTCTCTTGGCTTTCCGATTTTTAAATCCCTAGTCGACTGATTTATTTATACCTCATCGTAAAAGAGAAAACGGCATCCACTTCGACCTCTGTTTTACCCAAAGAAGGAAAAAAGACGCACTCAGCGCAAATATAAACTCACCGCTCTCAGTTAGGTCTTTGCACGTAAACTGAAGTCGCCACGCCCCCTCGAGCACAGCAGAGTGTCATCGGCAGCTGTAGACACAACGACGTCGTCTACGAAGTTTACGAGTCAGTTTTCAAATATTCCGCAATATACGTTTACTTCATTTCATCTGCTCAGACTGTTTGAGGGGCTCAGTAAGAGCCGAAAGGAATGGTTTGAAACAGCAAAAGGAAATATTTTGACAGCCTCCTTATTGAGCCGGGCTTTTTACTGCTCACTGTTCGTAAGTGGAGGTACTTTTCCCCCGGGGGTTTCAGGTTAGCGGTACTTGTATTTTGCCAAGACTGCTATTTGCATTTATAAACCGAATTTTGACTAGGTGTTGATATAAAGTTTTTTCAGCATGAAATTACCCACCCATTGTATTCCCTTTTGTTTCTAAAGCATACATTGCTTCTCATATGTAGAGAAGCTTCTTCTGTGTACTGTGTACTTTGAGAAGCCAAATGAGGATAGCTTCGGTCCGCTACATAAACAGAAAGGGAGCAATGCCAAACTTGCTCGGAGACAAAAAAGCGAACCAAACTCGTGCATATAAAATAAGGGTATTGTTATAATGTCCCACAAGTAGCTGTAGCTTCTTCAGTTGTGAAAATCTGCCTGCGTTACCCCCCCTCTGGAACCAAGAAAGGACTATTTTTTTCTATTTCTTGTCTGTCGAACCAGTAACTACGTTATATAATGCGACATTTTAAGGCAAACAGCATTATGAATGGACGGACGGACGGATAGACGTGTGGACAGGAGGGTTAGATGGGTTGTATGGGTGGGTAGGCGGGTGGTGGTGGTGGCCATTCCCCGGAGTTCGCGTTGCAGAAATGAGACAGCCGCTTGAGAAGGGCGTGCTGATGACGGCCTCGGGAGAGCGCGGCTAGCGCATCTCGCGGGCAGCCTTCCGAACCACGTCTCTTCCGAATCCCCACCTCCGCCAGCAGTCATGACCCCATCTCCTTCTTCTCCAGTCACTTTCATTCTTCGGTCTATTCTGCCGGTTCCCTTGTGGCGACATCGTACAGGCATATACCCACAGAGGGTGATGGTACATGTACGAGCGTCTGATCTTAAAAAAACTTCCTGGTCGTAAATGCCTTGGCTGACGCACACACCACTATTGTCCTCTTTCACATCACAGTAGGTAGCTAGGTGGGTGTGTGGGTAGGTAAGTGGATGGGGTTGGTAGGTAGGTAGGTAGGCTTGGGCAGACGGGCAGGGCGGTGGGTATGTAGTTAGGTAGGTTTGGGCAGGCGGGAAAGCGAGTGGGTAGATCGGGGGGTAGGTGGGTGGGTCGATCGGACGGTGGGTCGGTAGGTAGGTAAGTGGGCAAGTGGGTAGGTCTGTAGATAGGTAGGTAGGTAGGTTTGGGCAGGCGGGCCGGCCAGAGAGTATGTCGATGGAAGGATGGAAGGATGGAAGGATGGAAGGATGGAAGGAAGGAAGGAAGGATGGATGGATGGATGGATGGATGGATGGATGGATGGATGGATGGATGGATGGATGGATGGATGGATGGATGGATGGATGGATGGATGGATGGATGGATGGATGGATGGAAGGAAGGAAGGATAGCTCCGGATATGAATACAGTGACGTAAACTGTCCTCGAGATGCGGCTATAGGAGACTAATTCGTCTCCTGACGAGGCCAGCACTCCGGGTGTATGAACAGGCTGCATGGTTGCGTTACTACAAGTTATTTAAGACATGTACTAGGCTTAGTACAAGCATAATCGAGAGATGCATGACAGTTTAAGTTGAAAACATAATTCATAACAAATGAAAGTGAGAAGAACAACACCACACATACGAGAACACTGGAGAGCGGAGCGAAAAGGAAAAAAAAGATATACGATATAGAGACACTACGAAGGCAATTTTCATGCCAAATTTAGAGCAGTCCTGACATCAACTCACTTACCCTCGTAACGCAGACAAAAGACACGACAGGGCATACAACAAGAATAACAACGAAAAACTTAGAGCAGTCGTGACATTAACTGAATCACACAGGTAAAGCCGACAAGAGAAAAGTCAGGAAAAGCTTGCGGGCTTTTTGCGCTTGAAGACAGCAGTAGTTTCAGTTCTTTTTCGAACTTAATTGAATAGGAATTTTTTTACCGTGTTCAATTAGACGATGGTAAAGATTATACAAAGCTACTTTCTGGTTATTAAAGAATTGATCACCGAAATTCGTTCTGGACGTCAACCAAACTAATACAATTTATAAGCAGGATGTGTGTTCCACCCCTAAGTAAATATTTGTTGGAAACTAAGGCAACGCCTTCTTTGGTTTGATGATAAATTTGAACTCTGACCTGGAATTCTAACTGTCTGTAATTTTCCTACACTGCCAGTTTTTTCTAATCTCATGCTGCAAACTTTTGAGCAGTGAATGTGTAAATGAGCTGCTTTTGGAGTCTCCGCGGAAAGCAGCCTAGAAGACGCAAATAAATACCTCGTCCGACAACGTGCAGTGTTTCCAGAAAAAATAGAGAGAAATTCTACACTCAGTTATTTTCTACCGAAATTACTACCCGCATGCGTACTCCATGCATCAAGCACTTGAAGGGTTAAAGCGATGGTAGCTACTCTGGTTTGACCTTAGTGTTGAGGATTAAGCTTGGGAGAACCTAATGGAGAAAGTAAAAGTTTTTGAATGGAGGAGCGGTCATCCTGAGAGACCAGGCTTACCCTGCTTCTTCCCATTAGGGCTAGGATGAGGGACAAAGAGAGGAAGGAATGGAAATAGAGGGTATGAAAAGGACAGTAAAATCCACCAATGAACGTTGTACACTTAGGTACGTCTAACATAAAACTGGATGCAGAATCACACCATCAAAGTTCATTTCGCACTACGCAATTATAGTCAATATATAAAAAACTAAATATGTGAAATCATTGCGTTGTTTGCGAAATTTTGAAACATTTGGAGTCGAGAATCCAGAGAGGATTCGCTAAGGTATTTTAGCAGCGCTGTGACTGTACAGTTTTACTTCCTGGTGTCAGCCTACGTACCCAAAATCTTTTAAGTGCGAATGCACTAAGCGACCCTGAACCTGCGTCTACCGGCGAGGCCCGCATAGCATACCCACGTGGGGGATTGGCCAGGAATCTCCTCGTCTTCCTTGGCAACGGGGGGAGATGGGCGCGCGCTGCCTGGCCGCTGACATAGCACATACCCACGTGGGGGATTGGCCAGGAATCGGGCGTGAGAACGGCTAATGCACCCGCTTAAAGGAGTACTGACACGAAATTTCAAAGCTGAGATCCGCTCTAGCAATCAAGTACAACGACAACACAAATAGGTGTCTGTGAATAAATGCATCTTTCTTTCTTTGTAGTTGTGTGTGTGTGTGTGATCTCTCTTTCGCGAACATTACCGAAGCGCGCAAATTCAACTCGTGCATTCGCACTTTCACATTCTTCCCCTCGGGGAAATGCGGGGAATCTTTTTGTTCGAACAGACGACGAATGTCCAAGCGTAGTAGTGCTGACTCACAGTCCTGTCGCTCACTAGCATACTTTAAGCAAACACTAATCAAATGGCCAATTGTCTCCGGACAACTACACAGAAGATTAATCCTATCGAGACATGGGAGGCAGCCCTTACCAGCTCATCTCTCGAAGATCAGCTACGTCTGATCCAGAGAGCCAAGGTGGGAGCCGTTGCATCTGGAGCCCTCGACGTTGGGCCCCACCCATGAACTCCCTTTCAACTTTTCACCCCTGCCCCCTTCCCCTTTCTTCTCACAATAAAAGTTCTACAACAACAACAAGGTAGTCCGGCCTGTCCTCGCTTCCGAATGTGTCCCACAATACACGAGGTGCCTCAAAACAGTATAACAAACTTGATTTCGTGGCTTTTTTCTAATTAATATAGTTAGTAACGGCCCTCTTCTACTGTGATATTTGGGCTTAGGTGGATTCTTGCCTAAGAGTAATTTACTTAGCGCTTCAGCGATTCGCCCGGATGGCTACCAGTTGGACCTTCTAAATTTGTATGGAGCGAAGAAGCGCCGGCTTGAAAGAACATAAAGGGGAAGGTGGTCGGAAGCAGAGTAACTAGCTTTGGAGGAGGGCACAGAAGAGGGGAAAAGGCATGGCTGCAATACTATGCCATGGCTTAGGCGGTCGCATTGAGATGAAGCCCTTTATTTGCATATGCAAATGGACAATCCCATCAGGGCAATCATGTAGAGCCCCTCTCTCGTCTTCGTCCCCCCGTATGCGCCACCAGATGGCGCGGAAACCCTTGCAATGCTTCGTTCTATCGTGTAGGCAGTTAAGACCATGCGCTGCTTTTGAAAAGACAGAACTTCGCCGGCTATTGCCCTAGTCAGTGGCCACATTCACGTGTTATGATAAGGGATTTGTACGCCAATAGTTCCTATTGTCGTGTCCTTGCTGCACCTGAGGGGGCGGCTCAAGCTGGTTTTCTACTTTGCACTGGCAGAACTAATTTATTTCTCCATGCGAGTTGTCCGTTTTTCGACGAAACCCACATGTCAAAGAAAAGCCCTCTTGGAAACTTTGGTTATCTTGTTGACAGGTGTAATGGAAATGGCGAAGTTTTTCGAACTGCTGCCCATCCTGTTCTTACATTTTAATGTTTTCGTAGACATCGCACCGAGACAAGACACCAAGGGTGCGGAACTGCATAACATTTTCTCCCTATCAGTAAGTGGGAGAGCAAGTCATTTATCTTACGAGTGTTGCTAACTGCAGATGCTACGAAAAATGTGCACACAGCGGGAAGATGGTGAAGTGAACCGGCACGAGGAATTCTAAAGGCGTGACCGGGAGGGGTGCAGTGGGTATTTCTTCTTCTCGGTAAAGTTTCATCTAAGAAAGATGCTTGCATGAAGGAGGAATGACTGTCGTTTGGAAACAATGCAGAATTATTTTTTTTAATGATCAGATGCTTGAACGTTTCAACGAGTCATGATCGTAAAGGTCGAGCGCTCAAAGTGCAAATATATGCCTTAGAAGCATCGACTGGGTAATGTTACTCGTCCCATTGTGAGCTTCTACGGCGCGTATAAAGCATGCGTCGTCTACGCAGGGACAACAATGCTTCGGGATCAAGTCGGAAATAACAGACTTCATCCAGAGGATGACGTCTCACGGTGATATTTGAGGACTGCTCCCAAATGAGCCATAATTTTCTAGTCTTACCGGCGTTTATTACTTACAATTTTAAACCAACCAATGGCGAATACACACCTACATGCCCGGGTATTCACATTAAAGAAGTGAACCGACATTTAAAAAGCCAATTAAGTAGTCATTTATTTCTCTCCCCCGCCGTAGTGGCTCGGTGGCTAAGGTGTGCTGCTGGGCAAGAGGACGCGGGTTGAAGCCCCGGCCGCGGGGGCCGCTTTTCTGATGGAGGCGAAAAGCAAAAACGCCCGTGTGTACGAGATTTCGGCGCACGTTAAAGATCCCCAGGTGGTCAAAATTAATCCGGAGCCCTTCACTGCAGCGCGCCTCATCGCCTGCGCTGCTTCGGTTCGTTAAACATAATAACCAATTAATCAGTCATTTCTTTGGCTCGAAACAGGGATCAATATTGAACAAGTATGCATTCTAACGTTACGTTTAAGTGTATTAAATCACAATATAAGGCGGTAGACGGAAAGACTAGATCACCTCGCACGGAACAATTCAGGATTTTAAGCGGAGACCAGGTTTCCAGATACGAAGTAAGACGTAGCGTAAGATCGTCACACATGTCTATACTGAAGACTGCGCTAAATGCAGACACATTGACGATTCATTACGCCCACAAAAGTGTAGAAATTTTCGAATATACTCTCCATGGATTCAGTGCATGATGCACGAAGGACATATTACACTTCTATCCTTAGGTGACGCTTATGTCGAGTGGCATGTGTTCGTAACAAGGTAGAACGCCAAGAAGTTAAACTACTCACCAGGGACGCTTCCAATCACTCGCTTCCGCAATTCATTCGCATGAATCCATTTTGCACCCGCAGGCGGCCTCACTGACAAATTCGTAATACGAATGCTCGCCTTGCATCTTTTTGTTTACATCCACTCACCATGCAAAAGAATTGCGAACAAAAAGAAAACATCAACAAACGCCAAGCAAGCAGCCTGCTTCGGGTCTGTCCAGCGCTAAGAGAAGCACCGCTTTCCAGACCCTGCCTTGGGGCATTATCAATTGCTACGAAATTCTATGACGGTGTCTAGGTGCAGTGTCGTACGCAGAATTTGGTATTGAAGGAGGGATTCCACCTCCTTTCCTTGAGGAAGAAAGGCGGGGATAACAAAAGAGTAGGCAAAAAGCCAAAAAATGAGAAAGCACAGAAAACAAAAACAACAAAAAAAAATCAACTGAGAATTTAAGAAAACAAATTTTTAAATTCGTAGCCTGTGCTCCACTGAAATTTTACATTGTGTTATACGTGATGTCTTTCTTCAAGGAAATTACAAGAGGGCTCACTATTGAGTTGATATCGGACGCTGAAGTAGCGTAAGTATAGGGTGCTTCGTTTACCTCCGAGAAATGATTTTGCGTTGGCAGAGAAAACACACTCGTTGCCACCACCTTTTTCATTCGAACGCCCAAAGCTGCCTCCCCTGATATACTGGAACTTGCGTACGGGTGTGCGCCAGATTTATTGAAGATATCCCTATCATCATTATGATTGTAAATGCCCGTTTCATCGTTGGCTCTACCTATACTGCTATCCGACGGCACTATAGGCACTTACAGTGACGTCCTACGGCGTCTGGCCAAGACTTGCACTACTTCGCTCTCCCTTACGTGATGTGACGGATCATATCCTAACGTAACCTAAGGAACAAAAGGCAATCATTCAAAGGACATAAAACGAACCCAAGTAATCAAAATTATTCTAGAAGCCTAAGATGAAAAAAATAATTGAAGCAAGAGTTGGTACCGAAGCCCCAACCTTTGTATTTGGAAAGTAAGGCGAAACCTCTACACGACATCAGAAGACACCCTTGTTGCGCCGAATGTCGTCGGACGGCAGTCTAGTGGGCTTTAAAGGGGCAAGGCTATAGCCTTACCTACGGCACCGAGCTATGGCCGGGAAAGTTGCACTTGTATAGCCTTACTTAATTCACCGAGTTGGGGCAGTTTCGATTACATAACCTCACCTAGAGTACGGTGTTAGGGCCGAGAAAGTTGCAGGTGTGTAACATTTGAAGAACGTTGGAACCCAGCCTTGAAGGCACGTACACAATGAAACAGCAGGTATACCGCAAGCGCTGGGGACAACAACCCAGCTTGTGTGGTCCTGCTCTCTCCTTGTGTACGCGTCTTCAAGGCTGGGTTCCACCGTTATTGGAAGTATGTACCAACAAGCCCAGCGCGAAATTGTTCTATATAACCTGACCTACGCGCCATGTTATGGCCATGTAAACGTTTCAAGTGTTTAGCCTCGTCGCTCGAACATAACGCCGTACTCCGAATAGGGACCAAGCAGCACCTCTGCGCGGGCTCCGTTATGGCCGATTGTGAATAGACAATCTCTTCTTTTAAATACGTCTTTTCACCATCAGCCATGGTTCGTGTTATCGGTTCTGCGGGAACGTAAAAATATCAGACTTGATATAAAGAAAGGGAACTGGACTTGGGCTGGCCACGTAGTTAGGTGAAATGACAATCAGTGTACCACCAGTGCGGATACCGAGAGATAGGTCAAGGGGGAGGGAAAGGCAATCAACGCAATGTAGGGACGAAACAAGAGAATTCGGGCGGAAGGAATGGAATCAGGCAGCGCAGCACAGGAGAGCGTAAAGGTCAACGAGACAGGCCTTCGACCTGCAGTCGGAGCAAGTAGGCTGCTGCTGATGAGTACTTGGTCATCAAATGATAGTGGTTGCCTTTAAAAATGATCCGTGAATGATGCGTAACTATAGAAAGGTTACCAGCAAATGAAATTATGTCATTTACGAACATACTGAGTGGCGCAAATACACAACACACAAGAAAGAAGACACGGAGAGGCGCTACACTTCCAACAGTTTAATAGCAACGACAGCAACGTACATTTATATCTACACCCCGACATGCGCAATAGACGTCGTGCCCCCCCCCCCCCCCCCCCCCCCCCCCCGCGTCAGCGCAAGAATTGATCTAAAAACCGCCCCTCAGCTTTGAACAATACCACCGAAGTATCACTAACGCAGTTACTTCCCTTCAATATTATACGATGCGCCTCGAGCAGTTCTCAGGTCTTCTGATATCTGCTTTTTAGATGCGACTGCATCTCATTCACTCGCCTTGTCCATGCAGCGTCGGCGTCGTTGTCGTCCGCCCCTCCCTCATTCTCCTCGCCGCGCGAGCTGCGCTCTCCACCGCTCACCCCCTCTCCTCTCCGATGCCCCTCTCTCGTCAACACCCCTCCCCCCACACTGTAAAAAAATAACAGCTAGCGGCGCCCGGTTTCGATCCCGCGACGCTGTGGGCGGAATGCGAGGTACGTGGTGCTCTTTCCATTGCGCAACAAAACCGACACAGAATGAAATTCTACGAACGCGCCTTATATCCTTGACTCATTCAAACTGCGTCAAGAAGCTACTGATACAACGCATGATGGGGCAATGATTTACACTTGCAATAAAAGAAAAGAAGCTCCCACTGACAGCAACAATGATGTAGTAAAGGTCGTTGCGACAGCGAAGCCCCAAGCATACCACTTAGAGAGATTGACCAAGATTGGCCAATAAAACATAATAATAATCACAAAACATAATAATCATACGCGTTCCGGACACGTTTCACGCGATTTCAGAATCAATCCAACGGAAACACCAAGTGAACCCCACCATGCGTCGCATCTACACAGGGTTCCCATCACGGGGAGGTGGGCGCATTTTTCCCAGTATCTTTGTCTCGGGCAATCGTGACTCACACTTTGTGCAGAAATCGCAATGCGCTGTCAAATGTGCGCCATTATTAGACTTTAAATTTTGCGCATTCTCCCCTTTCTCGTGTTTTGTGTGTTTGCGCCACTCAGTATGTTTGTAAACCGAAACCAACACACCCAGCAACACGTTCTCTTGATTATTTTATGGCCTACTTACAAATCGTTTCCTCTGTTTTCATTCGAAGTTTATTCCGTACTCACCCCCAGAAGGGCAAAATGAGCTTAGATTGCTTCATGTTGCAGGATTTAGACAGAATGTTTTTTTATTGACCTCCTTTCACTCCTTGAAGCCAGGAATGTTTCATGCATGACCCGCAAGTTCGCTGATTTGGGCAGCCAGAGATAGCTGCGCTCAGTAAATGGAAATTAAAAGACCCCGAGGCGTGATGGGCTGGCCAGGCCTAGTTGAAAAGGTTTCCCGGTAAATCACTGCTTTCGTTGTCCGGGGGGTCTGACTCGAAGTAGATGAAATCCTGCGCACAAAAAGATGCAAAACAAGCAATAAAATGTCCAAGTATTTTCTCGCTTCGCAGCAAACGTCTTCGAAAAACGACAGTTTTCTGCCTGTCCTCTCTTTCATTCAAGCTCTCACGTTCTTACCGGTCTGTTTCGCTCCCCGTATACGGGAAATGGTTTGAGGGTTGGCTCAATTCAATCCAGTTATCTCACAATGATGACAATGATGATGACGATGATTAGAGGTCCTTTCCTTCTATCGGGACGTCGGTTGTCACCAACAGACTTGCCTGTGTTATTCTACTTATTTGCCCTATCCTTCACTAACATAACGGGTTAGCCCCCCTCCCCCCGGTTTTAAACTCCCATCTCTAACCCCCCCCCCCCCCCACCCCTCCTGCCCTTGCACACCTGCTTACCTCCCCCCACTTCTGTTCTAAATTCTGATTCGCTATATTACTCTTCCTACGCGTCTCACTCTCTTCCGTGCTCTTCTTCCACCACCACTGCAGCCGTCTCTTCGTCACCCCTATGGCCCTGAAGTTGAGGCCTTCCCTCACACCTAATCCCAAAGCCTCCGCCAACGTCGCTTCCCCGTCGTTTTACCGCGGTCGTATCTCTCCACAGTCAATGACAATATGCTCTACGGTTTCCCGATCCCTGCCGCAGCATACACAAGTTTCGTCCTGTTGCCTGTAGTCAGCCGTGTATGCCCGTGTTCTCAGACACCCCGCCCGTGCTTCAAACAGCAATGCACTGCCTCGCGTATTTCCATAGAAACGTTCCTTCCTGATTTCCAGTTTCTCTGCTCTCATTGTTCGCGCGCCGCCTGTTGGGACTTTTTGTTACTCTTGGACTTAGAGGGGACTCGCCTGTACATTCCTATGAGACTCACTACTTCATGACCCACGGGCTTAAAAAGCACCGTGTACCAATACGAAATGTTTTGCAGATCCATGAAAATGCTCCAAACGGTATAATTTTCTTATTTTGGAAATACATGAATTCTGTACTGAAATAAAGAAATAAAACTCTCGCTTGCTAGGCAGCTGGTACCATCCAGTGAAAACTGGATAGACGAAAACTTGCTTCTTGTTTACTTTTTATTTCAGTAAAGAAATCCTATATTTCTAACTGAATAAAAGTAGGCCGTTAGGAACATTTTTATGTGCGAAACGTTTTTTGTATCGGTACACGATGCTTTTTAAGCCAGTGGGTGCCATGAGTTCGTAAGTCCGATAGGAATATGATCAGGTGACTCCCCCTTCGAGATCGAGCGGAAAAGGTTTTTTAGTTCGGGGTTATAACGTTGTATTTAAAGCATTTGTAAATTGCTATCGCAGAAATTAAGCCCACGACTACATTTACTAAAAGGAATTCAGTTATGTAGTTTGGTTTAGCCCTAAGTGCGCTTAATAGTTTTTCTGCTGAGAAATTTCGTTTGGTGTCAAATTTGCTTCCAGATTTGGGAGTTTGAAAAGGATTTGACTATATGTACTTTATTTCGTGGAGTTTTTATAACTATTGGGCCGCGAAAATTTTCTCGTTTAGGTAGCTCGAGCAAGAGTATGGTCTTTGAAGTTGAGAGTCCTTCCATCTGTGCACGCCGTGACAATGCGAGGTGATCGGACACTCGCCTTCGATAGCAGGCAGCAGAGAACATCGAGTGAGATGGAAGAATAGGGAAAACGCGAACACACGAAGATAAGAAAGAACAGAAAAGTGATAAAGGTTCCCTAGATCTCAATGTATTGTAGGTATCCTGGAATAGTTGTACTCATATTGATCGCTAAATCAATACGCCGAGTTCCATTAACATGTCATACACGGCCGCCTACGGAGGTAGTATTTTTGCAAAAAATGGATGTACCCAGACGACTGCAGGAACACACCAAGATTCATCTACGTTTCATAATTACGTTTTTTCACAGTGAAATTGTAGATATTGTGAAATTGCCGTCTGATGCCCCTAGAGGGGCTTCTACTTGACGGAAACGAACAGCCTCATGTTTGTCCCCTAGAATAAAGCTGTAGTCGTTCCTAATCTCATTGAGCTAATTAACTACGAAGCATGCTCAATGTCAAGTTGCAAACAAACATGTGTTGTTCCGTGCATAGATGAGTCGATTGATGACAAACACATCACAGCGTTGCTTCTGGTTTATCTTAACGGAATTGAAGGGGCGATTTTCTTTAATGTAAAATCACCATAGTGCCGTCTAAGAAAACACGACGATTTATGTAACGCAAAATTGTGTCCGCAAGAAAGCAAACATGCGATTGTTTTCTCTCAAGTTTGTAAGCTGAGTCCTACTATACCTTACGCAGACAACCAGTAGTCCTGCGATTTAAGTGGATGACAATTATTACTGACAGCAGGGGTACGCTCTTCCCAAGCCATTCCAAATGCAGTACTCTCTGAGTGGTGCATGTATTTACACTTGTTCCGACTGGTTAGAATTGTACCAAACACATCTTAGAAGATGGTACGTATATACTCTGGTTGGGACCACACTGCGTGCATGTTTCTGACGTTTGGTGATTGGGTGTTCATTTTTGCTGCAGCAGGCACATAAAAAAAAAGCGTTGTGATAATTGCCTGAGTGATCATTTTCATAATTTGATAAATTTTCTTTTGTATCCTTCCTAGAGAATACTGACTTGAGCCAAAGCAGGAGACATTTTTTTAGGACATCCCCAGCATTTTAAAAAATTGGCTGCCGCTCTCAAAATCTGACACAGTATTTCAGTATAGTAGGTATTTTTACATAGACCACTCTTTTCCTATTTAAACCGGTTGCATAAGATAACGTTGCAGAACAATTAGGTTGTTATGAGAAAGGGGTGACGTCGGAAAATTGTGGACATGGTTCTTCGATTCCGGTGAAATTAGTGTTGAGAAATAAAATGACACTCACAATAAGGATGAGAGCCCCGAGGAGCACGGCCTTCATCTTGACGTCGAGGTCCATGGGGAAGACAACCGTGAAGTTGTCGGCATCGGTCAAGTGCTCTCGCAACACGCCCCCAAAGTTCTTGTTCATGAGCCCTATCTTGGTGACACCGTCTGCGGTGAAAATATCAAAGACCACGTCTCCACAGCAGGTGGACTGCGTGCAAAAGGGTCCCTTGATCTTGAGCACCCGTTTTTTGCTGGCGTCCTGGATGGTGAATACGGGGAAGATGATGCTGCAGTCCATCTTGACCGATCCTATGAGGGTGCCTGCCGGAGCGTAGATATCCATTTCCTGCAAGGCGCAGAGAAACGACCACTGGGAAATGATGCATAGATCAGTGAAGCGTGCTTCGTAAGTGGTCTTTCTACTCCTACGATGAGTCTAGGGTTGCTACCACAGAAGAGCACCTCCACAGGGAAGACCCAGCGGTTTGCGTACACTACCGTCACTAAATAAAGGAGTTTAGAGTATCGGCACTCTTTTCTCTCATTGTTATGCGCCGCCAGAATTTTCATTGGTCGGTCGGCACCACGTGATATTTGTTTACATATGGGCGCAACCATTTTGTTTCTGCGCGCCTCTTCTCTTCATCTCTCTGCTGCGCGGGCGCTAGTCAGTCACACTCTGCCCATTCACAACCGGCGGCGGTTTCGTTGGGAGAGATGGCAACGCTACAAGCCAGAAACAAAATGGCCCCCAGACGCTTCCGGGTGCGTGAAGTGGCGGTACTCTTAAGCGCAGCTTATTTAGTGACGCTAGCCTACACCACCCCACTCGGCACATTGCGGAGGACCACGAAGGGAGAAAGAGGGCATTGCAAGGCTTGTGCCGTCTTTATTGTTAAGCAGGCCGCGAAGACAAAATGCTACTTCTTTTCATTTCGAAAGAAATATCCTTTGTGAACGGAATCAGCTCTATTACAACCACTAAATACGTTTTCTAACGAGATAAAGCGCAATAAATGCTGAAAACCCTTTCAATTTCTCGGTACCACTTACCTAATATGGGCAGGAATGACGTAATATGGGTCAGCTTTAGAGGGACCATGAAGACAAAATCCAAGTTTGTTTTATTCGAAAGGTTTGGTGTTTTATAGTGCCCCCAGCGCTTGTCCGGGAGGAAAAGATGCTTTATTCCTTGCGAGAGAAATTAATCAATTTGTGATAAAATTAGGATTCTCCCGCTAAATCGTGTGTTTCGTGACGTATGCGATGGTGGGACAAGGGCAGGTCTTCAAGGGAACGTTAGTACAACGTTTTTTCAGCTGCGAACTCAGGAACGTCTTGTTTATGTCAGGACTTCTAGAGGGCGCCGCCATACTGTGAAGGACTGCTGTCCGCCCTCGCTTTGTTTCTGACCGTATTTACACGCGACTTCTTTTTGTTGCAGTTGGAATTAATCGTTTCGCAAAACCTCGGGTATGCTCGACAAACAAGGTCACGTAAGGCAACGTCTCTTACGCAAACGACCAGCGTCGTGTGAGTCAACCCAAAAGCGCCGGTCTGCTGTGCAGCTATTAAAAACATAGTGTGCGCAGTACCAACAGCAGTACCCACTGCAGTACTGCGTCGGCAGTACCCACTGCCGACACAGAATGGAAGGTTACGCACGCGACTCATTCAACCGTCGGCCACACGTGCGCCCTCTCCCCCGCGTCCTCCTCGCCTTCTCTCCGCTCGCAACACCCTCTCTCGCCGCGTTCGGTTCGCGTTCATGTGGCGGCGCGATTTCGGCGCTATAACACTCTCTCGCGAAGGGCATTGGATTGGATTGGATTGGCTTGGCTTGGCTTGGATTGGATTTGGATTGGGTTGGATTAAAGTGGATTGTGTTGGATTGTTTTGCGTCATAGCCGCGCCACGTTGCGTCGTAGCGACTCTACTTCCGGTCACAGCGGTGAACGGACGTGTGATGTCGGGCTCTGATAGAGCGGCTTCAGCGGGCCAGATGGCCCGCGGTAACAGGATTGAAGATAATGAAGATTACCCTGTCGTACTGCCAACTCTGCCAACCGGGTCAGTCGTTAATAATACTGTCTTTTTTCACTGCGATGTCAAGGGGCGGCCATACCGCGTCGAAGACTTACGAGACGCGCTACAGCAACCGAATGTTTTCGGCAGCGTCGTAGCGCTTGGTCCCTACCAGATGAACCATGTATGGGCTGCGACGTTTAACAACGCCGAAGCTGCGAAGAAGATTGTCGCCACTCAGGAGATAAAGGTGAAAGGACGGAAATGCCTCGTGATTGATCCGTGCAATCGGGACATCCGTGTCAAGTTGCATTGGGTGTTGCACAATGTGCCAGACGAAGAAATCAAGAAAGCGTTCCAACCCTACGGCTGGGTGACCGAGCTCACAAGGGAGAAGTGGCGCGTGCAGGGTTGTGACGCACAGTGCACCATGACACGCGTCATATCGCTGCAACTCAAGGCGGGTGTAGCACCCGAAGACATCCCACAGCAGATGCGCATCGCAGGAGACCGAGCCCTCGTCGCGGTCCCAGGTAGGCCGCCGCAGTGTCTGCGCTGTGAGCAGATCGGGCACATCAGGCGAGACTGCCGCGTCCCGCGGTGTAGCGTCTGCCGCCGCTTCGGGCACGAAGCGCAACACTGCGTCAAGACCTACGCCGTTGCCGCAACGACGCCGTTTGGCTCGGAGAGATCCGAGCTGACGATGGACGAGGCGGAAGCGGAGGAAATCAACAAGGCAGCAGACGACGCCGGGAACGGCGAAAGCGGCCAGCCGACGCAAGATAACGAGAATCATCCGAAGGATATCGGCAGTGAGACGCAGGAAAGCGTGCCGTGCCAGCCTGAAGTCATCGTGAGTGGTAGCGGGAACGCGGGCTGTGTTGAACGCGCCGCGGCGTCTCCTAGCGAGGACGACGACTCCAAGCCCGACATAATGGAGGTGGAAGCCAGCGGTGAGGCCTCTTCGGCAGCCAAGCGGTCGCGAGAAGAAAACGGCCCCGAGGAGCACGAATCCATCGAAGTCATCGGAGAGCCCCCGCGAAAGGCGGGACAAGGGAGGCGTGCGACACCCAAAGCCAAGCTTCATGTCCCGCCAGACCGAGCGCCGAGAAACGTCAAATGATAGCCACAACGGTACCGAACCAACCAAAAGGCCAAAAAAAAAAAAAAGTGCGTCGACGGACACTGGCGAGGTGTGCTGTTCAAGTGGGGGCAACATCACGTGAAATGGTGTCTTGTGTTGTCTGGTGTGGGGGCATCAACCATGACAGAATTTCCAGGGTGAAAGCTATAGCTAGAACAATGCGTGGAACTACATCACGTTGTAACGATTCTATATTTGATGACAGTGTTGTCAGTCTTTTCGCCGTTAGTGTAGGGATTTAAAAAAAAAAAATGCCTCTCATCATAGGTACCCTGAACGTGCGCGGGCTAGGTGCCAGGCGGAAACAATGCCAATTGAAGCGCCTTATGATTGAGAAGGAACTTGACGTTCTGTGCGTACAAGAAACTAAAATAGAGGCAGAGGACAAGACTAACAGCATGGTCAATACATTCGGTAACAGCTTTTACGCGTGCGTAAGTCACGCTGTTGGAACATCGGGAGGGTGTTGTATACTTATAAGATCAGCAAGCGGTGTGCTGGTTAAAAATGTTCGTTCCGGCGAGTCTGGTAGATTAGTTGTATGTGACTTTCTGTTTGACGGAGATGAATTTCGGGTGCTCTGTATTTATGCTCCAAACAAAATACAAGAACGAGAAGAGTTTCTTCAGGACATTGAAACCTATCTAAATTGCGAAAAACATGTGATGCTTTTGGGAGACTTCAACTGCGTTTGTGCGAGAGAAGACCGAATAGGCGGGTTTGGACAGAAGGATCGAAGCGCCGAATTCCTTTATGAAATGTTAGAAGGCCATGAAATGGAAGACGTTGCTCACATTGCGTCAAAAGAAAACTGTTTAAGATTTACGCATTTCCAAGGCGCTAGCCACGCTCGCCTAGACAGAGCTTACGTGAGCCTGAACCTGGTGTCAATGTGTTCGAACTACAGCGTAAAGGATGTATCTTTCAGTGATCATTGTCTCGTGTCCTTCGTGGTAGGCGGCAGAAAAGAGGATAAGAAGTTTTCTTGGGAACTGTGGAAATTAAACTGTAGATTATTGAAAGATTCAGGGTTTAAAGAAAAAGTAGAGAAAATTTTCGTCGAGCACGAGAGCGCAGTGGGTCCTTCCTGGGCAGAAAAGTGGGAATTAATAAAGCAGGACGTAAAGTTGTGTGCAATATCCAGGTCAACCGCATTAAGACGGATAGAAAGAGCAGCGGAAAAAAAATTGCGCAACAATCTACACCAGTTACTTGTACTAGAGAGTGAAATGCCTGGTTTATTTGGCGAAGATATAGCAGCTATAAAAGGAAAACTAGAGGCAATAGATAAAGTACGCTATCAGGGAGCCACAGTGCGGGCCCGTGGCGAAAGATTATTAGCTGGGGAAACACCCACTAAAAGGGCGTTAGGCGATGAAAGAAAATATGCACAAAAAAATGAAATTAAGGAAATAGTTTTTCACGGAACACTTACAAGGGAAGAAAAAAACATAGAAAAGGCATTTGTGGAGCATTATGAGAAACTGTTTGGTCATAGTGCTCCGCGAATGGAAGATTACAAAAGAGAATTTCTTCCGTTGATACCACAGTTAGAAGACGACGTGAAGGAAGGCTTAGAACAGCCGCTTACACTCGGCGAAGTGAAAAAAGCAATTGACGAATTGCAGGGGGCTAAAACGCCAGGACCGGATGGCATAAATGCGGAGTTTTACAAGGCGTTCAACGATAGAGTTTCAGTTATTTTGCTGAACGTTTTTAAAGAAGCATATAAGAATAATAGTTTCCCGGTGTCATTTTCACGGACATATACGGTTCTATTACCCAAATGTGATGATCCGGTTAAACTGCAGTCAGTTAATGGCTACCGCCCGATCACGTTAGCGAACGTTGATTATAAAATACTGATGAAAATTTTAGCGAAAAGGTTGCAAACAGTCATAACGTCCTTAGTTGGGCCACATCAGACGTGCGGCATTAGGGGACGAAGTATCGTCACCAATATCCATGTTGCTCGGAGTGTGTTGGAATGCTGTGATTTGATGTGCCGCCACGTTGCGATGATGCAGATTGACCTTGAAAAAGCCTTCGACAGAGTGTGTCACGAAGTGTTATTCTGTATTATGAAACAAGCAAATGTGGGGGAAGTGCTATACAATGGAGTGCATATGGCTTACCAGGGGTGTACCACGCAGTTAGTTATAAACAAAACGGTCAGCAAATGCGTACCTGTGTTATCGTCAGTTAGGCAAGGTTGTCCGATGTCGCCACTCCTTTTTAGCATGTTTTTAGAGCCTTTTTGTTTAAAAATAATCCAAAGTAATGAAGTTAGGGGATTTAGTTTGAACTCAAGTGAAGTGCGGTTGTTGACTTATGCGGACGACGTGGCAGTGTTTGTTACAGATAAAGAGAGCGTGCAAAAAGTGACAAAGATTACAAAAGATTTCTGCGCACAAACCGGTAGTGCTGTAAACTGGGAAAAATGTTCGGGTCTGTGGCACGGAGTATGGCCCACCAAACCAGAGTTTTTTGAAAACATCCAGTGGTTTCAGGTACCGAAAAGATATCTTGGCGCTCCGCTGGAGTGCTACCAAGATAGTAGCAAGCATTGGCAGGAAGAAGCAGTAAGATTGCGTGAAAAAGCAACGAGGTGGGGAGGCCGCAACCTATCAATGTTCGCTCGTGCCACTGTCTGCAACATGTTCTTCCTGGCAAAGCTATGGTATGTGATGCAAGTAATACACTGTTCGCGAGTAAATGTGCAGAAAATGCACCGTATTTTTGCTGTATTCATCTGGGGTTCCCAATGGGAAAGAACCAGCCGTACGAATCTCTTTCGTAAAGTTCGAACGGGAGGGGTGGGCTTATCACACCTGTTTTTGCGACAACTTGTCAGCAGATTTATGTTTCTTCGCGATGCGAGTGATGCCTTTCTGCGCACATTTCTACAAAGTGTCTTGGTGGGTTCACTCCCGCAGTTTGTTGTTTCCAGTGTTGATGAACGTTACACGTTGAAAGGTTACCTGAAGGAAACCGTTGAATCTTTAAGATTCCTCTGTGTAAGGTTTTCCCTTGAATACCTTTCAAGTGTTTCAAGAAAACGTCTGTTAGAAGATCTTAGAGATGTTCTTTTTCCAGTACCGCTGTACAGAACTATGTACCGCATTGGGCCAGGGCAAGATGTATTGTGTCGCGTCAAAAAGATGGCAGTCCCAGCATGTATGAAAACATTCTTTTTTAAGCTTCATTCGGGAACTCTTCTAGTCAAAACATGGATGGCTGAAAAAGGGTTGTTTGTGCCATGGACAACAGTATGTCTTTTGTGTAAAAAACCCGAAACAATAGACCACGTTTTCCTAGACTGCTGGGATGCCGTCTTTTTTTGGGACGTTCTTCAGCGTACCCTGAAAAAAGACTTGCCTGTGACACCACATGGAATCCGTTTCCTTCCCGTAGACAAACATGACAGTGTGCCGTACGACCTGATAATGCTTTTGGGCCTACACGCCATCTGGCTGAGTCGGATGGCGGTGCGCCACTCTGATGCTGACGCGAAGACTGTCAGCAAGTACTTTGCTCAGAATGTCAGTATGCTGAAGGAAGTCATTAATATGCAGTGCCCGGAGCTTACGTGGCTACCCATTTTGGAGGAATTGTCTTCTTTCGATGTTTATAATAGTTTTCGCCAACCGAAGTTCGGTGAGCGGGTTTTAAACCGACACTGATGCGTTTTAGAACAGCATTGTAGACATTGTAGGGACTGTTTGTTCAATGTGCAATAAAAAAAAAAAAAAAAAAAAAGCTCCGTGGAGCAGTCGGTAAAGTGCCGCGTACCTTGCGTTCCGCCCGCAGAGTCGTGGGATCGAAACCTGGCGCCGGAAGGTATTATTTCTTTATATAGTGTAGGGTGCGGACTACGGACGCCAACGCGGGTGACATCGTGAGTTACTAAAATGCTCTGCATTTAAAACTCGGTTTGAAGATATTTTGGCTCAAATTTAGCGTAAAAAGTGCGGTTAAGCAGGCCACACAATTCGAATGAGGGGCAGCCGCTGGAAAGTCACATAATTGCGCGGCTACCAAGCGACGTACGGCATAAAAAGTGCGGAAAGAAAGACCTGGCGGATGTAAAAATATTAAAATTTTGGCGAAGAATGGTCTCGGAAAACAGCCCCACGAGTCGTTGGGAACCTCGGGGAGAGGCCTTCGCCCTGCTTGCGGACCCAAGTTGCTCCGCACTCATTGTTCAGTGACACCTGTTGTTGTTGGCGGCGACGATTACAGCATCTTGAACTCCTACAATGTCGTCGCCTTGTTAAATAAGCCCACAGAAGACCTGCAGTGAATTTTTCCGAGGCTCTGCCCAGACGGGCAAGTGTTCGGGGTAAAGATAAAGTCTGCGTGGAAAGCAATGTCCCACTGACACGCGGAAAGCTTGCTGCCGCCTAATTTGGACCCTCGCTCAATAAAAAATTATTACCGTTGGCTGCATACAATAGGGGTCAGCGCTGACACAAACCATGAGAATGAAATTAGCAGTATTCGTATGGGATGCGTAGCCTTGGGCAAGCATTCTGATATAAAGACACGTGAGCGCCGGTAGAGAGGTGCCACCATGATCCAGGATAAATTGTTTAAACCTACAAAACAAGAAACACAGGTCACTGACTAAGTCAAAAACGAATTGACGTTTCGGGAGCGCTACGGCTCCCGAAACGTCAATTTGTTTTTGACTTGGTCAGTGACCCGTGTTTCTTGTTTTGCAGTATGCTCCCTGACCAGACGGTATGCCGTCCAACCATCGACTTCATTGTTTAAACCCGTACAGATTGTCCTCTGCCGAGCTACCACCTTCGACTGAGAATTTTCAATTAAACTAGTCGCATTATATCAGAATAACGTTTTACTAGCAACCTGCTTGTCAATACACGTGAGGTTTATATACAAGAGGGTGCAGTCACCAGAATGTGAGGTTCATGTACCTGCAAGCAGCAGAAGCAGCAGGCACAGTCGCACTTCAGCGGTCGGACGAAGCGCATGACTTCGAAATTGCGGTAGTCTCTCACGCTCATCTCGAAGGCACGTCTCGTTCCGACGCAGCAGCGTTGGCCAAGATTGCTCTCTTCGACTGCCACGAAGACGAACTGGCCCATGGTGTTCTTGATCACGTACTTGTTCTGCTGCTCGTACGGTAGTAGCACTGCAAAAGATTGACATAGCAAGCGAAATGAGTCACGCAGGCACTGTTCGTACTCGCACCCATGACCGACGAAATGGCTTGCCTAAAGGCTTCACTGCCGCACGTCACCACTTCTGCGTCACCAGCGTTGAAGACATCAGCGCATGCAATAATATGCCCGTGCACACTATCACGAAGTAGTGGGGTGGTTGGTGCGCCATGAAAAGCGTTCGCATCGCGAGAAAACAGGCTGTATTCTATTGGGGATCCTTTTCAAGACCCAGTGGACGCAAAATAGAAATGTCCGGGCGTGTATACGACAGGGTTGAATGTTAAACAGCTCGAGTGGATCGAAATTCATGCAGACCTACCATTCTGCGTTGCTTATGCGCAAATGCAGAATCACTACCAAAAATACCAACGTGCACGGAACAAGAGCAACCACATGTTGCCCACCCAAAATGGAGCGTCTACCAGAGGATGGAAATAAAAGTATGTGAAGTCAGTAAACTGCTGCACTGAAGTATTGCTAGTGCCACAGAAAGAAGGGCGGGAGCAGAAGACGAGAGGCATGCTGTGCAATACCCTAAAAATTTATGTTAGGCTGGAAGACAAACACACAGGGGTACGTCCCACACATGATAAATACGAGGTTAAGGAGTATTACACTGTAAAAACAGCGCAAGGACTGCACGAAATATTAAGGATCAGAAGAGAACGGCGACGTTCATTCTTTCGAGACGACTATATCCCGCTTTAAAGCGAAGATGTTAGCTTCAAGTTGGACGGAAAACTTCATGTCAGACAAAAAACCCAGCACGGCCCAGCAGTTCTCGCCTAAGATGCCGAGCGCAGGCTGCAGGCTAATCAGGCATGCAGCATAGAGCTCAGTATTCGTTTCAGAAACACAGAACAAGAATCGAAACCGCATTATGGATGATAAAGCGCTTGTGAACAATGGGACCCCATCACCCACATGGTGGTCCTGGTAAAGATTGAAAACTCTCTTTGTGCACTGATTCTCGCCCCCCCCCTGTAGAAAGTGGCGGCTAAGTATGGTATGCTACATCCACCTCCAGACATGCTGGCTGTGATATGCGCCTTGGGAGTGTTTTAAAAAAGCCACTTATGGGTAGAAAACTGCCGCATCGTTTCTTGCGTGCGAGACAGCTATTGTGTGCTTTTATTTCTGCCTTGTGTGAAATACCATTTGGGCAAGACTGAGCACTGTGTGAATTATCACTTAGCAAAGCAGCTTGCGGCAGAACAGACTTTAACGAATGTGATACTCGGGTGACATTCGCCGCCTCTGAATTTCCCTCCGGCTTTCAATAGATTGTAAGTATCAAATAGTTTTCCCACAAAAGTAAGAAAGGACATCTTCGGAGCCTGTTGATTACAAAAGGAGATACTAATAGTATTAACATTGCTTTTTATCGCCTTAAAGCAAAGTTTCAGTACTTGATGCGACAGCTTCCTCGTGCTCAAAAACCGTTTGCGATGTATGGTTGCGTGGTTGTCATCTGTTGTGTCGTCTATCTGGTTTTCATTATATACGTGTGAAAAGTTCACTTGACGTATAACATTCGGGCTGCCCTTTTGCTGTTCTGATCGTTGCTTCTTACGCGGTGGTAGCATTTACAATACAAAACACCAACTAACTAGCTGAGCACAACGGCTGGACTGAAAACTTTGCAGAGCGACAAGATAAGGGTGCATGTTTCGAGACGCGATGACTGAGCAAAGACTCTCAGTTGTCTGCTTGAGCATGTCTGCTTTGGAGTCAATTTAAATCATGGTGTACTTGAGGCTGCGAGCTCGCTGGCATGCACAGAAACCCATGCAACGCCTTGCGTGTTTGGTGTGACATCCTGTCATTTTTTTGTCATTCCGTCAGGAACCTATTGAAATGGTGTACTTCAAAAGGACCTTTAAACAGACAAAACTCTCAATGCTGCCCCTGCTTACACCGGGCACGGCCAGTTGCGTGTCTACGAGAGCGGCATTTTCCCTATGGCGTCCATAAAAATTGAAGCCGTTCCACTCAATGTGAAAACTGCCGGAAGTGCAGAGCAGTGATTCGCCATAATGGGCTGCAGCGCCGTTATCCACTCACTGTTACCACCCATCACGCTCTTCGCCGCCCTGTCTCATTCCTCTCCTGATAAATTTAACGGTGGTTTGTCCAAGGCATTTCAAATTTCCCGCCTTAGCAGTGCTCGCGCACCCCCTGCCTGAAACTGCACCAGCGGGAGTTCCGTTATTTTTGTGCTTGCTTTTCCTCCCGCACGTGCCGGTTGTGCACTGCCACTTTATTTTACTTACTATTGTAAGAACCAACCCAACGAGCGTACACACACGCACACACACACACACACGCGCGCGCACACGCGCACGCGCACGCGCACGCGCACACACACACACACACGCGCGCACACACGCGCGCGCACACACGCACGCGCACGCGCACACGCACGCACGCACGCAGCTTCGGTCGTTGGCTTGGCTGCAAGCTTCATTCGGACAGTCAGCGTTGTTACGACGATACATAGCTTCGCGAGGGTGACGTGCTAACCACTCGACGTATTTAAAAACACAGGAGCAAAGAACCAGGTCCATCGGAAGCAAATTACTGTCCACAGAAGAGCGGAACCGTGGATGGTTGTCGCGCTACTTGCCGCCATGTTGGAAACGCAAGCGGCTTCACGTACGCACGCTAGTTTGCTGAAATAGCGTCCGCTATTCTTTCTCCCGCTAAAAGCATAAGCGGCTTAACGTACGGCGCATGCGCAGTGCGAACCACGCAAAAAATAGCGTTCGCTAACTGTTTGCGTGCGTCTGCGTAGGCTATTCTAAAACTCTCTAATATTTCTTTGAACCTATACTGTAATATTAGCGTGATTGTTACTCTGTTATTAGCTGCTACAATGCAATGCTGAATTCTGCCCGCCAGAACATGGGGACACAAAAGTATCACATCACTATACGATGCCCTAGTAAAGCGGACATGATAGCACTAATATTTTCGATGATGTTTCTTTTGACAGAACAGGCTTCAGGTCAGGTGTACATGCCAGAAACATGCGGACATATCAAAATGGCGTACGCTCAATCAGCTCGAACATCTGGTGAACGAGTATCTGGTCCACGGCGCAGAGGTACTCCAAGCCCGGCGGACACCCCGGGACGGGGACCATCTGAGGCATGAGGTACGGCATAGGCATCTGTATCGGGATCATCATCCGCTGGCCTGTCGCTCCCGGAGCCTGAACGCCCGGACCAGCTGCGGGTCCCGGTGCACCCATGAAGGCCGGTGGTCCAAATGGCTGCCCGAAGGGTGGCCCTTGTTGTTGCCAGACAGGTGGTCCTTGTTGTTGCCAGACGGGTGGTCCTTGTTGTTGCCAGACGGGTGGCCCTTGCGGTGGCCAGACGGGTGGTCCTTGTTGTTGCCCGACGGGTGGTCCTTGTTGTTGCCAGACGGGTGGTCCTTGTGGTTGCCAGACGGGTGGCCCTTGCGTTTGCCAGACGGGTGGTCCTTGTTGTTGCCCGACGGGTAGTCCCTGTGGTTGCCCGACGGGTGGTCCTGGTGGCTGCACAACGGGCGCTGGGCCCGGTGCCCCGACCACCGGTTTTTGATCTGGTGCCTTAGCGAGGGAAACCTGGCTAAGTGACCGCGAGGAGGTCGAGTGCTTCCTGCTCCGCACTTTCGGTTGTGCGGGTGCAGCTGGATGCCGTGATTTGGCGGGAGCCATCGCAGAGCGTCGGACAGCCTTTCAATTCTGACGATGTTGGTACACCACGGACACACAAGGTCGGCGTTCACCACAGAGAAGAAAAGATACAGAAATGTTGTCGTAAGTATAGGTGAAGAGGAAATTACGTTTTTTGGAAGACATATAAAACCAGAGATACTCAAAAAGCACAATGTGCCTTAATGTGCCACACAGAACGGGCGAACGCGTACTGTCCCCAAAGCTTGAACGGGTGGCGTCACCACAAACATTTTTCGCGTGTTGTTATACGTCGCCGGCAAAAAAAACAAAACTACCAGAAAAGATAGAGGGTACGCAGGCATCATTTTATTTTCATTTTCGTATCTACTTTTTGTTTTGTTTTTACAACTTGACAAGCCGATGCGCAGTGTGAACCGCGTAGACGGAAAAAGGCGGAAATGAGGGGAGAATCCATTGCTCAGAAAGTTTCGGGGGTGTTCTGCCAACGAAACACCTCCTCGTCTCCTGGATACGCCCCTGGCTGGATTGAAACAAATAGACCCTTTCTCCGCCTCCAAAACCTCAAAAGAAAAGAAGCAGTAAAAGGAACGTGTAGATTGTAGGCTCTGCGACACCCATCGCCTGTAATTAAACTTTAATTTCGTTCTAAACACATAAGTGGCTTCAAACTTTCCCTTGAACGAAGCCCCCTTCCCTAAAAAACGATTTGTCAATCGCTGATTTTACAGAAGCGCAACGAATGAAGGAGGAACGGAACTCTAGAAACTGAAAGTAACACAGGAGCTATAGATGAATAATTGAAGGTCGACTGCGCTCAGGTTTCACCCCAACCAAGTATATTTTGAACGAACAGTACGTGCTACCATACCAACTCGAACATAACTCACATCCCTGTGAAATGCGTTGTTCATCAGTTAAAAACAGGTAGCTCCGCCACAGACGGCGCTGCACTGCCGGTAGATCGCGCAGACAGGCATCAAGCGGAATCCGCCTTTTTCATTGCGCTGTGGCGGCCTCTGGTGGCGCCGCCGAGAAGCGATGTGGTAGGGGTGCAAGCATAGAGTTTCTTACAGTATACTTACTAAGAAACTCTATGGGGGCAAGTGGGCTGGCACTGCAGCGGAAGGGGAACCAGGGCTGCGTTGTTTGTTTGTTTCGCGTGAATTGTATTGCCAACCTAAAGCTGCAAAAAGGATAACTATGCTGCAAGACGTACGTTTTCAACGTGGGAAACATCCTAACAAGCGTGCGACGCTCGTTTCTTTTTGCAGCAGTTCCGCAAGTGTCAGTACCGGAGGGTGGTTATCTGAGGCTGTGGAAGCGATGTGCTCACGGCATTTTTTTTAGCTCTTAAAAGAAACGGAAGGGAAACATGGGTATCTGTAAGATAGCAGCATAAACAGAGGCCATTAATGTCGCCTTTGTAGAAATCATTGATAGAAGCTGGTATGTGGATATCAGCGATGCAAAATATTATACGTAGGTGCAGACTTGTTCAATTTCGCCGTTCTTTTGTTCTGTTTTTATCATAAAGAGCACAAATGCATGTGCACAATACTTTTGTAAGCGTTTTGACCGAAAAAGCAAAGTCCAAATCAACCGAAGTCCCGACGTATCTCAGAAAATTGCTTTTTGGGGTGCATTTTTATTCCTAAGCGCACTTGTTCATCGTAGCCACACGATGACATTTTCTTCTTTAGAAGAACTGTCAGTATGAAAAGTTAGTATTGGTTCATTCCTTTTAAACAGCGGCAATATCATGGGCGACAAAAGGGGTGCAAGGAACTACTTTTCTACTGAAATCTCAAGCTCCCCGTCATTTAGATGAATACATTTCCCAGCAGTGGAGGGCTGTATGCAGATTACAACGAGAAAAAATGCATCACTTTCCACAAGCATGTCAGGACAAAAAAAAAAAAAAAAATAAGGGGATTCGAACCACCACATCTCAGCAAGCCAGTCTTTCTGACGCTCTAGACCACTCGGCCACGGCGCAGCAAGCGACCGTTCTCGAATGCCGCGGACACAAAGCTGAGGTTTAGCTTATATTTTGCACCTTTCTGAACAAGTTTTTTTATAGTATTGCTTGCACAGAAACTGGTCATCATTCTTTGAATAGCACTTCTCCACTAAGCGTCTCTTACTCTACGTTACGTATTAAGCCAGGAAACACGATAGCAAATTTTAGCTCGCAAGCAGATCGCGATTCTACCAGTCAAAAAAAAAGAGCCCCATAAAAATGCAAAATCACGCGATTATAGCCAAGAGATCCTAAAGTACTTTTGGTGCTCACGTTGAATTACTTGGTAATCCAACGTACGCTCGAACATGCCTAATATGGCGGTTTTCGGATGGTCGTAGGGTTGTCGAGTCCTCACCGTTGATCATACAATACACCATAATATCAGTAACAGGTCGAAGATAAGATTTTTTTTCTTTAGATTTAACAATCGTTGTGGCCGGAAAGAAAGGGCGCGGGCATCGTAATTTGGAAGGAGAACCAGTAAACAAAAACAATGGGGTTCTCGCCTTGGCATGTGTTACGAGAGTTTTCTTGAATGAACTTTTCCAGAAGTTGCTCCATCGGCCTCCACAAACTTGCACAGTCTGGTCCCAATATTTCACCACAACAGCTACTACCTTACTCCGCTACTACTTATTATGTGAGAGAATTTCGATAATTGTGCCCATAACAAAGAGTGCCGTTAGATTGTACGACACATTAAGATAGGACATTGGAGAACCACGCCATGGTTTTGGCGTAAAACCTTGCTTGTAGAAAATGACATTGGCTTTTCCCGAGTGTTGTGGACAACGGGAAAAGTAGTACCTAAATTGCCTCCTAAATTGTGCTCAGCAGCGTTAGGGTATAAACTGCCAGGGTTTAATGATTTGTATGTTGACCGAATTGTGGTTGATATTTTAAGCGAAGCTTAAATATGTATTTGTGATGTCGGAGAACAAGAAATCCCAAGACACCTCGTGCCTTTGAAGTGCGAGACGCTGGAAAACGAACGTAATGTTGTGTGTGCTGTGAGCACGAAGTCATCACCAAAGTCGCACGCCATTTACGATATTGATTTTTACCCTTAGCGCATACGTTCCATCACTTGGAACTGAATGAAATTAGTGAAAATATGCACCGTTTTCAAGATCAGTAGTGTCCCATGAAGATAAAAATTGGCCGCGTATCTGCTCCTTTCGTGGCAAATGTCGACGAAAGACGGTAGTCGAATGGCACCCCTGCCAAGTAAATGCATCCCTTCTCTTTCCCGCTCACCTCTCATGCTGTTCTGTTCCTCTCCCGTCTCGTTCCTTCCAAGATAACACGCTACAGGTTTGCTCAAGTCAATTTAAATTTACCGCGTAGCACTGCTCCAAGTCGGGTGCCTCGATGACAGCGCTGCCGTACAGCGGAAACGCGCGTGTATCGAGGCACCCGACTACAGCGTTTATGGAACCACGTTGCGCTGCTCCACGAGCGTTCCAAGCAGAACGCGCAACCTATCTAGTGGAACCTTTTATTCGTGTTGCCGTTTGATTTTTTAGAATACCGCCAGGTAGCGCGGGCAACAGCAGGCGAGGGTTTTTGCAGTATTTTATTTGCTATCCCAAAAAGCAGGCATTTTTAAACTTTTTAATAAAGGAACGGTGCGAATATCGCTCATGTATTGATTTTCTGCCTGATATTTGCGTAATTTCTTGTTCTTATTCAACAATGTTGACAGGTTTAGATTTGGCTGTGGGTACATAAGACTATTGCGCAGCATCTACGTTGCTTTGGCCGGCTGGCTGAGCCGAGTGAGACAGACAGACATGCAGACAGACAGACCAAAAATTTCCCGTTCAAGTAGCAAAGACTATTGTCTTTAAAAAACAATTCACGCATCTCCACGAAGTGAATCATGACGAGTGGGCGAAGCGCTGGGGCTTTGCCCCGTGGCATTGCCCGTGGCATTGCCCACTCGCGCATGTAAATGAGTGACGACGCGTGTGTACAGTATATAAAATTCCAATCCAATGCAATCCGATGCAATTAAATTTAACCCAATGCAATCCAATTTAATCAAATTCAATTCAATTCAATTCAAGTCAATCCAATCCATTGCTCCTCGCACATGCGCAACACTGTATACACGGACACCAAGCCCCGCACAAAGCGAAGTCCAAAGGTACTTCGCCCCTAAAAAGTGTCTCAAATGTTTGCCACTCTGGGACCCGCGCAGGCCATGGCTTCGGTCGCACCGCCCTCTCTTTGTCGGCGTTGAAAGAATCTGTGCGTGTAGTTTCTGCGGTTCCTCAGCGAATCAGTCGCGCCGTAAGGACAAGTTACCGTTCTACATTTTCAACTTCCCTCCTCTTCTCCCCTCGGAATTGGTATGCCGCGTATAATCGACGCTCGAGCTTTGATGGTCAACTATTTTCACAGATGGAAATGGCTCCCGAATTCCTCGAATTGAATCGTTGGTTTCCCTACCAGAGCTCAGGAACATGGAAAACATATCTACAAACCTCTAAGTGCAAGCACCTTCACAACCGTGCATTTAAATCCCGCGGTGGCCCTCGGAAGCTGCAACGCACCGTGAGGCACACACGATGGCTCGTATGCGCGCGCTCACAGTCAAGGGGCATTCGCGGCTGAAAAATCCGACGTGAATTAACCAGCTACTCACCCGATAGTCTATTAACAGGTCACGCCACCGGTGTCATCACGTCGCGTCTCTGAGTCGGCCGATGTTACGCCCTGTTCGGAGCGCAGGTCCGGTGTTAATATTGGAAGGTTGCCCCCGCTATAGGCATGGCCACCGGAACTCTGTTCAGATGGGGATGATGCTGATATGTAATTCCCAATGAGAGGAAGAAGAAGAACCGCGTTAGCAATGTGACCTCGGTGCTGCATATATTGGTCACTAATAAGAAATGGGTATTAGTTCAAAATTCTATGGCGGGGGGGGGGGGGTATTCAAATTTAATAAAGATATCGTTATCAATGGGGGGGAGTTAACGCGCCGAAGCTCCACCCGGGATAGTAGTTGTTTGAGTGCTCCGGATATATTTTGGCCACCAGAAAATCTTTCACCTGCACCGAAATCTCGACACACGGGCGTTTTAAAGCGAAGGTTCAGTGTCCTCAGTGATGCCGTTGTACGGCGATACATTCTGGAGGGAAGCGAGCTTTCTCTGACGGTGATAACGAATGATCGTGGTGGAAGTGAAAACAAAACAAAAAAAAAAAACGCTTCCCGTGGCTGCAATCGAACCTGGGCCCCTCGCGTCATGACGCCGACGTATATCTGATTTCTCCATTTCTAAGCAATTGCCGAAGCGATTGACAAGCAGCAAGTACCGATTCACGCGGTGCACCCCAAAAATCAAATTTTAAGCTTACGGAGCACACACCCGAGAGTGGCTGCCGGTGTGGTATTGGCAAACCAAGGAATCCATCACGAGAAGGCTTCGAGTTGACCATCGTCGTCATTAGACGGAGTGGTGCATGATCTTTTAACAACGATGCTCTTGAGCAAATCGTTAGTGCATGGTGTCCGCAGCTAAAAATTCCCAGAAAATGCCGAGCGCTCGTGTGTGCGTGCCTCGCAGCGACCGACCAGTGACCCCGGCGCACGTTCATCGAGCCAAGCTTATCCATTGAGAGAGATTGGCCAAAATTGCAAAAAAAAAAGCTCCAGCGTTCGTCGTCATCATGGCAACAGTTGCGCGGAACGAGAAAGACACGTCACAGCGTACGGCCCTCCAAGGTGATGTCCAATGATTATGGCTTCCAAAAAATGAACCTAACACTTGCAGAAATAATCATGGAGTAACGGTCGTTGCGGCAGCGAAGACAAAGCAATTCGGCCGCAATCGTGGGCTTAAACTGTCGTGATGGTCGTGAAGGTTGTGTACAGCTTCGTAACATGCAAGTGTGAGCTTCCTTCATTGTTGTAAGTTGCGCAATACAATGTTTGGATTGCTCAAGGCGAACCAGTAGATGGCGCTAGGTAATGCAAGAAGTGGTTGGCTTGTTCCGACATGGGAACGGAATGTCGCTTACATGATGCCGACTGGTCCTACATATTGCTTGTATTCACTCAAGAGGCGCGCATACGGGTAACCGTGTGAGTGCGCCGTCACTCGTTACGTTGGGCTCCGCGGGATGGCGGTACTTGTCCTTACTAAGCGCATTACTGTGTCGCACGTTAACCAACTCTACCTCACCGAACGCCAAGAGTACAATGTGAGTGCGATTAATAACACCCCTGTTGACACCCCCGTTGAGAATCGGGTTGAAACGGAGCAGACGATGCACGCCGGTGTTTTCTTTTTTCTTAGGCGTGCGGGCGCAGTGGCCCAAGCCGCGCCATGTCAGTGGCGCATCGGCCATGTCTGCGGCCGTTTCCAGTGTTGCCAAGCGAATAAATTGACAGCCAAACTTTTCAACAAATATCACCTATACATCTTACAACAGCGCTAAACTGACGAACACTGACACTAGAAAGCACTGGGAAAGCGCTGTCTGGTACCGTCTTCTTTTCGTGTGCGTCGATTTAGCACTGTTTAGTGCCAGATGAATCCATACTAACTCGCCAAGTTATTTGTTCTTTTAAATGTACCCAGAATAGCACATAGTTATAGCAATGGTACCCAGCAAACCGTCCGTCCATTTTTGGAATCATCCCAGTTCCCGTCAAGAACTGGCCATGTAAGGCATAGCGATGGAAATAAACTTCAAAAACGATTGCGAGCCACCCTGTCCTAAACGGGGCCAAAAACACACAAAAACGCATGGAACACGGACGCTTGGCTGAAACTGCACGTATCCGGTAAAATCCGTATGGTCTCCTACGAAGCCAACAAAGCTCGAAGGAAATGAGACAAATATGATAGCTACGTTCTGTCGGACAATTCCCTATTAGCAGTCTGGTCTCATAGTTTTTATAACGTCATCTGCCAGTACCGGGGCTTACCAAGTCCACAGTTGGCGGAACAGTAACAAGACTGACAACGTAGGGAACCTGTTTCAACAAGCGGTTCAATTAAAGGAGCCATGAAGAGAAAACAAAAGTTTGTTTTATTCGAAAGATTAGGTGTTTCATAGTACCCTAAGCGCTTTCCCGGAAGCAAATGATGCTCTATTCACTGAGAAATAAGGCAATTTAAGCCAAAATTTTAAATCTCCCCCTAAATTGCACATTTCGTGACGTGAACAATGGCGTCATACGAGGCGGTCCATGAAACAGATACTTAGTATGTCGACTCAATATAGCACCCACACGCGGGAATCAAACAGCAACCGGAACTCGTGCCGAAACAGAGACGGCGGCCATTTTAAAAATACTAGTAAAACCTAGTGCACCCGCAGCCATAGTCATGGAATCGCCTGATGCGGAGAACAAAACTCTCGTAGAGAAGCTCAGGCTTGCATTTAACAACCTCACACCACTTGAACGCTCAATGCTTCTAAGTGCACGAGTGGCAGGAGTTGTGGGATACGCGGATGGACCGGAAAGCGACCATTCCGCGATAGCCACAGCAGACGAACGCCCAGCCGTAGGCACCGCTGCCTCGTCAGCCCCGTCGCGACGGACGAATACAGACTGGTACGTATGTGCCGTATTTTTATTACCGTTAATAATAGTTCAATTTCAGTAGCAGTATCGCTTATGCCAGTTGGCCGGTGTCGTGTATGGAAAGCCGTTCGCGCGAGCTCTCTGCTTCGACCAGAAAGATACGAGCGTCAATGCGCGCTGTGTACGGCATTTTTTCCCCCAAGGTCAGAGCGCTTTGACGGCGCTTTGACGAAATCGGCGACGAGCGCCAGCATGTACCAGGAGCGAGCTAAAGTAAGAGTCCCTGCCGTAATCACTTCCTAGGAAAGGAAGCGAGCACACTCGTACTTCCTTTAGCTCTCTTTCTCCTCCGTTTGCAAAGTTCACAAAACGTAGCCACTTGCTTCGCCGAGGTTCGTCGTTGGGCAGCACATGAAAGGAGATCTCCTCACCGGCGGGGATGTCGCACTCCCTCGACGATTTGCGTTTTGAAATGCCCGTACTACGTGGGCATTTCAAAACGTAGCAACGAAATTTCATTGTAAAGTACTCGAACAAACTGAAGTTTTCACTGGTTGTAAACTGGAAACGAGCTCCTAACAATAGCAGCAAGCCAACACCATTCCGAAACTGCGACGACTGTCACTATCTCGTCGCTGCTTGCTGTTCCTAACTCCCCTCGTTTCTATTTTTACCTTTGCTGGTTGGCGATATGACGGCCAACCTCCTGTGAAGGGATTACGATACCAAGCAAGGTCGCGGCTGTGCGTGCTGGGGCGGTTCGTTGGCTCCGAGGAGCCTCGAACGCGAAAATTCGAATGCGCGACGGTGGCGACGTCGAGATGTCGAGTTCGGCTGGCGGTAGTTTCGAACGCATTGGCGTACACGCTTGCGTGTTTATTCGGAACTTCAACCGTTTACTCCACCATTCTTAGTGTCCTAAAAGGAATGTGCAGTATGTTTAACGGGCATATAGCTCACTATGCAAACTGGTAAGCCCTGCCTAACTTCCGTTTGCTTTTGCCGGCCTCCGCCAATCGCAGAGCATTCTCGTGTGACATCATAGGTTGTGTTGCGGGAAATGAGATGGTGGGTCGCAGGGTCATTCCCTTTTTTCCTAATTATGTAGCTTATTTGAGCGAAGTTTGTGTTAAAAGTGTCAGTATGGTTCTGACGAGGCAATCTTTCGAATCAAAAAAAACTTGTGTTTTCTCTTCATGGCTCCTTTAAACGCTGCAAGTTCCCTTATAGCTGGTAGTCACTGAAAAGATTAGCTTATTTCTTCGCTGGCAACACTGGAAACAGCCACGGACATGGCCGAAGCGTCACCGACATGGTGGGGCTTGTGCCATGCGCCGGCACGGTGCAGAAAAAAATTACGGCCACCTCCCCTCGCGGGAACCCTGGTGTGATGCGACGCTGAGGGGGGTTCAAGCGCAAGCGGAGAGCAACCGTCGACAAAAAGGCCGCCGGAGAGCGGCACACCGGTTATATTCTAGGCACTATATATGCGCAGCGCGCCCGAAGGAGAGGAAACCGCGGAGAGAGAGAGTACTGCACATGCGCAGAACCGCGCGCAGCGCCGCCCACCGGCGGAGTGAGAGCGCGCTGGGCCGCACACGCTCTCACCTGGGCACGCGCCGGCGCCAGTGCGTATGCCGCGGCTATGACGTAACACAATCCAACACAATCCACTTTAATCCAGTATAACCCAAATCCAATCCAATCCAAGCCAAGTCAAGCCAATCGAATCCAATCGAATCCAATCCAATGCCCCTCGCGAGAAAGTGTTCGTTATCGGAGAGGAGAGCGGGAGAGTGGCTGCGGACAACGGACGCACGCCGCGGACAACAACGGACGCACGCAGGAAGGACAGGGCCGCCGACAAGAGATGCTCTGAGCGCCGCATCTAAAAACAAATTCCCCGCATTTCCCCGTGGGGAAGAATGTGAAAGTGCGAATGCACGAGTTGAATTTGCGCGGTTCGGTAATGTTCGCGAAAGAGAGATCACACACACACACACAACTACAAAGAAATAAAGATGCATTTATCCACAGACACCTATTTGTGTTGTCGTTGTACTTGATTGCTAGAGCGGATCTCAGCTTTGAAATTTCGTGTCAGTACTCCTTTAAGCGGGTGCATTAGCCCTTCTCACGCCCGATTCCTGGCCAATCCCCCACGTGGGTATGTGCCATGTCAGCGGCTAGGCAGTGCGCGCCCATCTCCCCCCGTTGCCAAGGAAGACGAGGAGATTCCAGGCCAATCCCCCACGTGGGTATGTGCCATGTCAGCGGCCAGGCAGCGCGCGCCCATCTTCCCCCGTTGCCAAGGAAGACGAGGAGATTCCTGGCCAATCCCCCACGTGGGTATGTGCCATGTCAGCGGCCAGGCAGCCCGCGCCCATCTCCCCCCGTTGCCAAGGAAGACGAGGAGATTCCAGGCCAATCCACCACGTGGGTATGTGCCATGTCAGCGGCCAGGCAGCGCGCGCCCATCTCCCCCCGTTGCCAAGGAAGACGAGGAGCGCGCGCACCCATCTCCCCCCGTTGCCAAGGAAGACGAGGAGATTCCAGGCCAATCCCCCACGTGGGTATGTGCCATGTCAGCGGCCAGGCAGCGCGCGCCCATCTTCCCCCGTTGCCAAGGAAGACGAGGAGATTCCTGGCCAATCCCCCACGTGGGTATGTGCCATGTCAGCGGCCAGGCAGCGCGCGCCCATCTCCCCCCGTTGCCAAGGAAGACGAGGAGCGCGCGCACCCGCAGCTGTTGCTATGCGGACGGCGGCGGACGCTTCAGGCTCGCTTAAGAAGTGCATTCGCACTTAAAACACCGGCGTGCGTCGTCTGCTCTGTTTCAACCCAATTCTCAACGGTGGTCTCAATAGTGATGTTAATAATCGCCCTCAAATTGAAGTAGAGGCATTACTTTGCTTTCGGTGCAGTACAGTTTGTAACGTCCAACACACATCATGTGCTTAGCACGGACAAATACCGCACTTTCGCGGAGCCTGACGCAACCAGTGACGACGCACTCACATGGTTACATGCATGCATGCCTCGCCAGTGAAAACATCCTATTCCTTAAGTGACGCATTCTCGCAGACGCTTCGCGTAGAAGATACGAACAGGTAATTCTTGCCAGATTTATCTTCCCCTAGCAATACAGTGACATAAACGCCACCGCAGGATTCGCTCGCAAGTGGAAAGCGTTCTCGCTGACCTGTGTCTAAACGGCACTAAAATAATTTATGGCAAAAGACACAGTTGACTGCTGTATCCCCGTGGCCTATAAGATTGCAATCTCGTAGCTTGAAAATAAAATCCGGCCTCCTTCAGGTAAATGCTGTATAAGTATTTTCTGCCGGGTACCCTAATGCGGATAGTGGAATACCTTGTAGCTGCGCAAAAATGCTTAATTGAGGAATATAACATATTTATCCCTATTAAGGTGCAAATGTTTACCATCGCAAAAAACAAACAAACAAGAGTAACAAAACAGAAGTCTCCCAGTTCGCTCATGATCATCATCATCATCATCATCATCATCCTGTCTACGCCCAGTGCAGGGCAAAGGCCTCTCCCATAGATGTCCAATTATCCCGGTCCTGTGCTCACTGTGACAAATTTATCCCCGCAAACTTCTCGATCTCAACTGCCCACCTAACTATCTGCCGTCCCCTGCCACGTTTGACTTCTCTAGGGATCCACTCTGTTACCATTAATGACCAACGGTTATCTTGCCTTCGCAATATATGACCTGCCCATGCCCATTTCTTTTTCTTAATTTCCAGTAACATGTCCTTAACACGCATTTGTTCCCTGACCCACTCCGCTCTCTTCTTGTTCCTTAAAGTTACACCTATCATCTTCCATTCCAGTGCTCGCCGAGTCGTCCTCAATTTAAGTTGAACCCTCTTAGTGAGCTTCCAAGTTTCTGCCCCGTAGGTGGGTACCGGTAACATACAGCTGTCATACACTTTCTTCTTCGGCGACAATGGTAAGGTGCCATTATCTCAGAATTCCTGCCGAATGCACTCCATCCAATTCTTATCCTTCTAATTATCTCTGCCTCATGGTTGTGATCCGGGTTCACAACTTGGCCTAAATAGATATATTGGCTTAAAACTTCCACCGCTTCGCCACCTATCTCAAACTGCTGTGCTCTCTAGCAAATATAGCATGCATAGCAAAATCTAGCATTCACTGCCTGCCACAGAAACCTGACACACAAAAGAAATGATGAAAATGCAACACAACAAAAATGAAGTAACGCAATCACAAAAACCTTGCAATTTTCCGCCGTCACTCAAATAAGTTAAAAAACAAGAATATGTGAAGAAAAAGTGATACAGAATTAACGAAATCACAAAGGGGCGTCAAATCTAGCGGTCTTGCGTGAATAAATCAACCTAAAGTATAAGCAACAAAGAACCAAAACCTATAATAAACTAGAAACTAGAAACTAGAAAATAAACTAGAACTAGAAATAAATCAAAAGATCACAAATATCTGTCTTATGTAGTGCGCTCACGCTGTTAGCTCAGCAAAAGCAAAAAAGAAAACAAAGAAAATTGTCTGTCTCAGCTGACGTGCGTCTTTAAAGATCAGCTGCACTCAATTCTGTTGTCGTCCAAGTTCGATGTAAATAAGTTCTTTATGCCCTAAAAATGGGGAAGTTCTGAGCTCGATAGCCACGTAGCACATTATTGCAATCGTTAAAGTAACTCCGTAGCAGACGACGTCTGCACCGGGCGGAGAGTCGCCGAAACAAGTCCCGAGCCCCAGTGGCGGAAAAGTAGCCACCTCATGCGCTTCGCCGGCGACCGGCCCGGCTCGTTGCCGGGAGTAGGGAATTTCTCTGCCGCATTACCAGGGCGTACCGCCGTTGGTGTGTGCGTGTTTGAGTGACCTACCTGGCATTTTACACCATTGTTTTAAAAAGCACCGGATTGGTTTACAGTTTGGATGACAAGGGGTGAGTAATCACAGCCGCATTAAAGCATCATTGTTTTAATGACCGTCGGTGAGGTAAAGGAAACGCTGGGTTGTTTGCCCCGGTGTTTTGTGGTCAACAAATCAAATTACTTCCGGACGTTTGCGCGACAGTACGCAAATGGACACCTTACGTTGCTGTTCCAGCAAAACACTCTAATCAAAGTAATGTAAAGTAGAGTCCTTCCAAACAAACAGTCGCATTGTTAAAGGAGCCTTGGATGTTCAATTTTAGGATAAGAACGCTTTACGTCATAGCTGAAGCACGATAAATGGCAGTGCAGCAAAGATACTGCGAAAAAATTTAAAAGTGGTGAAATACGTCGGAATATTGACATGTCATATCATTGGAAATAGAATAAAGCAAGACCTTTCTTAAAGTCCTTAGCCTAATAGGTTACACACTAGCACTCAATATGACTTTTATTCTGGATGACAAGGTCTGGACCTTTCGAAAACTTTATCGAACTCACTAAAATATTTGACGTATGCGTAAGAACATTTAAGCTGCTTCACCCTTTTCCACTAGAAGGCAAATCTCTTACATGATCGTTGTAAGAACTATACAGGTATATAAAGATCGGCCGCCGCCTTCGCGAATTGTAATAATGCGAAAAAAACAGGCCTTCTACTAAACGGCAACCGACTTTTTTTATCATAAAGTGGAATTCAACATTTACTTGTGCAGAATGTGTGGTTTAGTTTCCACGAAAAGAGAATGTGATAGCAAAAGCAGGTATAGAATAACCATGTTTCAGGCGTCAAAGATTTACGTCAGGAAACGGAAGTAGATAGGTAAATTTTTTGGTGTTTTAATCTTACGGCCTCCTACAGCTTTCCAAGGTGAAATACGGTTTCGAACCGATCTTACAACTAGTTCCTGAATGTGCGGAGAGGTGAAAGTTAGTGATCACAGATTGACAGTCTTTCGCACGCAGGACATAGTAAGCTCTGCTTGTGATTTGCCGCCGCTCATGCGAGGATTGTTCCTCCACAAAAGTAAGATAACACAGTGAAAGCTAAGAAAGCTCCTGCTTAATATCTTACCAGCAAAATGCTTCGCTCATTAGGTCACCGTATTTACCGCTCAACGCCGAGAAGTTCTGCCACGGCGGTAGACGAATGCAAATATGACCGCTGCGTTAGGTGCTACGTCTCGGCTGGAGAAGATGTCGCGCTTTTCCCGGTATATAACTTCACTACCCACACCGAAATATCGTTTTTGCCCGCTTCGGTTCCGAAAACGTCTGTGTGTTCGAGCCGTTTACGCAGCACACGTTCCTATTTCGGACGCGGTGTTTTAAATTTACCGCTCTTTTATGTGCACTATTAGATTATAGTACCCACCGCGGTGGCTCAGTGGCTAAGGCGTTGCGCTGCTGAACACAAGGTCGCGGGTTCGATTCCCGGCCGCGGCGGCCGCTTTCTGATGGAGGCGAAAAGCAAAAAAAAAAAAAAACGCCCGTGTGTACGAGATTTCGGCGCACGGTAAAGATCCCCAGGTGGTCAAAATTAATCCGCAGCCCTCCACTACGCCGCGCCTCATCGCCTCCATTGCGTCGGTGCGTTAAACCCACCAATCAATCAATCAGATTATAATAGAATTGCCGTGTCGAAGGTTTGATGGCCCCTGGCCTTTAAAGCCACCAAGGAAACGTAAGGTAGATGCGATGAAGAAACAGCGTAAGCAAGCATACGCACGAGCAGGCAATTCTCCGAATTTCCGTATTATTGCCTTAATTTGAACACACGTGGATAACGAAAAAGCTGAGAAGTAACGAAATAGACAAGTGCCCAGTTTACCTACGTTACGAGTTCCCTAGTACAAGATGGCCTTTGACGACTTGCCCTATTTGAAGAGTTCACCTATGACGAGTTGGCTCTCTACTTGTGACGAGTTCTCGTAGACGCGTTCGTCTCTACGTCATGAAACGCCGTATAATCCGGGCTGCTGAATATGGGAATTGGCAGTTCGTCCCGTTATGTCGTTTCGTGCTGCTACGTTGACAAGCAGGGGCGCGCAAAAACTAACTTATCCAGGTCGTTTCATCAAGTGATTGCGTCTGCCTTTAGAAAAATACCAAACACTCGTAAAAAAATGAAGGAAGCTCGCATTAACGCGTAAGACTTGAAGGTAACAAAGCTGTATGCGACCTTCACGACCCTCACGACGATTTAGGTCCGCGATTGCAGCCGATTTGCTTCTTCTTTGCTGCCGCAACGACCTTTACTCCATCGTTGTTGCTACAAGTGTGAGCTTCTTTCAGTTTTTTGAAATAAAGTGTGAGCTATAAGTGTGAGCTTCCTTCATTCAACATCACCTTGTAGAGGCGTACGCTGTGACGTGTCATTGTCGTTCCGAGCAAGTGCTGTCACGATTGCGGTGAACGCTGAAGTTTTCTTTTGCCAACCTTCGCCGATGTACCTAAGTTTGTCAAGCCGGGCTTGACAAACGTGCGGTGGAGACGCTGGGCGGTCACGGCGAGGCACGCACACACGAGCGCTCGGCATTTTCTCGGTTTTTTTAACCGGCGCGCGGTCGCCGCAATATTGACCAATCTCCGAAGTGGACATGCTTGGCTTGAGAAAGGTGCGCCGGTGACGCTGGGCGTTCTCCGCGAGCTACGCACATAGTAACGCTCGGAATTTTCTTGGTTTTGTTAATTGCCGGCGCGTCACCGCGAATCCCGTGCTCACGTGCGCTCGGCATTGTCTTTGCATTTTTAAAGCTGTGGACACAATACTCAAACGATTTCCTCCACAGCTTCGCTTTGAAAACTACGGAGCTAATGTACATACCTCAAACTCAAGCGCCGATTTGTTTATATCAGTTCCCAGGAAGGGTTCTTTGACCAAGGGAAGATTCAAACGATACTTACAAATGTTCCGGTGTATGTTTTTATTCGTATTTTATTAGCGCTTGCTCACGAAAGGACGACGAAGCCTGAAATATTTTACAGAGATTTAGACCCATGCTTGCTTTATTTACCCCATTCCATTGCGTGAAGTGACTAGTGTTGAACGCCTTGCGTGTACGTGTGCGGAAGTGGCTGTCCTGGCAAATCCATGGTGAATAAACGGATAACGTTGTGCTGCACCAACGGCCGGCGCCAAGTCCAGTCGTCGCCGTAATCTACGCTCCCACTATGCGTTGTCACCGGCACAGGCGTCGGCGCCGCCTCCATCGCCGGGAGCAGCAACGTGGTGGCGACGCCGCTGATTGGGCTCCTTCTCGAAGTACATGTAATCCTGCAAACAAATTGTGGGAAGGCAGCGAAACAACTGTGAACTCTGTGGGGAATACTGCGTGCTCCGAGCAATTGCGCTGCTGTTTTCCTGTAGGATTACAAGGGTGATTTAAGTACACCCAAAGCGGATCGCCCGCAGGGTGGCACTTCGAATCGGTCGCAATTACGTACTTCGATAATGGCAGCGCTCAGTTCAGCGGCCCCTCTCTTGTCCGGGCTTAACAAGTGGTGCATGGTAACCCGTGCTCTAACTGGCTCATGCGTTCTACCTTTATTGTCCAGCACGCCACAGACCCAAATGCCCTCACGGGCGACTGGGATGTTTGCATAAATGTCACGATTGGCTAGGGTGGTTTTGTACACGCGCAATGCTGTGCGTAAGCACCGCTTTTAACAGCCGCAGGCATGTGCAGTAAAATTGGCCCAAACTGAGTTCATGATATTTTTGTGTGTGTGTGGCGCTCAGACATCTCGGAGGTGGCAAACAGCTTCTTCCCTTCAGTAGTGTGCACTCAAAAGTAGTAAAAAGGGGTGCGGGGATGACGTGTTTTCAGGGAGCCTTGAAAAAGTCGTTGGTTCACAAAGTGAAGGCTAGTTTCCACGACCAGATTTTGAGGCTATGCCGGGCCCGGTTCCCGTATTTTCTGATTTCGAGCGTGTGTGAAGCTCTTCTCCAAAAGATGAGGCGAAAATATAGCCCTGATGAACCAGACAGACGGATAAGAAAAAAGGTGCATGCCATATCGTATCTACACAAAGGGTCGCATAATTTAAAGAAAATGGCCCAAAGGTACGGCATAAATATCGTTTTCAGTGCCCCGGAAAAGCTGTCAAAAGTATGCCCTTTGAGTAAAAATCAGAAGAAAAAACCAGAACCCTGTGCAAAAAACCACGCTGTTCGCTACACAGACTGCAGCATGAGTGTAGTTTATGAAATTCCCCTGAGCTGCAAAAAAGTGTACATAGGGCAAACTGGAAAGTGTTTCAATGAGAGGGCGAGGGAGCACAACTGAACAGTTGCAAATAATTCTGGTGGCCACCTTTCTGAGCACTGCAAAGATGCAAGTGTAGCCCCATGCTAGAGAAGACAAAGTTTTTGCGGAGAGCAAGAGGAAAGCTTCAGCACGCGAAATTCTTGAAGGTCTTTTTATCAGACAGACAGGGGATAACTGCGTTAGTACTCCGTCCATATCGCTGTCAGATAAAGAAGTAGCCTTTTTAGAAATGTCATGCATTTTGACGTCACAATGATTTTAGTATTTTAGTTTTGTGTATATAAGCAGCGTCTTTTTTAAGTAAAATCTAGTTGGAAGTTCGGCACTGCATTGTGTCCTACGTGTTTCTTCTTCGTCCCTGTTTTAGCGCCGAGTAATTTTCTTGGGACAACGAGACGCAAAAAAATTCAGTGCCCGTCCACTCTGTGAAGGCGGATGACCAGCGAAGCTGTCGTATCGGGCCTCAACGGGAGCGACAATATTCTTTGAGCGCCGCGTAGTGCAAAAAGTGTACGAAAGAAAGATCGTTTGTAATTTGCGACTGAGCATTCAACCTAGTCATTACCTGAATGAAACTTGTATGGACTGGAGTGTTATTCCAGCTGACAAACATAGGGATTTCCGTTTCCCTTCCGTAAACGCCCATGTATGGACAGCAAAGCGAAATTCCGTAATATTTACAACTTTACTGTGAACTATGTGATTTTGAAGAGTAAACAAACCCGGAATAACGTTAGACTCGTCTTTGGCGCCTAGTTGTAATATAATTTCTTTCGGGATAGTTTCAAGGAAACAGGAGTAACAACAATTTCCTGTAACCTCCCTATCTCCGTGCATGTCCATGCATTGAGAGCAGACAGGAATCTGCAGTATTTGCAACTTCACTGTCATATAATTACGACAAGTACATAAAATTAACCTTATCAATACAGTCGGTTTAGAAGCTAATTATCATATAATTGGTTTCGGGATAGGCTCAACATAACAAGAGTTAAAAGCGCTTCCTGTGATCATACAGCCTCCTTAAAGATGAAGAAGTATCACAGTGCAACAGACAATCACTGCAGAAAAGCCATCTTACGAACACCAAGCTTACACGAATATTTTTAACGCTGGCTTCACCTCTGAATTCAAATGCACTGCCGGGAAGCCATTTTCGGGGCACTATAAGAAGTCTTGTATGAAAATATTAAGAGTCTCAGTCGCTTTTATTATTCTTTATGAGTTGTCCGTACGCCGAAGATGCGGCGCACAGGTGTACGATCCCGGGGATAGTAAAGGCGGCGCTCCGCTTGCGTGCGGTTCCTGTCAACATCCCTTTGTTGCCGGAGACGATCTCCTGGATCTTAGCCATAGACAGATTCACTGCAAAAAATTCCAGAAATACCCTGAGCGCAGCTCAGGTATGAGACAACTCCATCACGTAATGATGCTCGCCCGACGCCGAGAACGCCTTGATCGTCACGGCAATATATACATAAGTGGTGTAGTCTGTACGGCCTGGGGAGCATTTTGGAAGCACTCTCAAGAAACCGCTGCTTACCCCAGGGAGAAAGAGGAATGAAAAAACTGTAGATTCCTCTCTCTTAGTATGGGGCAAAACCTGCAGCGAAAGAAGCGTGATTCGCGGGAAGACGGCTGTCTTGTGGGTGTGCTTAGCGAGCGACGTCCTGCTGGCGGGTCGCTTCAGCAAAGGTGCGACCGCTCCGGCCCTGCTTTGTGGCGTACGTGTACGGCAGACGGTTGCGTTGCGACAAGTTCAGCTTGTGGAACGCGAGAGGTTGATTTTGTAGCTTGTACCGTGAATGGGAACGCTGTTCTTCGCGTACATGGTCCAAGCTACGATCCTAACGCGATCACGGTCCAAACACGATCAAGGCGTCATCTGTCGGCGCTCGTAAGCGTCATGATGCGTTACTTCGCTTCACCTCTCCTAGACGCCTGCACCCAAGGAGGTTGTATAAAACTTCTGGAGTGGAGACGGCTCTCGAAAACTGACGCCGACGGCCGCCATCTTGCCTTGGGCAAAAAACTCGCTCCGTCGTAGCAGCCGCACCCGCATCGGTCGCGTTCTGCTGGCTCCCAGCTGCACGTCTGGCGGTGTTGCGCGCTCGCACGTGTGCATTTATGATTTAGTTTGTCGTGAATATTCTTTAGACGCTACAAAGGTGCCGAAATCTGCAATGGTGTGCTCGTGCGTTGCATTCGGCTGCGACGATCGCGGGAAGAAGACGCCGGGGATCGCCTTGGGCTCGGTTTGTTTCGTGTCTCGCGAGTACTATAGCGTTATAAGTGTCCACTTGACCACTATTTGTGCAGTATGTTGCCGATACACCTACTTGTTTACCCAGGTATGCAAATGTTTTCCCTCGTAGTTGCGGTGGTCAGTTGCCGTCTGACCGCGCGAAATATCTTATTTGTTTAATACTATTAGGCAAACATGCGACGTACCATTAAACAAACTCTAACAGTTGTTCATACTACTAAACAATGTCATTAGTGTGAAAGCAGAAATTGTGGAACACATGTGTCCCGCAATTTCTGCTTCCGCGCTAATTTATATGCAGAGTGTTTGCTCTGATATATTGATATATACCGGGTGATCAAAATTAAGTCGACCGGTTTTTTTTTAATTAGGCGCTTAGATTTTCGGGGCGACCACCTCTACAATGAGGTTATGCGCCCTGGGGGACACAGAATTAGCTGTAATTATTGATGTCGGTGGCTTACTTACATTTATTTTTAACTTTTTAGTGGCTGCACTAAACAGGCATGTTTGTATTGAAAAGTTAGGCGCAATCATGTTTCTACGCAGTTTGATCAGGCAGAATTCTTGTAGCGCATGCGAACTGCGATGTTTAATTGACGTTCGCATGATTACGCATGCAAGAAGCAAAGACCGGCGCAAGGCTCCTCCCTTTTGTTCGGTGTTTCATTAGCGGTTCAAAGTACTGCAGATTGCCATAACGCCAGCCAAGATGGAAACGGTGCCTGTTATCACTTTTGCCTACGCCTCCACCCCGTTGTCAAACTAAACAAAAACCGTTCACAGCAGGCACGTGACAAAAGTGGGGGAGAGGGAGGGCTTTGTGTCGCTCCTCACTGTCTTGCATTCATAATCATGCGAACGACAATTCAACTTCGCAGTTCGATATCTCGGAGTACGGATGAGCTAGATTTCTGTCAAATGACACTGCGTAGAAACACGATTGCGCCTAACCTTTCAAAACAAAGTGTCTGCTTATTGCAGCCACTAAAAAAATATTATTCAGTTTTAATTGATTAAACCACCGCCATCAATAGTTACCACCTCCGTCTGTTTCCCCCTGGGCGCATAACATCAGTGTAGAGGTGGTTTTTACGTACATTTAAGCGCTTAATTATAATAAAACCTGCCGAATTAAGTTTAATTACCCTGCAGTAACTGAGAGAAACCAAGGCAGTGCCATTTAACATTTGATTCGCGCTGAGTTGGCCTTACGCGAGTACTCGTACGGTTTTAATTGGAGGTTAATGGTAAAGGCGAGGTTAGCCGAACCATTTCGCTTAGCTTTGTGGAATTCATTGGTGCAATGCTCTCCCGCGGTCTTCGTCTCCTTGTTCTTTTTTTTTTTTTTTTTTACCAACATCAGGCGCTACTCACGTGCGAACCTTTGCGGCTAGCGAGGCTGTGAACGCCAATAGTAACCTCCTGCGCGCAGTTTTCTTTGCAATAGCGGGTTGATCGCGTGCGAATGTGCGTGGTTAACGAAGTTTGAGTAACTTCCTGAAAAAAAATTAAAAAGAAGAAACAGCGTGACGGAGACACGGACATGAGATTAATATGTCAAATGCAGGAAGCAAATCACGCTTTTGTATCCATACGTAACATATGCGAATTTGCCCTTGTCGCAGGTTTCCTAGAAATGAAGCGCTTCGTTTTTCGTGAGAGCGTGTCGTAGGCGAGATAAGCCGAGAGAAGGCGAGCCGAGAAGCCGAGAGACGGCGGCGACTGATGTGTTTATTTCATTTTAAGCGAAATATCTTAAATATGTCTCATGCTTTCTGTAAAGTGCACCTATGATATGGACTGTGTACCCTGAATAAGCTAGCAGCTTAAACCAGCTTTAAGGGTACTCCTTATACATTTTGTAAAACACAAGGAAAAGCTAGAAATGGCAGAGATTAACTCAAACAGAAAATTGTAAAGTGTGGGACGCATAGTAACTCACCATGCTCCTTAATTTAGCTTTGTGCATGTGCAATCAATGGGGTTAATTTTGACCACCGTATTTATTTTGACCACCTTGGGATCTTTAACGTGCGCCGAAATCTGGAACACACGGGTGTTTTCGCTTTTTGTCCCCATCAGAAAAGCGGCCGCCGCGGCCGGCAATCGAACCCGCGTCCTTAAGCTCAGCTGCACAATGCCAGAGCCGCTGAGCCACCGCGGCGGGGTTTATTGAAATTAAAGCACGAGTAATCTTTTTAGCCCAGAACTGGCACAGAACTAGGCTCTTCACCACGGCTCTTCACCACCCAAGTACACGCAAGCGCTAATTTGCTGCTCGAATCACGTCATTAGTTTATGCGAAAGGCGAAATTAAGGCCGCCGTCAAATAACCTCATCGAAAAATCCAGCTTATCTATCTATATTTGCCATGTAAACCCAAAGAAACACGGAATCTCTTCAGCGTCCCTGCCAACTCAGCGCCCTTTCTACCCTTGGCAATATGGCCGCCGACTGGTTTCGCCGGCTTCACCTCCCCGCGTTGCCGGCTATGGGAGGCCTCTACTCCAGAAGTTTTTACAACCGCCTTGCCTGCACCATCCACGCCAATGAAACTTTTAGGGGCGAAGCTCCTCTTTCTCGGGGCAAGTCCCTCGGCGCGCCATGTCCACTAGTTCTCGAGGCGACCGCTAGAGGCGCAGCTGTGCAATAGTTCATAGGTCGATCGCTAGATTTGCGCGCCGCCGCTCAAGGCGGCGTGGCACACACCTGTACTCCTCCGATCCGGAGGCAGCGGCAGCGGCGAGGGCTCGCGCAGCCGAAGCAAAGCGGGCTCGTCGACAAGCGGACCCCGAAGTGAGAGCCCGCGAAGCAGAGGCGGCACGCAAGCGGCGGCAAGAGAACCTCGAATAGGAGCGGGCGCGGGAAACAGCGGTCAAGCGCCGAAAGCGGTAGCTACCTGAGGTTGGTGGCGCCGACGCGCGCTTCAAGCGCGACTTCTTCGATCCCTCGCTCGGCCACAGCTGTAAGGTATGCGACCACTTGTGGTTTGACAACGACCTCACCACCATCGCCTCCATCCGCAACGACCAGTCCCGTGCCAATGCTACCGCTACATCTTGTGTGTATATAAGTGTATATAATTGGATCGATATGTAAATAATAAACATCGTGTATATAAGTGTATATACAATCTCCCCTATGACAACGTGTCGAGTTTTTATATGATGTGTGGGCGAATGTTCACGGTTTCACCGATACGCATTTGAGCTTCGCCCCACTCATCATCATTCACTTCGTGGAGATGGCTGGATTTTTTTTCGGCCGTTTCTCCTGTGTTCGGTGTACTGGCGTCATTTCCGCAACAGATATGACATCAGTGAAATCTTGCTGTATCCTGGCATCAAACACTTTCGTGTTAAAACTAGAAAAGCGTACTTCAACTTAAGTTACCCAACGCAAGTTTTGGTTTTCTAATCAGGCGGAAAGAAAACTCGGAACAGCTGAAAGAGGCACGTAAATGAAAGGGGCAAGCTGGAACATTTAGGGGTATGTGCAGAGTGTCACGAGCTGTGCATCTAACACGCGCAGAATACATCATCGGTAAAATGTTCGCTAAGAGAATTCCTCGGGACACTTAAGCCTGCGTATGTATTTTATTGGCGAGAACATGGCGATGCTCATTAACAACTCCTTTACTGCTACACCATATTTTCCGTCTCTTTATTCACGTCATTTTCCTTGCCTTTTGCCCACCTTCCCTCGACCAGCTTCTTTCCTGCAGTTGAGGCGTCACGTGGAGCGCAGTATTGTACACCTTATAAATTTCCAATTTGTCGTTTTGTGAATGCATATAGTGATGTAATGCGAAGGCAAGATAACCGCTGGTCATTAAGGGTAACAGAGTGGATCCCTAGAGAAGGCAAGCGTTGCAGGGGGCGGCAGAAAGTTAGATGGGCAGATGAGATCAAGAAGTTTGCGGGGATAAATTGGTCACAGTTGGCACAGGACCGAGGTAATTGGAGAATAATGGGAGAGGCCTTTGCCCTGCAGTGGGCGTAGATAGGCTGGTGGTGATGATGATGATGATGATGATAGTGATCGGGAACACTGTACCCTCAAAGCTCCCGATTTCTGGCGAACCGCGCAGTCGGTTTCTGCCACGAAAACAAGAAACGATACCAACGACCATAGCTTTCGTTCAACCACTCGCAATGGGCGAATATAAAGCGCTGTTAGAGCATCCGGCTGCTACTTTGGAAACCTGGGTTCAAATCCCGTCGGATCACAGTGTGTTTTATTATTTATTACTTCTTACTGTGACGGCGCTTTCATTTACACGGCGAATAATTGGGAATAAAAAAAAACATCTCGGACCAACCGATGCTGTCGAATAGCACTAACACTTCTGAACAACTTTCGATGACACTGTATTTGCCAGCATCATCTAAGCGCGTAGCATTAACACCGCTTCATGTGTTGTATTTTTCTATATATTCAACCCACCCAGTCGTGCAAAGCCGTTGTCCCCGCGGGCAAAACGTACGAAAGGAAATTCAACAGGCGAAACATTGCAAAGTCAGTGCTTTAGTTCCTGGTTTTGTCCTTGTTACTCATGATTCACGCTGTTTTTTTTTTGTCAACTTCACAGAGGAATTTTAGTACCTTCAAAACTCTTGCGCTGTCAGTCTTCGAAAGTTCCTGCCCGTGAATCAAAACCTCGACAGCGTCCGTGCCCATGGTACGTGGTAGAATCATTTCTAAAACGTCATGCGGCACACAAAACACGGTTTTACATCATATGCTATTAACAGAGAACCTGTTCTATGGCTGGCCCGGACGACATTCTCCACAGGTATTTCTCCGCTACCTCGAGAGCAGGTTTCTCAGGAAGAAATCATAATACGAAAGTTCGGGGGCCTTCATATTCTTATCCATTTGTATTGCCCCTGCAGAAATGTTTTCCTGGCAATGCATGCCTGTTTGAAGGTCAAGCCGACTTTAGGGTAATCGGTGTAAGCTTGGTCTTTGTATGCTGGCTTTCCCACATAGTGTGTTGCAAGTTGGAGCATCAACTCCCATCTCCGCACGGAGTATGATTATAGAAAACTGGTGTAACTGTTGTCTCATCGAAACTAGCTCGAAAAAAATACACTACAATAAGGCGCTAAGACGACTCTACCATTCCGCCGAGTTTAATTCGCTTGTCATGATTAGTTAGTGCACATTAAAATTGCAAACGTTACACAATTACTGCATGATCTCTATACATGGCCATTGAGGGAAGGAGTATGGTTTAAAAAAACGGTTGTAACTGTTGTTTCAGCAGAACTATCTAGAAACAAGAACGCACAAGTTCCACCAGACCAGCTTCTGTTCTCCCTGTGCCACCAAGATCAACCGACAATAAGCCAGTTGCTGTGGTCATGTAGGATCGTGGAAGGAATCCGATTAAGACGCAAGCCCCCTGACGTCAAATCTCTGCAGGATTGAATATACCCAAATCATAACGCCAACGACGTGCTGCCTGGACTGTGGGCCTTCGTGAAGGACGCTTACATGGTCAACAGAACTTGAATTTTATCAACCCCGAACCCCTTTCCCTATTTCCCCAACAGGCCACAGTGCCACCCTTTCTATAACAAAATTTATTCATTCATTATTCATGACAATTAGCCGCAAAGGTCACTGTAAGATTACGCAACATAGCTTCGCTGGTCATCCTTCTTCACGAAGTGGAAGGGGCCGTATTTTTTGCTTAAATTGCAGCGTTGCACTTGAGAACTACCCCCATTTTGTGATGGATGTGATGTTGTGACCCAAAATTACGGAAATTTTACTGCTCTGTCACTTAACAGTTCCCCTAAAGATGAAGAGGCACTCACGATTAGGATCAGCGCTCCGAGGAGCACGGCCTTTATCTTGACGTCCAGGTCGAAGGGGAAAACCAGCGAATAGTTGTCGGCGTCGGTGCAGCATTCTTGAACGAAGCCAGTGTAGATCTTAATCACGTGCCCCAGCTTGGTGGCGCCGTTTGCGGTGAAGATCTCGAACACGACGTCTTCACAGCAGAAGGACAGAGTACATAGGGGCCCCTTGATCTTGAGCACGAGATTCTCAGCGCTGTCCAGGATGGAAAAGGACGGAAAGATGAGGCTAAAGTCCATTCGGACCGATCCTATAACGGTGCCCTTCGGAGCTTGGACCTCCAGTTCCTGCAAGCCACAAAAACAGAATTACTAGGAAAGCAAAGCATAGCGCTGTGAAGGAGACATTGTAAGTAATCCCAACTACCCCCTATGGAACACATAGATAGCTATACAATAGGAAAGAAAGAAAAACGAGGTAAAAGGCAAAGTCTACAATGGAGACAACACTGCATTGTTTAAAGCGCGATTTAACTCTGCGGAGATCCTACAAGAAAGAAAAGTGGAGGAAAATGTTGGATTCACGGCGTAATCACGGGAAATCATGGTGCGAGCGGCGGAAGCACCGACGAGCCTAGAAGACGTCGACTGCTCAAGTAGGTCGACATCGAGGCTGTCTGGGTGCTGGGCGTTACTTGAGTTCGACGAGGTGCTCGCGGAGAGATCGGGGACCTCAACGATAAGCTCGGACAGCGGGGTAGAAGGTCTGTCAGGCCTTAGAGGCTGCTGAGAGTAATCCTTGCGGCTGGGTGTCCTTGCGGACACCCAGCCGCAACGGAAGCAATTCTGAAGGCTTGACCGTGTGATGCCTGAAGGTTTGTCGTCTGTGCCATTTGTAATGGACTGTTTGTGTGGGCGCCTATGTCTGTTTTGTCGGTCGGTCACCCCTCTTCTGGGTGGACATGTGTCGCGATTCGGTTCGTCTGGTTTCAGTGTTGCGAATTCTAGTGGAGCAGAAAAGTTGAGGCAGAAGCTGCAAGTGCGGAGAGCGTCCAATGTACTACTAACGCTGTGATAACGGTCGCCGACAGATAGACGAGCGGAGCTCGGGGTGGCAGAGGAAACATGGCGCCGAAGGATTCGGTCACAGTTCAGTACACTATACAGTAATACCTCGTTAACTCGAAGTAGGAAAAACCGGGAAAAATTTTGAGATAAGCAGATTTTCGAGATAAGCGAAGTTACGCTCATTGCCATGATATATCGAGTTCTTTGCAAAAAAAAAAGGCGCTACTACTTACAAGCTCTTCAACAGCACCTTCTAGTACACTGTACTATCTTGATCGCAGTTAGGGTGAACACGGGAGCGCGTCATTCCGTGCGCGGGAGCCGCCTGTCGGCGTTCCGGGTAGCTTCACACGCATGCGCAGTTCGTTTGCAACGAGGCTATGTGATGCGCGTGCGAAGTTACACGGAACGCCGACAGGCGGCTCCCGCGCACGGAATGACGCGCGCTCCCGTGTTCACCCTAACTGCGATCAAGATAGTACCTCTGCGTATGTCTGTACCATCGCATGACGAGCTTCAGCGTTGCTTGACGAAGTTGATATGCCGTCTAGGCTCAGATATTACGTTCGGGGAAAATATCGGCTTTGTGGTAGGCGGAGCTAAACGAGAAAAAAAAATCGAGGGAATAACGCGCGGCAACATCGCGCGAATCTTGTGAAAAGGTCCGCGGTGGCGAAATTTTCGTTCCACTCTCACTCAAGGTTTGGAGATATCCGCAATTAAGGCCAAAAAAACTTCGAAACAAAGGGCAAAAAAGACATCGGACGTGTAGGAAATGGTTCCGCACCGCGGAAAAGTTCGACTTAGCCGATTTTTCGAGATATGCGAGTTCCAGTTAACTAGGTATTACTGTATAAAATATTTTTTATCTGAAGCAGTGTGTGAGTGGGCACCAAGATGTTGCGCTATATCATGGACTATGTGTATGAAGGGAGCGGTTCACCTAAGCTTAGCCCAGCCACAGCAAAAATTCTGGGTGTCACAACACTTGATCATTTTCACTATTAATGAGAAAGCTTCAGGATATAGGTAAAGGTAGCATTAGGGTTTAGTTTGTGCACTAGAAGCTTCTCATTGGACTTGAAGATGTCTATCGGTATGACGATGTCCTTTTGCCATTTTGCCATTGACCGTTTGGACGTCCGTCTCAGCAACGAACATTAAAATTTGGGTGCCGCATTGCAAGCAGACAGACGAGTCCATGGGGACTGCCCTTTTGAGAGTGAAGAAATGCAAGCGTTGAAATTTCTCCTTCTGCCATGCTGCACGGCAATATAATCATATTATTCGCTTGATGGTGGTCATGAGAATCTATGAATTTCCCCGCGACTGAAAGTGCCCAGACTTATATACTCAACACTCTACTGCTCTAAAGGGGGCCATCTCCAGAGCTAACAAATTACTAGTGGGACTGGTGTGCAAACTTTTTCCATTTTGGCAAACTAAATTTACATTGAACGTCCTGCTAGTCTATGCACATGAATGCCAGAGAGGGGCTTTAAGAGGCTTCAATTGCGCCCTAATACGTGCCTGCAAGCAGCAGAAGCAGCAGGCGCGGTCGCATCGCAGTGGACGGATGAAGCGCAGCACCGGAACGTTGCGGTAGTCCAGCAGACGCATGTCGAAAGGACGTCTCTTACAGAAGCACGCGCGGTCCGATAAGTCGCTCTCCTCGGCTGCCAAGAAGATGAACTGGTCCATCGTGTTTTTCACCACATATTTGTTCCGCTGCTCGTAAGGTGTTACCACTGCAAAAGAGGATCACAGCAACCAAATTTATTTTCACGTGGACTGGCCGCAGCCCGTGCTCTTGTCCGAGAAAATGTATTTCCTAGAAAGTGCAAGAAAGCACGCCAACAAAGAGGCTATACCGGCGTAGATTGAAGCAGCGCAGGCAAGCGTATACTTGTACAGACAGCCGCTGACGTGCGCGGTGATGGGTTTGCAATTCAGAATGTTTAACAGCACGAGAGAAGGCACATACAGGGTTGCGGGAATGCGCCGAGCTCACGGGGACTCAAAATCATAATGTTCTGGAGCATGTAAGACCGCCTAATGTTCAAAAACAGCACGAACTAAATTAATTTGCAGCCTTGAAATCTTGCGGAAATACTTCACAAGCGCAGCTTTAATACGAAAATTGTCATTTGATATCAGAAAGAGAAGCTACGTGTTCACCAACCCTGAATAACTAATGCTACCCTCGCGTGAAATGAGAAGTCAGAACAATTGCCTAGAGAAACACTACTAGCGCAATAGGTAGAAGGCCGAAGGAAGCAGTGGACGGATCCCGCGAACACTGATCAACTACTGAGCATTTATCAAAGCATTGAGTCTAAGCCACAAAGGGAGAGTGCTACGCAAGGAGCACGTGAAACAGAAGACGAAAGATGTCAGCATTTAAGGCTTTGACTTCTCAGGGGCACCGCGCAAAGTTAGATTTTCGTACTGAATTTATTTGATGAAAAAATATACAGAAACTTAGTCTACACGCTTACCTACTGCTTCCCAATCATCTTCCCTTTCAATAGTTCGAACTTTTGTAAATACTAACTTTCACCGGCGGTTCGAATCAGGCAGCTTTTACTGCATGCAGGATACCATTTAGCCAAGCTCCACGCCTCAACAAGCAACGCGAGCGAGCGGCAGGGTAAGTGAATATGCGACAGAAAATGGCTTTGCAAAATATAGACACCGTTATTATCCCGCTCAAGAGGAGATCTTCGTGCAGGTCAAGGCTGATCAGCGCTGAAGTTGCTTAATTGTGAAAAGTAAACAGAAAAACGAGGCGGTGAAGTACGTGTAAATACACGCGTCAGCTGAGAACAGGTTTTGCCCATACGTGAGTCGCAGTAGCTGAAGCAACACACTGCTGCATCCACCATGCCTTTATACATTTGTCTGAGCATACGCATGTTCGCCATGTAGATTCAAGAGAGCGAACGTAGAAACAAAACGAAGGATTTAGTAGTTCACCGGCTCTGATCTCTTGGGGTAGCGTTCGAGAACTCATTATGTTTGTTTCCCATTTGCCTTTGGCGCTTCCAAAAATAGCAATGATGGCAAAGAGGGCGACATACCGAGTCAGCTGTTGCAGTAGAATAAAGCTGCAACGTCGCCAACCCGACGAATGACCCACTCGGCTTGCATTCCAGCTATCAATGTAGTTGCTACAGCTCTTCGAAAGTACTGTTAACAGCGCATTGAAATCTCTAAACGGCATGGCGAGGAAAAAATAACGCGAAATCTGTGGGTGAAATCGTAAGGAATGCGTGAGCGTATCCCCTCACTCACTCACCAACTTTAGGCACGCCCGGTTGCGCAGGCGTTGCTCCGGATTTAGAAGAGCGTAACGCGACGTTTCTCGCAATCTCCTCGCACACCGCGCCACCGAGGCTTTGCGTTGTAACATTCCAAGTGGTCATGTCTGGTTGCTACAAAAGTTCCCCTGGCGACCTGTCTTTGCGCTCGTTTTCCGCCAGTTTCAGAATTTCGTCGCTGTTAGTCATATTCCATTCTTTTTTTTTTCCTCTTACTTGGCCCCGCACTCGCGGCACACTGCCTTTTTTCCATTGTACAATGAGTGAAAGCGGTGACTGGCTGCGTCTGCACCGCCCTACTTCACGTAACAAGTATCAACTACGTCGGCAGCGTCACTAAAGCAGTCCCTGCTAGCGTCACTAAATAAAGGCTTTTAGAGTATCGGTACTCTTTTCTCTCGTTGTTATGTGCCGCCAGGATTTTCATTGGTCGGTCGGCACCACGTGATATTTGTTTACATATGGGCGCAGTCCTTTTGTTTCCGGGCGCCTCTCTCTCTCTCTCTCTCTCTGCTGCCCGGATGCTAGTGCAGCCGGTCACACTCCGCCCGTCACAACCGGTGGCAGTTTCGTTGGGAGAGATGGCAACACTGTAAGCCAGAAAGAAAATGGCGCCCAGATGCTTCCGGGTGCGCGAAGTGGCGGTACTCTTAATCGTAGCTTATTTAGTGACACTAGTCCCGGCTCGGCTAATATCACTTCCCTGCGCGTGCTCTATTGCTCTCGGTTTTTCCATTGTTTTGGGCCTGCGGATTGACGGCGTGAATGTTCCCCGTGTGCCACATCCCTTCCTCGAGCGAAATAACAATGAAAGTCTAGGAAATACAATAAATTAAGCTGGTGCACCACAGATGTCACATGTCTGAACAGGGCTCTCCCCGTGTTATAAATGCATTAGCTGATTGAGTCCATATTGTTAATACCACGCAGGGCAATGAACTGGCCGACGAGCTCATAAAAAAAAATAAAGCCGTTCCATTCAATGTGAAAGCTGCCGGAAGTGCAGAGCAGTGATTCGCCATAATGAACTGTACTTCCCTTATCCGCTTACTGCTACCACCTCATGCAATTCAAATTTCCCGCCTTCGCAGTGCTCGCGCGCCCCCTGCCTGAAACGGCGCCAGCGGGAGAGTTCTGTTCTCTTTGTGCTTCTCTCCCCGCACGTGCCGGCGTTGCATTGCCACATTTCGCGTTTACTATCGTAAAAACGAACCCAATGGGCGTCGTTAACTAAAGGAACGCAGGCGCTGCCGGTTAGTTACGTATATAGTTTTCTTTGCGCTAAACAACGGGAAGATGTATGACAAGCGCCAGCGTTTCACGAGTTTCGAACGCATATGATTATATAAACCGCTTGGCTTTCGAAGCCTTTGGGGTACGCCGCGAACAACAGCGTTACTCCGGGACGACGCCTTGGTGCTGGGAGCGAGCGAGCTAGGATGTCAAGGCGAGCGCCTAAAGTGCTCTGCACTTAAAACTACGGGAGTAAAAACAGCATGGAGGTGGTACATTTGTTACCAAGCGGAAAGCGCACACAGCTGAAGACAGAGTTCTCTTCCGCAAGGCAAACAAATGCCTGCTCAAAGAATTGAAAGCGCCCCTGACGAACAAATCCGGCAACAACGGGGCTAAGCTGGGGCCGGCAATAAGGCAAATATCCGAGCATAGCACTGGGTTAGCCGGCCTTACTACCTCGCTCTCTACATCTGCGGCGCATCTATTTTATGATCTACTAAAATATCGCGCTTACAAGGCGTTTTGCTCGGTTTGGCCAAAGCTAGCATGTTTCGTTTAACTTTTGGAGAAAGGCTGACTTCCGAGTGTGTCTAAATCGTAATATGGAAGGCTACATTTACAATTAGCGATAATGAAAGTGCTTGTGGCTTGCTCGGCTAGTGCAGAGAGGACGCACTTCAAAGAGCAAGAAGCCTTTTGAATGTCCCACGCCTGTGGACTTTCCGCGAAATCCACTGATGCGACAAGCGATATATAAACACGCTCAGTCGAAACAATCCACAGTTTACTTCGGTAAAAGCCGGCGCCATGTCATCTGAAACTGTTTGCAGGGGTGAGTACAATGCCTTATTCCGAGAAAATCTGACTAGGGTAGTTCCCATGAGTGGCGAGGAGCATAAAATTGGTAACATGACTTACTAGTATTCTGTTGGCGTTTCTGCTACCCTGCTACTGCTTTAAAAAAAGATCGAATTCTGCATGCTGCCAATGCAGGGTACTAACATTACAAAGGAAAGGGGCCTCAAAGGACTACTGAAGTGTTTTTAAAATCGGACAAAAACCTGTTTTTTACAATTAATACACTGGTCAGTTTATGCGTGTAAACTCTTCTTCGGAATTTGTAGCTTGGGGACAGCGGTATTCGTCGATAAATTTGACCATACGGCCCACCCACTGCTTCGATGTTTTCCAGTTTTCTGGGCTCAGTTGCGAATTAAGCAAGTGTGTAATCTAAACTTTGTTAATCTTCATTGTCTTGAGTTGCCTCCGCGTGAATTTTTAGCATTGATGCTACTGTGTTTTTAGTAGTAACGACTCATGGATACTACAAATTTCCTACCCGAGCGCCAGTAGCTACTGCATTGCCTTCACGAGTAGTCGGGGCCGCCAGTGTCGTCGGATGCTCTGTGCTACATATGCAAAGCGACGAGCTCAAACAGATACGGAGGTGGCCGAAGTTCCTGATCCATAATGATATCAGAAATTATGGGGGACCGCAACGCTCGGCAACCTCTTTCTCGTTTTCCCGATCAACATTGCGGTCTATAAAGATAGATTAGCTAAGTATGCAGATTTAGCGCATTGTCAGTATGAAATCAAGAATTTTCTGCGCGCGGAAGCGCTCCACCCACACGCCGGCCGTGCATGCCCCTACCGCAGCGTCCACGAAGCGGATCGAACGCGCGCAACCATGGCAGCAACCGCTCGTCGCAGTATCAAAGCAATCGCAAAAAGAAGGTAAGCATGCAAGAGAGTGAATGATGGTGTGTCGAAAAAGTGTGCTAAAGATTGTCATCCCAGGTTATTTTGAACGCGGTGATCTAATTTGTGCCGCCATGCAAAGCGCCGACCGGCCACGGAGAATGGTAGACGGCGGCAACACGAGATGCGGCGAAGGACCGAAGGATGGCGCTACCTGCGTGCAAGAATGAACACAGCACCGATCGCTACAATGACTAACAACGAGAAAATAAAGGTCCTTACGCGAGAAAGGTGATTATAGTGTGGTAAAAGACTGTGTTAAGGATAGTCATTCGCAAATGTAGTGATAGCAGCGACCAAATATCTGCGTCGATGCTAAGCCTAAAGTTCCAAACATATGAGTTGGGGACGACGCCCTTCTAAACCTCGTCGCGTGCGAGCATGTTGCATTCGTGTTCCCTTAACTTTAGAGGGCACAATGCTCGGTTTCCCTATTCCAGAGCAGCATACGTGCAGCAATGTCAAGCCTAATGTTCCATTGACGGGCCACGGAGCGACCCGGCACGAGCACCACATCGCAACGCGGCGACCGACGGCGGCCGCATCGCGGCTGCCTGCGCGCATAAATCGATGCAGGCCGCTGCACACAGATTGTTGAAAATCGATGATGGTGTGCTTAAAAATGGTATTAGGAATTGTGATTGGCGCTGTCAGTGAAACGGATGCCCCAATATCTGCACATGTTCCTTGCATCCGAGAAACCGAAGTTCGGCCATGAGTCATTGGGGGAAAACCCCTTTATGAAGCTCGGCGCGAGCGAACATGTTGAGTTTACGCTTCCCCCAGACTCTCCTATTCTGAGGAAAGATTGCGTGCCTCTTCATTCCCCAGAGGACTTTCTTGCCAGTATCTAAATCGGAACAGAATGAGCTTTTCAAGCCGAGCGGTCTCCGCAGCGTTGGCGCTTCCGAATATGACGTCATCTCCCACCGACCAATCGTGAAAGGCAGCCAAGAATCTGACAGTGCCCGCGGGCAGGGGTCGTTGGTTTTAACAAAAAACGGTAGCTTGGGTGTATTTATGAAATCAACACGTTTCCCGAATTCAGCGTTAATAAAACTGTGAAGTAATGCCCCCAACACACTTGTTTTTCTGAAAAGCTCTCAAGCAGCCCTTTAATAGACCGCGCTTAATCACAGCAAATTCCAATCGCGTTTTCTGATTCGCGTCTGCAAAAAAAGATTCACCGTGGGTTGACACGTCAGCATCATGCGGAAACATTGAGAAAGCGTACACTCGAGCAGGCCAATCATCTGGTGAACGAGTAGTTGATTGAGGGCACAGAGGTACTCTAGGCCTGGGGGACACCCCGGGACGGGAGCCACGGCAGGTCGAAGGTGCGGCACCGGCAACTGCACCGGCGGCCCCAAGTACCGCCCCGGCCCTTTTCCCTCCCGCTTTTTTTCCGTTGGCTTGGGGTGGCCACCTTCCGCTGCATGTCCTCGCTCGTCCCCGACGGCTCCTGAACCTTCTGGTCGCCCGACAGGCCCCTGGCCCTGTGCCTGCACAGTGGTCGGTGGTCCTTGTGGATTATCGAGAGGCCCCTGGCGGGGTTCACGATCGACGAATGTGTGTACAGTGTTTACCGTAAATTGCTGGTCTGGTTTGGGGGTCTGGTAGGGCGAATGCATGTTGGTCAACCGGGACAGCTTCTGCACGGCAGCCGGCCCAGAGGAATCCTCTTGTGCAAGGGGTCAGAACGGCTGCGAGCTGGTGGCTGCCATCCTGCAACGTCAATCAGCCTTGCAAATCAAGTAATAGCTGTGCATCAACCCGTAAAAACGGCCAACTTCACAGGAAAAGAAAGAGAAATGCAGAAATTCGGCATCTGTGGTAGCTAAAGCTCTAAGAGGCCGCCATTTTGAAAGGCTTACAAACCACGACGGGTGCGAAAGGTGAGAATAAAGTGTTACATGTATTGTGGCAGCAGAATTTACCCTCCAGAATTTTGTAAGCGATAAAACCAATATCACACGTTATGCCGTGCGACGCCGCTAGCTAAAATTTAAACTTTTCCATTTGTTCTGAATGCTGATATTCTTCGTGCATAGCCTGGAAAAAACGTTATTCTGTTCAAAAGCTGCTAAGCCGACGGGCACAGACAGAGGGGGACAAAAGACTTGCGCTGTACCAGTTAAAGGTTACTACACCGAAAAAAACTGATATAAATAAGCACAAAAAATGACTCAGCTTACCCTATTTGTGCAAGGCTGGATAAACAGCAGAGCTGGCGGCCGTCTGCCTTCATGAGAGACCCAGCTGTTGCACCTCACATGCAGTTTCGAACCCGCCTGAACTTTCTCCGTGACTGCAGGCTCGGATTATTTTGTCCGCAGCTTTTCACATCTATCGCAAAGTGGTCCACGTTAGCATGCGCTAGAACCCGAGGCAACCGGCTTCCCGAACTCAGCATCTCAGGCGCGAACAGCCCTGTGATCCCCATTTGAGGCGCGGACGCACGTGAACCGTTTTGTTGGTTTTTAGAGCTACTCACCTGGCGCATTCCTGGACGACGCCACGCCAGCGGACGAAGCTAAAGCTTATACATTTCTGCTGTCAAGAGCGGCTCAGGGCGGCTCAGTTGCGACAGTGAGGTTTATGACAGCGAGCGAGCAAGCGAGCGAATGAAAGAAAGAAAAAACGAAAGAATGAACACACGAACGAACGAACGAACGAACCAACCAACAAACGAACGAACGAACGAACGAACGAACGAACGAACGCTCACGTGAAGGCCAAAGCCAACGCTACGAGTAAACCAACCATATTAATCCTATGCGCCCGGAATACATTCGAGAAAGTATAGGGGTCTTTAAAAGGTTCTGCCTCCACACTGGTAGTTCCGTCACTTGGGATAAGTGTCTTGGTTTCTGGAACGGCAGTTGAATGTGAAAGCCGCGTACATAAGCAGGCATCACCTGGGTAGATGCGTCAAGGGAATATCTAGACGTCCTCGTCAAAAACTTTCGGGACACTGACTCTTTCTGGCGCAGGCAAACCACCGGAATCCGTGATAAAGCGGATAAGTTGGAAGGGAAGCAGTTGACCGTGTTCGCGCGTGCAACTATGCGTAATCTGTTCTGTGTTTCAATACTTTAGTACGTGATGCAGGTTTTGCATTGCTCACGTGCCAATGCACCGATTGCACAGGGTGATTGCTGTTTTTATTTAGTGTTTCATTTGGGAGCCCACAAGTCTAACCACCGTCTTTAAACGAGTGCACTGTAGGCGCCTTTCTCAGGTGCACCTTTTTCTGAGTCAGGCAGTGAACCGCTTTCTTTTTCTGCGTAATGTGCGATATTAGTTTTTTGCGCACCGCGTGTGAACGGGGCCTGGGTAGACTTTTTCCCGAATTTGTTGTTACCTTTTTATTCGTGACGGTGGCATTCATGGCTACTTACGTTAGGTTGTACTTGCGGCAAGAGTTTTGTTTTCGCAGTTTTGTTTCAAGGATTTGGCTAGCGTGCACTGAAACAAGCTGTATAGAGACTTTTTTAACACGAGTTTGCGGACTTCTTGTACAGGTATACAGTGTAGGGCCAGGACAAGATGTATGTCAGCGTGTGAAAAAATGGCCGCCCCGCCTTATGCCAAATATTTTTTTTTCTTTAGGGACATGCGGGAGTATTACGTGTTAAAACTGGGATGATTAAAAAAGGTTTGTTTCGTAGAGCCCTCACTGCTTGCTTTGTAAGGAGCGGGAAACAGAGCACGCGTTCACAGAATGTTGGAACGGGGTGTTCCTGTGGGACGTGCTGCAGTGAATACTAAAAAAGGATTTCCCTTTGGGAAGCTGTGGAATCAGGTTCTTGGCAGTGAAAAACTACGGCGGCGTCCCATATGATCTTTTGATGTTGCTAGTCCTGCATAGTGCATGGAAATCTCGACTGGCGGTTCGCCATAATGATATTGATGTGAGACCGAGCAGATAACGATTCTGCTAAAGTATAAGAGACATATTAGAAGTGTCGAAATCGCAACTTAGCACACCTGAGTGGTTGCATGTGTTGGAAAGTGTGGCAAGGCTTCGGACTCTTAAACAATGACACATTAGAAAGTGACCTGCCGGTGTCTTTTCGCACTTTGTAATCGTTTTTTTTGTGATATGTACAGAAAGGACAGACAATAAAGGAAAAAAAGATGATAGCTCAGTGGGATGGACGCCAGTTTTTGAACGCGAATGTTCAGGTCCGATTCTCGCCTCTGGACGTGTTTTGTCTTTCCAATTCGAAGTTTTCCGTTTACATTGGACAAGTTACGGCATGGTTTAACAGCTCCGATGTTAAAATCAATTGCAGGTGCGTGGGTCGATCTCGAAGTATTCGCGAGTCTCGCACCCATGCCGAGAAAGGGCGAGATGCAGAAATGAATGATTGAACGCCCCCGTAGTCACATGAACCTCACATTACCCAAAGCAACGCCGCCAGCTTAACATTGCCTGTGGCGCTATATGCGTTGCAATGGGACCAGTTGAAAATCCTAGTTCAGTCGCTCATCGGCAATGAGGCGCGCTCCGGTGGACCCGACGTTATGTCAGTTTGACAATCGCTTCTTTACGCGAACCGGTGCTCCTCGGTGGACTGGACAAGTGTGCAGCACAGGGAAGGCTAGCAAGGGAAGAAGAGCAGGAAAAAAATACAGGAGACCCGCTTCAACCCAGGCCTCTTTCGCAATTCCCCTTTCTCCTCTGTCGAAGGCAGCCATCTCCATGTAATCTCTCCCCTCTATTTTCGTTCTGTGCTATCCCTCACTCTGTTACAAGATGACACGGACATTTTATCGCCATGCCCCGTGCTCACGCTATCAATTACGAACTGCGACAGAGCCCAGTTCTTTTCATATCGCTTAAACCAAATTCAAGAAAGCAAAGGTTACCCGTTGATGGCCCAATAGTTACCCGAACACGCACCAAATCGTATAGCATTGACCAGAGAGTCAACCTGCCTATGTAACTACCCCCTTGAGGCTTGCCGAAGCAACGACCGCTGTTCGCTATGTGGAGCGCTTACACTAATTCACGGATGAGCTGACACCTGTGGTGTAACACCACGACCGTGTTTCTGAAGCACGAGATACGTCCAAACGTGCGGGTAGATGTGCACGGATGTATGCGCATGTGTGTCAGTCTTGAGGTTGTCATGTTTCTGCGGGAGTGTAATAAGTCGCGGGACAGCCCAACCTGCGTGCACAGACCCATATGATTGATGAATGCAAAAAACGACCCTCAGACTGCACCGAAGAAAATACATGCGCTTTATTTGATGCCCGCTCCATATACGTGCCCTTATCTCAACCTTCTTTTCAATAGCGACGTCAAAAAGTGCACGTTTATTCGGGGCGGACAAACGCCATACCCTGCTGTTAATGCCTTAAATAGTGAGGCAACTGGTGCTTTTATGAAATAACGCCCAACATTTCTTTTTTACCTTTTTTCTGGCCACCCTTGACCGGCTCCTCGTTACATTTTCCTATTTTTTGCAGCTCCTGGCAGGCAGCTGTCAATTCATCAGCCGTGTAACGAGACGCGTTAAGTCTTTGTTTCTCGAAGCTGAGCTCTATACTTCCTCACGTTCGACTCTGAATCCTGCGTAGATTCCAGGACACGCATTCCGACGGACTTCTTCGAAGTGTTGGATTCTTCAAAATCACACGTCGAGGCAGATATCATCACCAACAAAATGCTTCTTCAGACTTATAGCATAAAACCCAGCAGCTTTCATCTTCGCACCGACTGGTCTCCGGGATACCAGGAGTCATAAGGGGTCCATGGAGATCCCTCGGTTGCACTCGAGTGCATACCCCCTATAAATACACTTCTTCTTTCGTTGGGTCAACCAACTCCTGGCTCAATGCCGCCAGCAGCGCGCCTCTTAAGGTACCAAAAATAAACAAAGGGCCGTCTCAAGGCACTCACTCTAACAAGGTTTTAGGTGCGGAGTACCTTAGGACCGCACAATGTCCGTCCGCGTCCGTGTGCGTAGCATTTACAATCGCAAAAAATCACACAGGCACCGGCAGGATTGGAGCCTGTGTCGGGTAGACCTGACAGAGTTAGTGTCAGTCGTCTTACCCATTGGGCTACGACCGTGAAGTAGCACGCGAGAGTCAAACGGCTTACTCCCTCGCCTGTAATGGTGCGGAGTACCTTAGGACCTCCCAGTGTCCGTCCGCGTCCATCCGTACGCACATCACCATCAAGCGAAAATTAAGCGAAATTGCATTTGAGCCGTGGGTTTCAGTTTTATTTAGGGAATAATCAAGGTGCAACTCACGGCTCAAATCGAATGACGGTCGGCGCGCAAATCGAATGTCACCCGGGGCGAAACTTGGATGTCATTTCGATTCCCCGTATTCCGCACCCTCGCCATCATCCACGGAGGGGAGATGCTGCCATTTTCTCTCTGCTCTGCCCCTGTTCCCAAGATCAGGTGAAATTTTCGCAAACAAATATTCTGCCTTGACTATCATCACCCCTTCTATAAATAGCACACCCAATCTCCACCTCCTCAGTACCCCTACTGCGCCTCCCCCCACCGCCACCGTTCAGCCCTTGATATGACCCTGTTAGAAAATTTACGTGTTACAGAAGCTTTAAACCTCCTCCAAATGCCCTCTCTTCATAGATCGATCATCATGCATTTGACCCCCCCTTTCGCGCTTACCCTCATTGCATACAAGGACAGCTTAACCGATGTACAAGTTAGGAACTATTTCAGGTTAGGTACGTCCTAAGACTATGTCATCAACCGAAACCCACAATCACTCGTGGAGGGAGTCTGTGCGTTTGATCAGTCATATGCTTCGCATGCACTGACCAACCCCCCCCCCCCCACCTGAGGAGCTTCTTCTCATTCTTATTTTTCGAATGGACACTAAGGATTCATATCGGAAAGGTAGATCGTAATATTTCAAGCCAGCAAGTGACAACGCTGTCGCACTGGCCAGAGAACTTTCCAAGAACTTTTGAAGCTGCAGTGTATACGCACCCAAAGCGGAATTACTGACGGCACGCCTATCCGCCCCCTCTCATCCTCCACCGCCCACTCAAGATGCGGTTGTGGGGCTAGGATTGACGTGCATTGCCGGCCACTCACCCAGACGTCTGGGCACAGGTCGTATATTCGGTGTGACGACCTCGTCTGGCTCTCGGCACTTGTGACGCCCTGTTCGCAGCACTGGCTCCTGTTTCTGATCGAACGATGCCCCGACCCCACTGAAGGCGTAATGATGATGATGATGGTAATGTTTCTCTTCTTTTTCTGCTCCTCCTTTATGGTATTGATATATACCCAGTTAGTGGGATTTGCCGTAGCTTGTTTTTGGTCTAATTAGGTAAAATGTGTGTTATTTAGGAGGCCAGAAAAATGAACAACACATACGCTCGTAGGGGCGGGGATGATCAAATTATTGAACCAAACAGCGTACGAGTATTCCGGTGGCCATGACGCCCTCATGAAAAAGGGTGTAAAGTTTCTTTTCTAGCGTTGCGTAGGCCGCAAGTGTCGAATGAAAGAAGTACACAAGTTTTTAGATTTAATTCGGGGCCTTTGAATGGGACAGTTAGGCAAATTTTGCATTTCTCTGAGAAACAGAGGCATTCAAACGAGAAATGTTCATTGGATTCGGGTTGATTTCAAAACAAGCATGCTTCGGTTCAGGTCAATAGCAACCTGCTCAAACATAAGTTTAATTTTGGAAGCCGGGACCTCAGGGTTGTGAGGGCCACTTGACAGTGACGGGTAACAAACATTTAAAGTCCGTTGGAGTTTTAAATGAGCATAAGCTGGTTTATCGAAGATGCCATTGGATCTCCCCCTCAGTAAGAGAGATATCTCCGAAGAGTTGCCACAGTGCGGGTTGTAAAATTTTTACGAGCATGTAGAATTTGGCCACCTAAGGCGAAACTCGCTAATGTGTCTGCCCTGTCATTGAGCAGGATACCGGAATGCAGGACACCCACACTTTACGTGAAATTACGATGTGATTTGGAAAGAAGGGTCGAAATGTTATTGTTTCGTAAACACAATATTCGAATTTCACAAATTATGTGTAAAGGGACAGAGACTCTTTCATAAAAAAGTAAGCGCGATAGAAAGCTATGCCTTTTTATGGCTAGAGCCACGTTCAGAACTTCGCCTCAAGTACGGAAGTGAAATTGGCTAATCCATATAAAAGCTAGAGTAAAGAAAAATAAAACCGCTGATTTAAAATAATATCACGAGTCATCAGTGGCAATGATCAGTGGCAATCATGGAAAAGGTGTTTTTGCAACCTGTTTTTCGAAAGTGTTTTTCCAGTGTTCTGTACATTCGTCCAGGCAGCAGTTTGACATCCTTTAGGGATGGGTTTTTCGACATAACCTGGCACTATTTTACCCCCCACAGATATAATTCAATTGAAAAGAAGTCCACGTCAATACTGGATAGAATTGAATTGACAAACAGGAGCTGAGGGCGTCGAAACCGATGTCATGGCGTTGTTAAGAATGTAAGGAGTGTGTGTAAAAATAAGGCGTGTCCTCCAACTGGACGTCCTACCATCCTGAGGTGCATTTTTACTCCCAACTATTGGAATCTTCGCTAGTGGTGGCAGGTGCGGCTCAAAGTATAACACTGTTTCGGCAACAAATATAAGCAACCCAAAAAGTGGGCGCCGAGTACATTTTTCAAGCATATAAAGCGGTTGTAATTTGGGGCGCCGTTTGACGACACTCTAGACACTCCGTTTGTTTAGGGGGGTGGGGAAACGAAAGCCTAGGAACAACCACAAAAACGTAATGTTGTGTCGTGGGCGACGGCGAGCGGCCTCGGCGGCGACGGGAGCGAAGGCGCACAGCGCCGGCACACGCACAAGCCCGCAAGAAGGAGTGCGACCTCGCTGTTACAACATCAGACAAAGAATGATTTATTTCACATCAGGACGGCACCACGAGACACCATACGCACGTGATTGGACCATTCCCCTCACGTGCGTCCCACCGCGAGGAGATCTAGTTACAAACTAATACAACACAAGCGCACACAGTGCGCGGGCGCTCCACTAGAGTGCGCCACTACACCACATCATCTCCCCGTGCAAAAGAAGTTCGCACACTCTGTGAAATATATACTCCACATCATTCCCCCGTGCTTTAAAGAATGTCTGCATGGTCCTTACACGTGATCCACACAAAAGCACTCAGTCGCACACGACAGTCCTACATACTCCCACAAAAGCACTTTCACTAACGCAGGAGCAGTGGAAGTATGAATAGCGGAGTCGAGCACACTCCTGTAAGTTGCTCACACAACACGCAACAGAGTAAGACATTTTTTAAGACCCATTAAGAAAAACCGTCCAAAAACACTTTCAATGGTGATATGCGACCCAACACAAGACATGACACGTCCAACATGACAGAAGGCATGAACCCTACGTCTACCCCCTACCGCACTTAGTCGCGAAGCCACTGAGGCTGCTTAGTCTTACGGCACGGACGCGTAGACGTTGAACTTGAGTTATCTGACGACCCAGACGCCCCTCATTTTCCCATGTGTTGTCTACATGGTTATTTGGATCTGTTTGCTCACCATTTTCTTCCTGACATTCTACCGTTTCCTGAGGAACAACGGATCCAGACCTTGCACTGGAAGGAAGCTCTGACAGATCAGAGTCTGTCTGGACATTGGGGTTTGCCACATCTGTCAACGGTAGACTAGGGGACTGACTGGCACAAATGTCTAAGTTAGACGAAGAGTATAAATACTCTTTATGCCTCGAAGAGGGTTCAACATTGTCAAAGGAATGCGGTGCCGAGCCAACCTCAATTCCGGTCGGAATGACTGTGAGTTTTGAGGCGTTCCAGATCTTTCCATCACTGAGCTTGAAAGTGAAAGGGGCAACCTGAGCCTGCACTGTCAACGGCTTACTACACTACAGAAATCCTTGCTTACGGAATTTTACTTTCACGACATCTCCCACCTTTATGCGAGTCTGCTGCGCACCTTTCCTTCTGTCAAAGTACTGTTTAGCTTTATGCTACTTCGTGACAACCTGATTCCGAACACGAGGCAGGAAATTGTCCTATTCTTCTGCCTTTTTACGTATCCTGAAGTTGCTGATATCCACTTTGAAACGAGGATGACGTCCATGCAGCAAAAAAGCTGGAGAAAGACCTGTCAGTGAATGTGGTGTGACACTATACGACCCCAGATTGTGTAATGCTTTTCGAAGTATCCTTGCCTTCAAGTCTGGCTACCTGTAAATGTTCTTTGAGAATCCTGTTAAGCTGTTCAATCTGGCCGTTAGCCTGAGGGTAATAATTCGACGAGAACACGTGGCGCATACCTTTCTCCTTTAGATACTCTTGCATTTGTTTGGAGACAAATTGTGGTCCATTATCCGTCACTAAATGGACCAGCATTACTTTTGACTCAAAGACCAGTCCAACAACTTAATGACATCCTCAGTTGAAATCGAATTTGTGCCCAGAACCTCGGGCCACTTAGAGTAGTAATCGACTAGTGTAAGAAGAAATAGGGGGTACGACACATCAAACGGACCGACGATGTCCATTTTCAACTTTTGCCAAGGCCCTTCAGGCCATTCCACTGGCTGCAATGGAGCTACATGAGGCTTAGCAGACTTGTCTGCCAGCTGACAAACGTGACAATGCTTTACATGTTCTTTAACATTACGATCCATTTGAGGCCACCAGTAACGTTCCCGGAGGAGTTTTTCGTACGTATTATTCCTTGATGATTTTCATGTGCTAACTGGAGGAACGTAGGTACAAGTACACAAGGGATAACTACACGGTCATCACGCATGAGTTAACCGTCCACGACGGAAAGTTCATCCTTTACATGAAAATAAGCTGTCAATTCACTGTGTACTTTTTTCTTATCTGGCCAACCCTTAGACACATACTCTGCTACCTTCTGCAACGTCACATCTGCCTTCGTTGCCAGCTGCACGGTTTCTTTATCGACTACTAATGTTACCAGCGGCACTATCTCTTCCTCCTTAACAATTTCTTGAGCGGTCTGAATGGGTAATCTCGATAGAGCATCAGCCACCACATTTTCTGATCCTGTGCCGTACTCGATGTCAAAATTGTAGTACAGCAGACGAGCCGATCACCTTGAAATCCTTAAAGGTCTCCGACCTGCATCTCCTGCAGCTAACAAAGCAACTACAGCCTGATGGTCAGTTCTAAGCGTGAACAGTCTACCCCAGAGAAAAATGTGCCACGTTTCACACGCGAACGAACAAGCCAGCGCTTCGCGCTCTCCCACAGAGTATTTCCTCTCAGTCTCCGACAAAGTTCTAGACGCAAAGGCTACGGTTTCAAGCCTAGAACCATACCGCTGCTGTAGCACCGCGCCAATTCCCACATCAGATGCGTCGGTAGTAACTACTGCAGGCAAGTCAGAATTAAAGACCTTCACGACAGGAGAACAAGTGAGGCACGCTTTGAACTCATCAAAACTGCGCTGAGCATCATCAGACCAACAAAACCTCTGACCCTTCCTGAGCATGAGGCGCAGTGGTTGAACTATGTCTGCATAGTTCTTTATGAACTTGGCATATTATCCTGCAAGACCCGAAAATGATTGCAGTGACTTTATGTCCGTAAGAGCCGGAGCATATAACATAGCTTTGACTCGGCTTTCCAAAGGTGAGATGCCCTCAGCCGAAATCCTGTGACCCAAAAAGTCAAGTTTTTTGACCGAAAAAGACATTTGTCGTTCAACTTCATGCCACTGTTTGCTATACATGTTAAGACTTCAACCAAGCCCGCGTCATGCTCAGACTGAGTCTTTCCCCACACAAGAATATCATCAAGATAGCAAACGACATTTTTGCAATTCTTCAAGATCTGAGACATCATTTTTTGAAAGACCGCAGGCGCCGACGTCAGACCAAAACCCACCCTCTTAAACCTGAATAAGCCTTCATGAGTCACCAAAGTAGTTAAGTCCCTACTTCCCTCTTCCAGCAACAACTGATGATAAGCCGACGCTAAGTCGAGCTTAGAAAAACAAACAGCCCCATGAAACATCTGCAACAGCTCCTCGACATGCGGTAAAGGATACCCATCAATGATAATTACCTTATTCGGTTCCCGGAGGTCCACACACAGCTGAATGTCACCGTTCTTTTTTCGGACGACGACGAGTGGCGAAACCCACTCCGAGGCGTCGACACGTTCAATGACATCATTGTCCTCGAGGCGTCGCAGCTCTCTGGATACTGGATCACGGGGAGCAAGAGGCAATTGTCGTAGCTTAGATGCAACTGGAGTCACACCTGGCCGCCGTTGGATCTTATGCGAGACGTCTTTGACAAGACCCAACTCGCCGTTGAAGAGATGTTCGAAACCCGGGGGCACGTTCACGGGACACTGCACTGCACACACCGATGCTAGTCGACACGTAAGAGACGCACCGTTGATCTGAATACCTAATTGCTAGATGGCGTCGAGTCCCAAAAGCGATGTACCTTTGTACCCTATGTACCCTACTTCAAAAACTTCCCACATTCCCACTAATACAATGCTGGTACACCCTACACGTGTACATGACTTCTGCAGAAGCACGACCACTGTTTACAATATCCACATGACTAAATATTTGTGCTTACAGCAAACAAAATATCCCGCAAAATACCTCCTCCACTAAGGAAGCTTTCTTTGTGCATTCAAGCCCACACCCCAAATGAAATATACCTTGTCATGCACAATATTAAAAAAGATGGAACAACACACGTGCACTCTATTACCACACACAGATGCTTCTACTGGCTCACCATAGCCTCCGTTATAGTGAGGCTATGGCCTCACTCACCAAAACACCAATCCACTATACCCAAGAGCATTTAGGCGTACTCTAGTGACACTGCAACATCTCCTACACTGAAAGCGCTGAAAATCGATGACGCAGCGAATGAAAATTGTCCTAGTGGACGCGTACTATCCGCGCTAACGGTCAACGAACAAAGGGTTTGGAAAATGGCTGCGCCAGTTCGGTCGTCGATGACGTGTTGCTAGTTTGGTTCAGCACACGACGTAGACGACGCTCCCACATCACTCCTCCGTGGCTATAGAAACGCAGCGCATGCGCAGTGGGCAGTGAGGGGGAGTGCAAAAAATCCTCTCTCTTCTGCAAGGAGCAACGGAGAGCGCGTGCATACAGGCACCCAAATTAGCCGAATTAGTTCGAATACGCGAAGACACTGGACAGATATCTCGAGAATCGTTTCCTCTAGGGTTCCAGGAGATGCTGAAAGATAACCCAAGCGGCTCACCGTTCTAGCCACAGCGTTTTTCACAAGCGCAGTTAGGTGGCGCCACAAACTCCGGTCTATGGTTTCTCCGATCGAAATTCCGCCGTGGCTTGTTTGCCGTGTCTCCGGTCACGGAGTGAGGTTTCTTCGGGAGGCCACAGGGGACAGATCAGGGGGCAGTGCTTGCTGCGATTGAGACGAATGCGACGGCGGCACGAACTCGCCGGCTGGGCGACGCACGGCGTATGCCGTGGACAATCCACCAAACGGTACTCGAGCGACGCGCCGGGCCACTTCACTAATTGGCACACGACACGTGTTGGGGCCAGAAGTCGCCGTACATCCTCTTCTTCCGATTAACCTCTCTTCTCGGGCGTCCATTTGTCTCGCATATCAGGGAACACGGCACAGAGATTCATTTGGTCCCGGAAGAGTCCCCGAATGCAAAGATTAAATAGCTCCCCATTCGAAAATGACAAGAAAAATTTCTGTAATTTTGTCGTATTTTCGCTTATTGTACTGTCGTCTGTTCGTATTCTTGTGGTGTCGAGATTCTGATGTTCTGTCGGGTGTCCCAGTCCTGTCATTATTTTAAAGTTCTGTCGCGCCGAATTCCTGTGTTGCCATTGATGCTGATGTTCCATCAGAAGTTGCACCTGGTTTCAATATTATTGCCCATTGTGAGGAATAGCGTAAATGGCAGTTCTGTTGCAACTACAGGATTGTTTGTTGTTGAAAAAATTGGCTTTGTCGTTACGACAGAAATGTGTGTCGTAACAACAGATGGGTTTCTCGTAGCAACCGGACTTCTGTTGTCACAACAAAGTTATTTTGTGGTACGAAAGAAATTCTTGTTAGGTTCTTGCGGTATTTTGGTTAAGATTTTAGACTGGGCCAGGCACTTTTTATGCAACGCGTCTGATGGCGGACCCCGGTGGCTTTCCTAGCATCGATTTTTTGGGGTCGGTATTCTGGCGCCGCTTTTTTTGAAACCATTTTAAACTTCCGGGAACAGGATATCGTTGTAAACGTTCTTTTGCGTATCTACAAAAATTATAAACACAGGGCAGGCACGACTTTTCTGAGCTACTGAAACTCGTGGCGTGTCCCAAGCACGTAAATAATATTCAGCACAACAGAAACGTAGGCTTGTTTTTAAGGCAAAACCTAAATTCGTAACGGAGAGTACTGACATTCTTTTGATTGATTGATTGATTGATTGATTGATTGATTGATTGATTGATTGATTGATTGATTGATTGATTGATTGTAGGGTTTAACGCACCCATGCAACGCAGGCGATGGGGCGCGGAGTGGTGGAAGGCTCCGGATTAATTTGTACCACGTGGGGATCTTAACGTGCGCCGAAATCTCGTACACACGGGCGTTTTTGTTTGGTTGTAGCCTTCATCAGAAAACCGGCCGCCGAGGCCGGGAATCGAAGCCGCGTCTTCATGCTCAGCAGCGAAACGACATAGCCACACTGGTGTTCTTTTAATGCAAATACACAACCTGGGAAACACTCCGATCTTCAGCGATGGCTGCGGGGCAACCACCCCCGCTGTCTTCTGGACTTCCTCCGGAAAACGGGTGCCAACTTGTACCTTGACGACTTTATGCCAAAGGGCATACTATAGCAAGTAAGAAAAACGAAAAGCAATAAAACAGAGACGAAAGTGATATCGAAAAAAGGGGAAGTTAAGGCAGATCGAAAATACCAAAAACAATCGAACTATTTTGGTTTATTTAACATTAACTCTCCTGATACACAAAGGCAAGAAAGCTGTCAACACATCTGAGCTGTTCTGGCCACATTGTACACAGAGCAGCAACTTGTCCACAACAAACAGTTATATAACAAGTATAGTGCAGTTTCCAATACAAATACACGTACGTACCGTTCTAAAACAAATTAAACCACGGTGGACTTGGTTTAAAAATCACACAACGTTACTGTCGTTACAAAATTGCTGAAGGGGCGCGTTTTTTTTTTACGGAAGCGGTATTTCGCATTGTAGCCAATAGGTGCTGGACCGTGTATGTTCTGTAATCTGATTAAAAATATGCTATACCAGTCATATCATGCAGACACAGAAATGATTCATCACTGTTGACATCTTTACGCGGTTAATTAGCGATATACTTCGTAATGTCTGAGCGACCCTCCTGGAGCAATCTTGGAGTTTTTGTTTCTTGGGGCACATCTGCGGGGTTGATGGGGGAGGGAATGGCGCCGACTTGAAGAGTATATTGTCAACTAAAACGAGTTTGCTTTTGCTAGGTGCCTACCAAAAAATATATACCCATATCAATTCTTCCACTTTGTACAATTGGGGACCCAATTCTCTTAAAGTAATTTGTTGTAAAATCTTGAATGAAATATTAATAAAGGATTTAATAGAATCCTTAATGCCTAACAGGAATTGAAGTTGCGGGGGAACGCAAGTTTCTTCGCTTGTGTGGGGGCCATTTAAGCGTTTTTTGTTGGTAGGAAGTTCTGGGCATTCGAGTTTTAAATTGAATATTCCTCATCATTAATGCCGTTGTCTTCTATGCTTACTGGGGACAGGCTAAAATGGGAAACGTCGTGATGTCGTTGTGGATGCGTTTATAAACGTAGCAAGCCATCGACATGAGCATTGCAGAGCAGCACCATCTATCGACAGTCACTGCCCCATCGACTGCCGGCCAGGTACCCATAACGTACGCCACCGCGGAGACTGAAGTACTTAGTCTCTGGACCTGAGGGGCCCACGAGAGGTTCCGATCAAAGTTCTTCGAAGGTATATTTGGGCGCGCATATAATGCAGGCAACGGCCCTCAAGGATTAAAGGGAATCCAGTCATCCGGTTGCGGGGGAATGTCATGGCTACGCTTTTTTCAGGTGAGAGGAGGAGACGCTTGGGCGCAAGTTAGTGAGATATATTTTTAGAGTTTTCTGCCGCCTCTGTTGAGCATTGCGACGTGACCTTGCGGCACTCCAAATGCAAATGTCATCGGCGGAAATTGCTACTTTCACGCCAAGAGGAACGGCACGCTTCAGGTTGATTAGCGTACTGTTGAACAGGAGAGGGCTCAAAACCTCTCCTTGAGGTAGTCCTTTCTCTATACTGTGACACGAAGTAGGGCCCTCCGGCCTACCCATAATTTTTTTTCGTCATTCCAGGTAGCTCGACATTCATGCATCCAACCCCCCCAAGACCAACAGCAGCAAGGGAGTGAAGAATGGCCGTATGAAAGACAGAATCAATGGCGCATTTATGTTTAAAAAGACCACAATTGGTACGTGTCCGCTGTGTAATTCTTCTTCTAGTGACGCCACAAGAGCCAGGATGTTATCGATGGCAGCGCGGTTTTCTCGTAAGCCATTTATTTCAGGTGGAGAAAGGTTCCTGCTTTGGACATACCAGGTCATCCCTTTAAAATCATTTTTATGATTTTCCGATACAGAAGGGTAGGGCTATGGTACGAAAAGAGTCGTATTGTGTTGGTTGTTTTCGAGGTTCCCGGGTTGCGGAAAGTTTGGCGGTTTTACATTTTTCGGGCGCAGTACCATGCAGCCATGTTTAGATAAATACTCTAGAAGAAGTAAGCGGGAGTTGTGAGAGAGGTGGGAAATTGCCTCATATGTGATGCCATTTCTTCACGTTTGAGATGACCGCGTTCAGCTCGCCTATCGAAAAGGGAAGGTCCAAAGCGGGCAGGGAGGCTTGTGGCGCTGCGTCAGGAACACGCTGCGGGGACACTTGAGGCGTAGAAATTATAGACGAAAGCCTACAATACCCTTCAGCCGATTCTTTTTGGGAAATGCCCTCATGTAATGACAGTGCCCTGAATGAATTTAGCTGCTGGCTGTCGTTGCGCATGCCCTCTATGCCCCGTAATATCCGAGAGGGAGGCTGGCGCACATCTAATTTAGTGCAGAACTCACGCTACCATTGTCGATTTAACTTTTCGAAGTAGCGTCTCACAAGTCCTTGAGCTTTGCGAGCCTGCCTCAAATCTTCTAATTCTCTTGAACGGCGAGCGAGCCTTTCGCTCCGCGCACTTACGGATACCACGCAGTCGTTCATATTCTTCATCATTTATCACATCTAGGCGCTTCCTCACGACGCTCGAGAACTCTTTCAGGCAACTAGCCATAGTTGGTATTAAGCCTTTGTCGGAAGTTGCGGCGGGTACCTCCTCGTCTACACGGTTTTTGAAAGCTGGCTAGTCTGTGCGCTGAATTTTATTTCACGTTGAGACACAACCACGTCTTGGCAAAATATTAAAATTGGGAAGTGACCGCTGCCTCTTGTCTCCAGGTCAGTACAGCAAGTAAAATTTGTGATGAAGCCGTCTGAGATAAACGAAAAATCAATGCAGCTGCTGAGTGTAAGATTTTTTAGACGAGTAATGCTGCGTTATTTAGTGGTTCAATACCAACTTTTAAGAGTAGTTTCTCAATCCTTGCTCCGCGAGAATTTGTTTGTGCACTTACCTAAATTTCATTGTGTGCGTTGACGTCTCCGCAGATCATGTGAGTTGGGGATGTACTAGCGACAACGCTCACTGTCATGAGGTGGAACGGGAACCGCTGCAGCCTGTATATCTTCTCGAAAATTTACCAACAGGCGGCTGACTGTATGCGGAAGATTTGATACTCTGTAGGGGTGATTTTATAAAAAAGCGAAAGTCAAATGTTTCGTGTCACCTGCTTCGTGCCCGCTGTTATGTAAGAGCGCGAGCAAACGCTCAACAAAGTCCTACTCGGTTTCAGAGAGATGTTCCAGTAGAACATTTCCGCTGCCCGTTAAAACCTGCGCGAGAATTCGGGCTTTCCCGAAAAATCAATTTCTGGAATGTACTTTGTCAGCGCCGCTTACGAGGGAGAACGGCTCGTGTATGCACGATCGTGGAAGGGGAAGATGTGCACGCTACCATGCTTGTCTGCTCAGCCTAACATTTCATCAGTCACGCTATCGGTTCCCCCAGGAAAGTTAAAACGACGCCTCCAACATTTCTTTTTTTAATTCTTGTTGGAAATAGAGACCTATACGAAGCCATTCGTTTCACTCGCACAACGACACGCTCCAAAACCCATTACTTTCCTCCCTTCGTATTCACTTCTATGGTCACCACCATATAAGAAATGTCGAAACATGGTAGCGTATGAAGGACTAAATGAGCTGCACAAATGAAGCGACGTCGGGGATCAAAGCTCCTCAAACCCTGTTGGTCAGAAGTATGAGCTAGCCGTTGTCTTTTATTGGGCAAACGCACCTTGACGATACGGTGTGACGTTCGTGCCCTACATGTTGGTGGTGGTGAGGACACTCCGACACGGGTTTTGTCGAGATCCCATTGTTGCCAGCGTCGCTAATCTTTGTCTCCACGCTAGGTTAACGTTTTACTTGCTACTCGTTTCGAAGTTTGTAGTTTAACTACAAGGCCGCACGATATTCGCTGCTTAAATATACCCGATCCTCCGATTTCTTCCGGTTTCCAGAAGTAGGACAGGAATAACCATCAGCTTGGTACACGCAGATGAAAAGGAAGGATGGCTGTGCGTTCTGCTGGCGTTCCCTTCCAGACGTGCACATGAACGAAAAACTGCTGCTACGGGGACAGCGCAAAACACACAGGAGTTTACACGGTTTAGGGGTATGGTTGGACGAGAATAGAAAATACATCACAGTCGAAAGCACCAGAGTGTTTATTAGGAAAAAAAATCGAATCGTTGTAAGGTATATGAACAATGACTGGGGACGTTACATAAACAGGCAAGCCTAATGGCTTGTTTTGGAGCTTGCCTAAATGCTTCTTACCAAAGAGTACTTTAAGACAAGCGGCTGCAAATGCAGAATAACTATGGTGAAAGAGTTTGTCGAACGCATCTTCCTAAAGAGACCGACTGCTGCGTGCAAGCATGAGCTAAAGTTTTTTTGTTTAGCACCAAGTCTGACATTCATTGGTTTTGCTTAAGTTTCAATTTTACCTTTGCCTTAGTGTGACTTTATGTCGAACGGTTTGTTTAGGGTAAATGCGGAAGGCAAGGCATCCCTTGTTTCTGCCAGTAGTCTTTTCTACTACAGCGAGAGGCATGACATGAGTTAGATATTATTGCTCCACGCGACCATTAAGCTTTCTTCAGCTTTATGGTTCATCAAGCCAGCTAATTACACTGTATATTGATTGTTACGATACTACGTGATGTTTTCCTTTCTGCAATGAACAAAAATGGGAGAAATTGGGTATAAATGTCGTTTTCACAATGCAGTTCCAATGAAATCACAACTTTCGTATAAAAAACTTATCCGGTGAGCCGAAGCATGAAAACGTGTGTTACCACAGCTCTTGCTTTGCCGTCATGTCTTCTTCGTCGAAGTGCCCCTCTGTCAAACTGCCTAAATGCTGGTTCATGATAAAGTGAGCATTAATGGAAAACTCTACGGCTGGGACAACAATCGTGGTGATCTTGTTGCTCTGTCAAAAAACGAAAATCGTCCGCTTACGGAAGGTCGGGTCACCAGAAGCCGACGCCACTGACGTTATTTAACGTTAATGCGCGAAGTCTTGTGAACAAAGCCGACCAGTTTGAGGCCATTTTGATCGCGAATCAGCCAGACATCGTTACTGTCACAGAAACGTGGTTGCACAAAGAAATATTGGACCGCGAGATTGTTCCGCCAAACTACGTGATTGTTCGCAAAGATAGAGAGCACAGAGGTGGGGGCGTCGCCATTGTCGTACGACAAGGCATAAGTTTTACAGTCATTCCAGATGTTCCGGATGTCGAAGCGGTCTGGTGTAAGGTTTCCCTAAATGGTGTCACTGTATCCATAGGTGCGGTATACAGACCCCCGCATGCGCAAATGGCATATCTGGAATCTTTATATGACTACATGCACAACCATGTGACCGGTGGCGCAGTAATCATGGCTGGGGACTTCAATCTGCCCGATGTAAATTGGGAATGTCTGAGTACAGGAACAGCTATGAATGACCTTTTAAGCGATTACATATTGCCATTTAATTCACACAACTTGTTGCCACGCCAACCCGTGAACAACGGGAATCTAGCTCTTTACTAGATCTCATCTTTGTTAGTGACCATTTCCCAGCAAAAAATATCTTAACAGAAACTCTGGAGGGGTTATCTGATCATAAAATCGTTTCATGCTGCCTGCCTGTACCATGCCCTGCTCGCATGCGAGGGCCGGTTAAGTCTGTCCCGGCGTTTCACAAGGCCGATGACGCTGCAGTTATGACGTATTTAGAGCATGAATTCCGCAACTCCTTCGATATGTGTGCTGATGAGTCCTTGGTGATTGACGAAATTTGGGCTAAATTTAAAGCTATTATTGCTCATTGTATGACCAATTTTGTTCCGCAGGTTGCAAAAGTAACAAAAAAACACAACCTTTGGATCACACGTGACATTATTCATTCTAAACGTAAAATAAAAAGACTAAGAAAATCTAAGAAATCAAGCTCAGTCTATGGGTTCCAAGAGAAAATAACTTACTTGTCTCGGTCATTCAAGGCAAAAATCCGTAGTGCCAAATAAAACTTCTGCAACACAACACTAAGTAAGTTTATAAGAGAGTCGCCCCAGAAGTTCTGGCAATATCTTGGTTCAAAAAACAACCCCCCTACTGTCGTTTCAGCGGAGGAGGAATTAATTAAAGCTAACTCATTTAACGTTTACTTCCAGTCTGTCTTCACAGCTGACAATGGTAAAAATACGCCGCTTGTGTTTCAGGATAAAAACTTAAGTACTTTAAGCTTGCCTCAATTGTCTGAGCCAGGTTTGCTATCACTTTTATTGAACATTGATGGGAAAAAAGGTTGTGGACCCGACGGGATTCCCAATGCGTTTTTAAAGCGTTACGCTGAATCAGTGTGGAAATACCTTTTTCTTATACTTTCCAAATCGCTTAAAGATTGCCAGGTTCCATCGGAATGGAAAATTGCAAAAATTCTTCCCATCCACAAAAGTGGTGACTCGTCTTGTCCGTCTAATTACAGACCAATTTCTATTACGTGTGCTTCCTGCAAAATGCTTGAGCATATTATTCTAAAGTCCCTTACTGAATACGTGGAAGGAAATGCTATTCTCCATTCCAATCAACACGGTTTTCGTCGCGGCCTATCTACTGTCACACAACTGGTTGAGACCTTGTATGACCTTCTTGCCAATGGCATTAACGATCAATCGCAGATTGACGTAGTCTTTCTAGATCTGTCAAAAGCTTTTGACCGCGTTTCCCATCCCAAACTGATCCAAAAGCTTACCAGTATACTGGGCAACGGACCTATGACCAAGTGGATCGAAAGCTACTTGACCGACCGCTACCAATTTGTTCAATATGGTGCACATGTCTCCGAAACGGTTCCAGTATTATCAGGAGTGCCCCAGGGTTCTGTTTTAGGCCCCATGTTGTTTCTTCTTTTTATTATTGACATCGCTGACGTAGCCGAAGTAAATATCAGATTGTTCGCAGATGATTGTATCCTCTACCAGCGAATAGACAGCTTCCAGGATCAGTTAAAACTAGATGAGTCGCTAAAAAAGGTCGGAACCTGGTGTCAAGAGTGGCAGATGAAAATAAATACTGAGAAAACTGTCGCCATGTCAATAACACAGAAAAAAACGAAGGCAAATTTTTCGTATTCGCTGGGAAATGTCCCACTTCGCAACGTCGCTGTCTGCAAATATCTCGGCATCTTGATATCGTCCGACCTAAATTGGACTGCGCATGTCGAACATGTTACAAAGAATCCTCTCAGCAAGTTATTTTTTCTTAAGCGAACCCTTCGTCATACGACACCCCAAACAAAACTTCTAGCGTATACCATGCTTATCCGTCCAATCCTCGAATATGCGAGTGTGGCATGGTTCCCTTTCACAAACAAACATGTAGCCGCGCTTGAAAGAGTACAACGTAAAGCAGTTCGTTTTATCTATAACCGTTATAGGCGTACCGATTCGCCTACTGCTCTTTTGAAAAGAGCGGATCTGCCCACCCTGGCGAGCCGCGCCAATCTTCATAGTCAGAGATTTTTGTATCTGGTGCTACACAACTCTTTGAAAATAAATCCAGCCAGTTATGTTAAGGCTAACTGTAAGCGCCAAACACGAAATAAGCATTGCCACACACTTGATGAGTATCCCTTCAGGAACAATGTTTTTGGCCACTCTTTTTTTCCACGAGCCATACGCGCTTGGAATGCCCTGCACCCCACTGTGTTGACACAGCCGACAGTTGACAAATTTGTTATTAGAGCGAGTGAATCTGTACTGACTTTTATGTAGCCGTGAATTCCTGAGTTGACGATATTGCAAGTTTTAACTCTGTCTGTGCAATTACGTGTTGTATTTGTTTTTATTTGCTTGCCCCAGCAATTCAACTGATGTTTATATTCATGACGACTCTTTGCCTATCACTACGCCGAATTTTGCACTACGTCCGAGATATATGCTTGAAATCCCAAGTGCTTGAAACATGTATTTTAGTCTGTGTATTGTTTGTTTTTACAATGTGACACCACTGCTGTAATAATCCCATCACGGGATTGACAGTATCCTGAAATAAATAAATAAATAAATGTAACAGACTGACTCTCACTCCGGATGCTTATGAATAAACCTGCGGGATGGCAATAGGTGGTCGGAGAAACGAGCGGATGTTGAAAAGACTCATGGAAACTTCGGTAGTGTGTCTTAACCTGAGCATTTTCAAAAGAAAAAAGTAAAATTTGAAAAAGAAAAAAAAAAACCTTGGCACCATATTTTAAAACCATAGTTATTCTAGGGCTTGGCTTGGTGAAATCCTGTCCTGGTATCGTGTCCCAGTCCCTCCGGAGATTTCTCTGCCCTGGAAGAACCAGTTCCCTGTAAATCAAACAATAAAAACAGAAAAGGTCCTGGGCCCTTCTCATTTCGATTAAGACGGCCTATATTGCCCATGACAAATGTCTTCCCGGCATTTAGGTAGTGTATTGATGTGAAGCCAACTTTGCGGAAATCTGTTGAAAGCTTCGTTTATGTAAGCTGGCTTTTTCACATTGCCTGTTGCGCAATGAAGCATGACCGCTTGCGGAAGGAGTATGGTAGCAGGAAACGGCTTTAAATCATAGGGTATGAAAAGTATTGTGAAACATACTATATCACAATTAGCCGCAACGGTGACTCTATGATTACGGCGAGTTTCGGTTACTTGTAACACAAGATAGTTCCTTGTGAAGTTGTACACATTGCAGAATTACTGAATGCTGTCAATACAGGGCCATCTGCGACAGATATGGTTAGAGAAAACGGCTGCAACTCTGTTTTTCCCAGAAATATCCGGAAAAAATTATATCACAACTAGCCACTCAGAGTACTCTAAGATCTAGCACAGGAAAGAAGCCAAAGGAAAGCGTAATCTTCATAAAAACAACCGACAGTTCCGCTGTTCAGCAGATTTCACACTGGGTGGAACTGGGTTTTGTTTTTTTCATGTGGGCTATGGCTGAAAAAATGCACGTCTGTATGACTCACATGCATAATGCATACGCGGACGCCCGCACGCCCGTACGAACGCACGCACAAGGGCGAAGCAGATGAAGACACAGATAACGAATAAATATTCCATCATACGAAATTCACCCGATTGCTTTTAAATTCCCGTACCTGGTTCCGGTTCTCTCGACTATATATTGGCATTCTCGCATCGCCCAGACCAAACCTACACGCTTTGCTAACAAAAATTGTCTTGCTAGAAATTGCTGGTTGCCGTACGGATGCCGTAAAATCTCAGTGTTGTATAATGCACCAGCTTATATTGCGTGACCAGTTCGCAGGCTGTAAAAGCTTTGCGGGAACGACGCTATGCGGCGTCCCCTCGCCCTATCCCGGCAGTCTCGCAATATACCAAGGATCAGTCGTCACAAGCCCCGGCGCAATGGCAAGGCTCGCTTCTGCAACTCTACCAGGGAAGAGGCAGGCGGCAGTCATCCGCGATGGTTAATCCTTGGACGGCGGTGCGTGAGTCAGACGGGAGATGGCGCTCCGATTGCAAGAGGAGCAGCACTATTCACCAGCGTAGAGAGGGCAGTGCGCAGAGAGCCTCCACCTCATCGCTCTATACATTTTACACGCGCTTATCACTCCCCATAGGAAGCGACGATGGGTCGCTGATAAGATCTATCGGGGTGGGAACTGTCTGTTCGTGCGAGCACGTCGGCTTCTTTTGTCACGGCGCCTAGCAGGGACCTAATGGTTCGCCGGGCGTCAGAGACGGGGGTTGGTTCGGTTTGTTATTGCTTTGTTACTCTTGGCGTAAGACTATCCTTTATAATTTGTTGGAATTGTTTCACCCCTGACAGGAAAAATTACGACACTATGATCCAAGTTTCCCGTCAATTATTGATTTCGTATCCAAGTCAGACAAGCAACTATTCCGGAATGAAGCTGTACATTATTTGTAGTCTACGCGGGAGGAGATATATAGCTTTGAAAGAAAGTAACGCGAGTGGACGTATTTCTGCGACTTCTTCGACGCTCTCCATTTGTATATGCTTCGTTGGTGGGCCAAGAAAAAATCAAAGCTGATTCTACAAGCAAGGGGTGCAAAATTTACCATTTTACCCAGGATTTTCATATACCAAGTCCTCAGACTTTTGAACTGCCATACAAAGGGCTACAGCGCAGTATATTATGCTGGCCAGCCGGCCAATAGAGGTTGTGGTGCCTAAAGGCGTTTTATTCGGTCACCCCACTTCTCAAAAAGGGCATAGAGGGCTAACATGATCGCATATCCTGCAGTGTATCTGCTTGTCTATATTTAGGTGTGCACGCAGAAAACCGACACCAGTGCTGCAGACAGATAGTCAACGCCTCCTGTTTTCATATTTTTCTGACTGGTTGTCAAGCATCAAAAGCATATCTATGCATGTGGGTGAAGTGTAATTTGCAGATTTTTAAAATGGCGCCACGAGAAACTGTTGTTGCTTCTGGGAGTTTTGGCGTTTAGAGGAAAGTATAGGATATTGGACTAAGTTTTGCTTCCGATGTTTACCTACTCAGATATCCAGACAAATCCCCCATTTGCAACGGGGTGTTTTAAGCTTCAGTACACATCTCTATGGTTTTCAGAACTGTTTTCGACCGCGAAATATCGGTAAAGGCTCTGTAGCTTTGTTGCAGCTATGTCGATGTGCTTCGGGTGGGTATACATTTTCCGTTACAGTAAACCTACTCCTCTTTGGTGGTTTTCCCTAAAGTGGTCATCTGACACGACATATAAATCTGCCTCGGGCCTTATCAGCATTTTTCCTAAGAAGCGAAAGGGAACCAAAAGAATGACATACTTATCGCACCACAGACCTCCATAATGTTTCCTCTGGGAGCCATTGTAGTTAAGGAACGTTGAAACGAAAGTTTCAAAAACTGCGGGGCCCTCGGCTCGTGTTGCTGCTTTTTGACTGCCTTCTGTAGTCGCGAACCGAGATTGCAGCTGGCTCAACATAGGGCTGAAATGTCTTTTCCTTTCTTCTTCTCAACAGAGGGGAAGTCCTATAACAAGCTTTGGGGCTCTAAAAAGAAAAAAATAAGAAAACATGGGCAAATATGATCGCCATCAAGAGATGGAATATTGGTTGTTGTTATGGTAAAATCACGTGATAAACCAGATATTGCTGATTAAGTGGTTCCGACATGCTATAATAATACCTATTTAAAAACATTCGAAATTTCCGCGTCACCTGGGGTTCTCAAAGCGAGTATTTACAACTATTTGCATGCTTCTTTGAACAGATTAAAAACTATAGGGCAATTACAAAGCCTTCAGGAACGCCCTGAAAAAAAAAAGCAGGAGCGAATGCACCTCGAGAACTGTTCTTGCTTTGGTTACAAAATCCACGATGACAATAAGGTAAAGAAGGCGGGAGGTCGCTTGCTTCGCATTTCAAAAGGGCGGACGAGTAAACGATTGCTTACGAAACATCTCGCTCTGGTGAACGTTCCATTGAAGTGCTACTTTACCGCTCGAAGTCAACGACGCCGTGCTTCTGACGCAAGAAAGCGAAAGTGCTCCAAATAGCAGTGGCTGAAAACTGTTAGCATTCATGCGGCGGATGTCTACAGTTTTCGTCACTAATGACAACAGCACTCTTGTGTTTTTTTGAGAAACAAGAACTTTCTCAGCAGACTGAAAAACCAAGAAAGGAGGCTAAACGCACTGAGGAGCCTTTCAGTGTGTCCTTCCTACAGCCCTCGTTTCGTTTTTGTCATGGCTATATGGAATGCCTCATCTGTAAGCGGTATAAATTCCGTTCCACGCATAGCGACAAAAAATAAACGCTCCTTTCTCGCGAGAAAAAATGGTTGATACGCGGAGCTGTTTCGAACGCATCAAAATGACGCAGTCGGATACACGTCGGCTTCATAACGCAAGGAACCCAGGTTGAATTGCGACCACGCGAAACTGTGTTTATATTTTTGGTATTTTAAGGCGCTTATGGGCCTTAGCTTCTAAATCATCGTTTTGTGAAACCCATTGTGTAAAGTTGCTTTCCTGCTCAGTGCACAGCGAAGAGACGAGACTTAGGAGCTGTAATTGCAAGTAACAGTTCGATGTTAAAGATAGGGCCCTTTATTAAGCACACTCCTCGAGATGTATATCTAAGTAGCGAGACGTAGAGGATTGAGGTACAATCATGCTTCAACGACGTGACACTTTGGTAGTGAAGGTGTGCTAATAGCACACTCACCGGGATTTTCGCTTTCCAACACGTTGCGCTATAGTACATCTCTGGCTTAACGAAGACGTAGAGCCTCGGTAGTTTTTGTTCTCCGACATCAAAAGTGTGTAAAACCCAACCACATAAGAGCTTCACTGAAAAAAAATAACATGTGTGACGTCATGCTAGACGAAGAAAAATGCATTGCGAATAGGGGCACACGGAAACTTTGTGCACTTGGTAGTGCATAAGGTTTATTTGTTGTATTGTTTTTAACGCAAGCGCACACACCCGCTCTACAAAAACAAAAAAACCCTGAATGAATGCAGTTAAAGGCGCTCTAATTAGGGAAAACATACAAGTGGGCCTAAAATAAAAATAATACTTTGATGGCCCCGGACCAACTGTTTTATGCACCGTCCATGCCATGTTTTATTTATTCCATGCCCGGAAGTTTGATGCACCTGCACAAGCTTGGAAGATTGTGTGTCGACCCGCGGTCGGCATCATAAATAAATTCACGCACGAGAGGGTGTGGCAGACCGAGCCTCCACAAAAGTTTAAACTTTTCCCGCGATATTTATTACATGATCCGCTTTCCTGCAGATCTTCGCCAGTCTTCCTTTTGCAATGATTTCGGCCACACCTAGGGGCTGGCCCGAGCTTCCCCGGAATGAAATTAAGGCTGTAAATTACGTACCTCGGTAACAGTACCTGCATTAAAGAAGAAACAAATGTCTGGTGAAGGTATCTAAAATAAAAGGTTGGTCGCAAAGTAAAAATTTTACACAGAGTTGACTTGTCATTAAAAAGAGCGCTTTGGGGGAAAATAACGAAGCGTAACCTGCTGTCGTGCTGTGGGTGACGTACAACAGCTTTCATGGCACACAGTCTACACCTACACCAGCGTTTATCACTTTGAATCGCTTTTAATTCCAGCTGTAGGTAGTAAATCTAGGCTATATAATGCACGCAACCGGCGACTATGGTGTCAACTGTTGTTTTACGTATCAGCCTATTGCAACTAGATTAAAATTCTTGTACATCACTTAAAAATGTATCCCTGCGCGTTCGGAAATTGTATATGACATCATGCAGCAAATGTTCTCTTCTTCACCGGAAACTTGCAATAAATACAGGTGAAACTTTTTATTTCAAAAATGTAATTCGCTTGCTCCTTTATGACTTCGCAGGTGACATCCAAGCGCGTTATATACCCGACCACGGTAATTTTTCCTCGTCTATCTTAGGGAAAAAATCATGTTAGCAGTTGTCACGCTAAAATGCCCTATATTTACAGTACGAGTAAGCCTAATATATGCAGGTTCTTCCCATACAGTGCAAAAGTCCCATCATGAGAAACCTGATGCCATTTTTGTCTATCGAAGTGGTAGTTGCTAAAATGTTTATTATGTGTACAGAAGGAAGTATGTATTCTCCTTATAGCGTGTCCAGTGTGATTAGAATGAAACGCAGGGCGCGCTGCTGAAAAAAACTGACGCAGTGCAGCAAAAAGCAGTTTTATTCCTTGTTATTGTTAGTGGATTAAACAGCGGCGCTGAGGCAAGTTGTCGGCAGAAAGACTTCATCCTTGGGAGACAACTGAAAAGCATGCGTGAGTACTAATGACAGGTAGTAAAAGATACATAAATAGCCAAAGACCCCGTATGTGTCACCAAAACATCTTGTTTCTCAAAAACGACAAGCCCATGCAAGTCCGCGCATTTCCTATATTGGCAGCGTCGTATGTAAAGCTTCCCTTTTCAACAAGTGCATTGTTTCAACCAAAATATTCAGATACGGAAGTCAGTAATTGCAAAGGTGTTGTTTTTATTATAGCGAGACTATCGGACTACTGATGTAACGAGCGACAATAATGATTCGTTCCACATTACTTTATTAGGCAGGGCGTAAAAAAGGAGGGAGGTGAATTTAACCACTGCCATTAATCAGTATAGCCTCTCCTACAGCATAAGTATCAAACGTGCGACGTCAGACACGCATGCGCACAAAAACAGAAGCAAAGGTGGCCCCCATATGAGAACATTGGAAATGAGTGGTCATCTTCACAGCTAGGACCCAGTTACCTCATGTGTTGCCGTTTTCTTGCTTGCTTGAATTAAATTTGTCATTACATATTTCATCGTAAATGACAGGTGATGATAGAAGCATTTTTAGGCCTGGCTGCTTAGCGTCTGCGTTTTTATTACGAGACTTTGTATTGGAAGCTGGCATTGTGCGACTAAAACTTGACGTCGGCAATGACTCATTGCGACATCAATTAGTACTAACGGAGGAGCGCTTTAGAAGCGGCATTCCCATTAAATAGCTACTTCGCTTAAACTACTCTTTTAGGTTGGCAATTACCACGATTTTTCCGGTAAGTAATAAGCCATTTGATGTACCAGGCAGACTATATCAAGTGCGGCATCGATACAATTTTTTTTTTTCAATCGTACCACAAGATAATTATTTCCAACAATTCCCCCGTGGCTTCGTAACGAACGAGAACAGCATTTTCTGCGACACCAGGAAACGAACTGGACACCACGCCAGAGGCCAGAATTTGTAACGTGGCAATTACTACGTTGCAGAGTCGACTAGTGGCACGAATTGAGAAGCCTCGAAATCAATAAAAGTGGCCAGCGCAATCGATCAAGTCCTTTCTTCATCATCTGCCGCAAGGTGGGAGCCTCTTAACGGGTTTACGAGGCCCCCCGGGGCCTGCTTGTTCCAAGAGGGGCGCGTAGTGTTGAGGGTGACGCCGTAATGGCTTAGACGACCTGGATATTATGCCCGAACTGCGAAGGACTGCGTAAGGTACTTTTAATCGCGTTCGACTAATTAGGCAAACAATCCCGTGAGAATAACCATGAAAGACCACCGAGTAGTAACAAATGAGTAAAAAAGATAACACCCACAGCTGGCGCTGCTGCATTACTGTGGATAATTATCTGTCGCACGCGTAATGCCGGGGGAAGTATTTAATAACGAATCGATGGGCTGTAAAATCCTAATAAACGCTGCACCGTTGAAGTTGGGTGAGCGAGTGTTCTGCCTTGGGCAGCTCCCCCCCGGCGTGACGAGGAAGTCAGGCCTGTCGCTTACGAAGTATCGATTCATGGTAAAAATATAAATTACTAATCAAAAAAGTGAACATAACCGAGCAAAGATGAGAAAGGGATACTTCGGTTCAAGTCTAAACATCTATCCAAATACTCCGCGGCCAATAAGACGGTGGAATGGGAAAGAGTCCGAAGTCGAAGCAAAAGAATTAAAAGACAGACAACAAAAAGAACGAAGAAGTTGTGGGTGAGCAAGATAGAGGCCCGAAGATATCGCCTTTGCTTGTGACATCTGTTTTCCCTGGAGGCTTTTTCTGCTGTATGAAAATAGCTTGCCTAATCAGCGATGGAAGGGGTGTAACCATGACTGCAAATTATTTGCGGGAACGTGACATTTCCTTCTAATTAATCAGAGAAGAATCACCCCACAGAGCGTTAAAGCAACAGAAATAGGGATAAAATAGGCAGGCGGAACACATATAAAAAAAGTAGCCAAGGAATATTACGAAAAAGAAACCTTCGCATAAAACGAGGACACTGCGTGACCAGTAGTCTTCTCTTGTGCCCGCGTATTATGCGGAGTTTTCTTTTTCGTAATGTACCAACTATGCCAAGTTTGTATTCTACTGAAGGAATATTAACTAGCTTCTTCTGGGGCGTCGAGTAAGCGGATAGGCTTTTAATGAGGAAGTTAACGCGCCTACTCACCGTTTCGTTTTTTTGTTTGTTTTTATAATTCAGAACGAAATAAAGGAGGTTTTGCAGATTTATTTATGCCAAACAGATGAAGACAATCATCGCAAAAGCAAGATTTTCTGAACTACAGAACGCGATTTTCTTAGTGAATTAACCAATACCATCTAACTGGTACACTCTTCAGATGTGGTCCGAGGAATAAATCACGCTACACGTGATAACTTACCGCGGTACCGATAAAGAGCGTCGGTAATGACCGGCGATTAAGCCGCGTAAAAGGTGCGCCAACTTGTTGTACCTTTGAATCTCATACTTCCATCGAGAGACTCCCTCCACCGGGACTGCGTCGCGGATATCATTTCAAGCTCGCGCGATCGGCTGCGAATGGTATGCGACCCAACTGTCGTAAATCAGGAACTCTCAACACCCATCCTTATTGGCTTATTGACCAATGTGCAATTCACCAGCCCCGTCACCGAAGCCATTCGCCGCAAATTTGTGAAACTCCGGGCATCGGGTAACGGTTTCACACTTCACCGTGTGCCAGCACACTGCGGCATCTTCGGAGGTGAGAAAGTGCCCCGACTAGCCCGCGCGCATGTATACTATCCGTGCTAGCTCGGAGCCCCTCCCCAGTCTTGACGATGTCCTTGCCCGTCCCACAAGAAGAAGCCGATCCAACGGCTGAACGACAGCATAGTCAAACCCACCGGACAGCTTACGTCGCAGCCATAGCCAATCCTCTGCGCACCCTTGCAACTCCTTCCCGTGAGTTCTCGAGGCGGGAAAGTGTGATCATACGGTGGATTCAGACGGGAACACTGTTCACGCCGTTTTCGCTCCACCGTTTTCATCGCCGTGGGACCGCTCCCAGTGCCCCGAGCGCCTGCAGCACTTACCATACCAGGGCAGACCTTCAACATCTAGTGCTGAAAACCTCAAACACCTTCAATCTACATTCAGCACTTTTCCCTCACGGTGACTCTGCTTGCAGTGAACCAAGCTTTACAGAAAGATTTACGGATGGTCTCTTGTTTACATGCGCAAAATTATGCTCGCGCTCAAAATACGGCAGTCGCTGCTAAAAATCTGATTGCATGGGCAATGCTGAACGTCGCAAGGCAGATTCGTGTAGTCACACCTGCTATATCCTCTTTGCTTGTAAACGCTATACTCTTTCTGCATCGTCATACATCTTTTTTTTTATTCCCTTTTAGCTATTTTTTTATTCCCCTGAAGCCACTGCTATCCCTATCTTTCCCGTGATATAGTAGCGGTCGTTTGTGCCCCTCAGAATGACTCAGCTTTGGAGCAGGTAACCCACTCTGCAGATTTTTTATATCCACCCCCTCCCCCCCAACGTGCCGCCGCTGAGATAGGACATTATTTATGGATTTCTCTCCTAATTTGCGGCACCATAAGAACTGTGCTTTGTAAAAACCTGGGTCGCTTCCCTTACCTTCTCAGCCTTTTCTTGTACACTTCGAGTTCTCTTTGTTGGAGACCAAAAGATTGCTATGTCCAAAAAAAAAAAAAAAAGGCGCGGGAAGTTTAAGAAGAGGTCACTAGGGAGTTAGTAATAGAAAGGTTAAGCTATTGGAAAGGAGTGGAAATGGAGATGGTTAATAAAACTGCCACATGGTGGCACCAACGCTACATTACCGCTAAGGTTAAAGGAAAAGTGAAGTGCACCGCAGTAGAGGTTAGTAAAAGAAAGTTAGAATGTTGGTGGGCAATGAGCAGAGAATAATTTGGGAAGATTTACGAAGAAAGAAAAATTCCGACTATCACGAAAATTCCAAAAAGGTTTTTTCTTTTCTTGTTTTCTTTTTGCATGTTATGGTAATTTGGCGTTACGACTAAGGTCGCTGTGCAACGCCACCCCGTTACAAAGGGGAAGCCGCTAAGCATCACCATCATTCTCAAATACGGCTTGCATACGGTGAATAGGTTGCAGTTAGATCTCCTCTGCATTTATTTAGCTCAGTGGCGGGCATTTCAGTGACAATTTTCCTGAACTTTGTCCTTTCCACATGGATGTCCCCCTGTGCAGTTATATGCGATGACTAGACGCGAGGAGCCATAAGCTCACTTTCTATTTATGCTCGTTGGTTGCCTAGCCGAACTGCGAGCTGGGCCATTAGTTACCGAATTATATATGCTATCAAAGTTAAAATCAAACGTGGCATGTTTTATAAGATTAGGGAACCCCATGGTTTCGTAAAAGACTTTCCTTCATATCCGATCAATTTGTACTTTGCACCATAGTCTATTTAGTTAGCACGGAGGCAGTAATTTTATCTTTATGTTAGGTACATCGCAGACATTTAAGTCTTTGGGCACGCTATAACCGTAAAACACTAGAAAAAAGAACCACAATATTTTTGATAGCTCTCTATAATGCGTGAGCATCCTTACTCGATGTCTCGGGTTTCTGAACAAGAAGTTTCCTTCAGGAAATGAAAGAAAATGTCCACCAAGGCAGTGCTTTCTTCGTTCCTTCTTGCCTGGAGTCGATCGGGGGACGGCGCTCGATTAGATAGACCTCTATGTTTGTGTGATCGAGTTCATTTGCAGATTTTGTCATATATTTGTTCTGAGGGCACCTAAGCGCTCACGCGTTCGCGGAAACCCATCAATAGATCTTCCATTATGTTTTCAATAAATGTAACATCATATTCCATGCTCAGCAGATTGCGGCGACCTTTTTTCGCAACCGTTCTTCCAGGGCAGTCCCACCGGGCCTTGTCACTCAATAAAACGCGGTGAAACAGCCATTATACTATTATTACAAAAATGGGGCAAAAAAAGTTGGAAAGGAAAGCGACAAATTCGCTTATACGATTTGGTTTCACTGTTCCGGGACTAACACGTTGGTGCTGACGCGCCCCGACCACACAAAAGAGATAGTGGGGGGTCTGCTAATCCGACAGGGATCATCACCAAGCAAACAAGATTAGGCGATTAATATAGAGCCTACAATCCCCAACGGCGTGCATTGACACCCACGTCTGTCCTCTACGGTCTACCTTCCACCATGACGTGGCGTCAAATCCAGAGCCAATCCAAATTCGCGCCAGCCATCCCTCAACGTCACCATCGTTTGCCATCAAACTTTACCGTCCCCTCTCCGATCCCGACTTAAAGAGAGTGTGGTCGCTGTATCGCAATGGAACCTTCACATAACAGCACTGTCCCGTCAGCGAACACATCGGGCTCGTCTACTAACCGAACTTATGGGGCAGCAGGCAAAACTGATTGTACCGCTTCATAAACCCGAAAAAGACGTAGAGTGGTGGAAGAAAAAAAAAAATTCGCCATCTTCCCGCAGGGGAACCCTGAGTAGCATGGAGGAAATGCTGAGTTGTATGCGAAGCAGCCATGGGGTCGACTCAAGTTCCCATTAGTTTAAAGCTCGATCGCGGCGTTGTGGTTGGAGAATTAGGGGAGTGGAGCGCGCGCGCGCGTCATTTATACCGCGGAGCTGCAGTGGCGCCCCCAGCGGAGTATGCAGCGGCTACCGTCGCGTCTCTCGATGGAGTCTTTGCCGGTGCTACTCACATGTGCCAACGAAGACCGCGCGAAACAAAAAACATGTTAGTAGCGTCGAACATGTCAACAATTATTGTTGTAGTCTCAAGTTATAGACAGCAAAAGAGCTCTTCAGCAATTACAGAGCCATCAATAAAGCCCACAAACACTACTATCTCTGTGCTCGCGGACAAGTCACAGCTTTCGTCAACGGCAAGGGAATACTTTTCAGCCTGAGACCACTTCTTCTGCTACTTGGTCCTTAACATCAGACGCCATTTCTCGTATTCTCCGGGCCGCGGTGTCGTTCGAGCCCGGTATTTTGTCCAATTTTTTTCCGCGTTCTCTTTGCGTAAAGCAGTTCCGACGACATCCTTCATGTAGGGAAAAAGACGAGTCTCGCAGATTGTGGGAAGTTCCATCTGTTTAGCTACGTAGTAGCTGAGCATGTAGCCAGCCTTGATGACATTCACAGAGCTTGCCAGCTGGAAAACAAATGTAGCTTTGTACGCTGAGCCGAACATAAAAAACTGCATCGGCAATCTAAAAGAGGCAGTCAACCGGTTGTTTACTCCATCCAACAACGCATTATGTTGCAAGCCGGGGCACATGCACCAAAGCGAACCCGCAAAATCTGCCACCTAACCGCGAAGACGGAGCTTCTGAAGTGAGGGTCAGCGTGTATACGTTCAGAGAACAGAAGGCACATCGAGGCAGCCGCGGAAATCGTAGACGAAACTAACGTAAAGCAACTGGAACAAGCATTCCGCGACAGATCGGGACTAGCGGCTGATGCGAACAGCGTAAGCACAGCTAACGTAAACCACGACCGACAAGCATACGGCGACCGATCTGACACTGCATGCACGTCCACGAACAGGGTGATTCCGTTCATCAGTAAATTAGTTTAAAACTGCGTCCTGCAAATCTCGACCTCAACTTGTTTCGGTTTCCGGTTTTGGGGATTTCAACATTCTTTTCTTGGTTTCTAAGAACACTATGTCCTTGCTTTGGTAGCGCGGGTGCTTTGTCCGGAAATGGCGTGTACACTTAACCGGCACCATGCAGCTTTGAGCAAGTACCTCACCGCACAAAACGCATAAAGGTTTGCCGCCAATATTGGCAAAGCCAAACTTCAAATGCCTTACTTTGTAGCCACGTAAGTTGGACAAGGCTACGCCGCTTAAACCAACACGTAACTGTAATACAGGCCAAGTGTGTGGGAGTGCATGACACAGCCACGCAACGCTCGTCGAAGATCGGATCTGTGGTGCGAATTTAGGGACTCGAGATGCATAGCAGAGCAGAGAACTGGTCCCGGTACTCTTCTTAGTAGCCGACCGGTGCCACTGCGCGTGCTCAGAGGGAACGAGGCCGGTTGTGAGAATGCGAAATTGCGTCCACCGCATACCGGATGCCATACCTGGAACGGTTGTGGGGAATAGGGAAGCAGTTACCGAAGCAATTTGTGGGGACTGCTGCGGACCTGTGGATGAGTCACTGCCGTACTGGGCTCCAAAAAACGTGCGAGATAAAAAAAAGAAATTTTTTTGTGAGCGATCGGTTTGGGGACCCCAAAAATGACTTCGCAGAACACCTAGGGTCCGCTGACCCCTCTTTGAAGAACAATTATCTAAAGAAACAAGGGCACTGCAGAAACATTGCATATTATAATACACAATACAATGATAAGATCATCCTCATCCTTTTATGTCGATCATCACGTGAACGGTTAGCTCGAGGTGCTTCGTTTTTATAGTCACCATCTTGTAAATAGAACCACCACCACATCCTCACGAAGCCGCGGCCCTTGGTCTCTCCCCTTATTTTACAAACGCCACTACGATCGCAGCCATGTTCCTTGGCGGTGGCTTTGGATCGTGGCTTTGGATCGCGGCTGTGGATCGCGGCCGAAGCGGCAAGTGCTGAACATCAACATGCGACGAGGCGATGATGCGACGATTTATCGAGCGGACGACGCACGGCGCTGCATATTCCACAAAAGTGGGTGAGTTAATAATGTGTCCCGCTGATCTCCGCGCATGGCTCGTTTTGCAACAAAGACGCAGTTTCTACTTCCTTACTGGCGCTAGAAACTGTGCCCCACACCACTCACGTTCCAGCATATTTATGTCCACTGCAAGACACAGGCATTTACCATACACTTCAACCGCTCCTACCCTGTGAGCTCCGAATCCATTGTTTACCCCTCGCCCAGTTCTTCGTCCCGTTACCAAGTTTTCCGTCCTTCCCAAAAGCAGACAATAAAGCTTTCTTGCAAAACCCCGCTGTTCTTCTTCCACGAAAGCAATTAGTCAAGAGGTCAAGTGAATACAATTCCATCCTCGCAAAGAATGGGGTGGATATTTGTGCTTTAGTGCTAACAAAGGCCTTCGCTTGGGACAAATCAGTTTTCTCAGGATAGGTGCGTACGGCTTTCACAAGACTTCGAAAGCATAATATTTGCTTTACGCAGAATCAAACTGGTTCTCTGATTGGAATTTATCAAGCTTTCTAATCAGGTCAAGTACCCCACCACTCTGTCAGATCTCGTTCATTAGGTTAATGAGTGCGTGCTCCTAAATTATCGCTCGCAACTCACGATTAACTGCTCTCTGCCAGCCGTCGGCATCAACGAACAAAGGGACAGTCGGACCCTTCATCGTACACGCTAACACTCCAGCCGGTCTGGCGTATTCAGAAATGCTTTCAGGCTTCTCTCGAAAGTCGTTTGGTAGCTGTGCCACGGAGATATCGAGATAAAGAACGAGGTAACGGAATTGGAAAATGGCGCCCTGCAGCAGGAGAGAAGGACGGCTCACGTGACGTAAACACCAAACGCAGTTAACGGGGCACATACTCGCACGCCTGCTTTGGTCGCGTGATGGATGTGCTTGTTTGGCTTCTTCAATTCCTCCTCGGGCTGTACTCGCGCTTTGTTCGAACTTCTGAGCTAGCTTTCGTGCTGCAGAAAGCACTTGGCTCGTTTCAATTACAGCGGCGTGACGTCTTCATCACCCGCCAGGTGGCGCTGCCCACGCCACTCTCTCTGGGAACGCCCCCCGCACGGAACCCAGAGCCGCCCTGCATCGGCGGTAGGGTCCCTTCGGAACGCGCCTCAACTAACGGCTTTAAAGAACACCGCTTGTTCGCTCGAAGTTTGTTGGGTTACGCTTTTGAACTTTAGTGCAGAACTGATGACTTCTCGAAGGGCATGGATGCGACGGCGTGCGAATTCCAGCCGGTAGGCATGTCGGCATTAGCTTTCTTGTTGTGGTTCCAAGGTTGGTGGTTTGTGGTGTATGATACAGGTTCGTGGCTCCAGACTGGTCAGGTGAGCAGATATTTTCAGCTTTCTGTAGGGCCCATTTGTTCTACCTTCTTTGTATATGGCGACTAGCCTAAGAAATTTCACGCAATGTTTGTTGTTAAACGCATTCCGACGCAGTACATACTCTACTGATACCGCCTTTGAATTAAAACCCGGCACACATGTCCGCAGTTGGACGACAGTATTTGTTCACAGAAAGGCGACAAGCCACTGATATAAATCGATGTAATAAGTTACCACAGCATCGCAATACCCCTGAAAAGCCCCTTTTTTAAAATCTTGGCGATTTGTGAGCTGGCGTTAGCTGCACGAAACTGCACGAAACTGCCCCGTCCTTATTCAAGAGTGCACGCACGAGCGCACCCACGGTTGCGGCCCACTGGCTCATTTCCGACACCTGAAAGTGGAAAGCAGGCGTTCAGCACGATAAAAAAAAACGGCTCTTTCATCTTGGCGGTGTACTTTCCTACCTGACCCAATCTCACTTGAGCCATCCGTCCTCGCGTTAAAGGAAGCTGTTTCAAGCCTAATGGAGTGGACATACCCGTTTCGAAGGCCTCCTTCAGCTGCGAACAGAACGGCAGCCTGTTCTCACTTGCTTCATGTATTTTTGTTGCTGTCTATTCCCAACAACCCGATGGCGTGCTTGCCCTCCGTGTGCCGCGGCAATACCGGAAACAGGGGTTGTCCACTTATAGCTCACGTAAAACAAACAACACATCTTGAGGCCACCACAACTAAACCGCCCCTTTAGAAGCAGTGCGCGCGTTCCCAAGGCCTGCTTTATTTTTTTGTTATATTTTAAAAAAGAACGGTTCTTATGTATAGAGCTTTATAAAATTAGAGGAAACTTTTTTAGTGTGTCGGCGGAAGTTTTGCAACGTGGGCCATCCGTTTTTTTACCTTTGCTTTAGACCCAGCAAGGACGTAGACGTGCCGTGGCCACGGTGAAGCCCGAGGAAGAAAAAAAGGAACTCATAAAAAAAGTTAAAAACATGTTTTTAACAAATCACAGCAAACCCTACGGACGTGTATACCTGTGTCGACCCACTTACTCCGTGGGCGTTTTGCATAGCTCCTTAATATCTGCCGTGCTTACGTAAACGGGGTAACTTTTTAAACCGTCAGCGTGCGCTTACCTTCTCAAGACAGCTTGTTTGATATAATAGTGTATTCACACGCCGCAACTGATTATTCGTGCTTTGTTGCACTGTTTATTTTAGGTTAGAGTACTATAAGTACAGGGCGTATGCTTAATAAATCGGAGGGCCGAATTCTTTGACCGGGATCGCACAACAGATCTTTGTCCATCGATCATGATTCACGCTACTGTATTATTCATCAAGAAAAGCCTTATGAAGCGGGATAGAAAAGCCATCAAAACGCGCTCTGCGAGGTATACACTAGTAAAAGTATCGCTCCAGTGGCTTACTCCTCTACCAAAAAAAAGTAGGAGCTGCACCTTCTTCAGCCTCCAGTAAGTTACACAGCCGGTTTTCAACGCATGATGGAACTAATACAGCGGTGCTAAGTAAAGTGGCGATCCTGCTTTCCCACGCCTTATGCTTCAAATATATCTTGCCGAGGAAAACATTTTTGAAATATGCTGAAATTCGTGGTAGTTCCAAGCTCATAGCTCTCGGGGAGACGTGGGCGACAGTACAAGTAAGGGGCATTACTGTCTGAAAGCCCCTACTAGAGGAGTTTTTACTGAAATCGCAAGAGAACAACAGCTTTAATATAGTGTGTCCATCGTCGTGGCAGTTTGGAGCCATTATTTCTGCCTTCACTTAACACTTGAAGATAACCAAGCTGGAGACGTTTCAACTGGAGCCTGCAGCCTTTCAAACGTGCCCGCGACGCCCGAAGATAGCTAATAGGCGCCTGCAGTGAGGACCAGCGCCCATATTGACAGGTGTGACGAACGAAGGCGGCTGATTCCTTGTCCAAACAACGGTCGTGTGAATCGAGAAACCCAATCGCGAACAACGAGGTGCGCTCTCCTAGCTCACATTAAATCTTTTGAGAGCGACGAAGAAGACGAGAACTGAGATACTCAAACCTCGTTGAGACGAACCGTTGAATGGTCACGAAAAAAAGATTAGCTTTGCGTTTCGCTAACGTTAGGTGTTGTTTAATGCAAATTTTTCATCCTTGCAGCATCGGTGTGTACAGGTTAGTGTATATTCCAGGCATATTTCCAATTTCGTGTTTAACGATGCCTAAAAAAACACCCGATAAACATGGCCATATCTTTATACGATGGTCAGCATTCGCTAACGCGCCCACGCAATGAAGAATTTATTTTAAAATTACCTGCATAACCAATTGTGAATTGAGATGTATCAAACATAAAGGTAAGTTTGCAGAGGGGCATTTCCAAGTATAATGGCTAATCCAATTCGCCGAACCGCGGAAACTAATGCGTATTCAGACTATAAATTTCTGATAGGCAGCCCAGTACGTGTTTCATGATTGAAAACAAGCAAAGATGATTAAAAGAACCCTTATGGAAGCAGCCATTTCGTACCTCTCACCAAAAGAGGCTTTGTGTGGCCTCAAACACTGTGCCACGCATGAACGACGGCAAATATGCCTCGCAAGTCACCCGTGCAAGTTACGGGTAGAAGGCACCGGCGGGCGAGAAGAGGGGTCAAGGGTCAACCTCACCGAGACGTCCGCTCTGGCAGTTTTGATCAGCACAGTGCTGCGGGAGGGCGAATTGTCGCACGAGCCACGAACGCGCGGCCCTCGCAAAAGCACGAGATCAAAAGAAGCGCTCGCTCGGGTAACTAAGCTCGGCCTTTGT